>NC_136419.1:812500-1372500 GCF_052625555.1 Lactuca saligna
GCCAATTTAAAGGGCCTTATGGCCGTCATTTGCACTCATCAGTCCCCAGAGTGAGATCCTAGAGCATTTGAGTGATTCAAGTGAGGAAAGGAGCCATTGTTGATCTTGGAGTTATTGTCTAGCAAGGGAAGAGGAGATCTAGCCAAGAGGAAGCAAGAGAGGGGTGGATTCTTGAAGAACTGAGGTCCAGGACATCACAACCGAGGTACCATTTTGAATTCTTCTTTGTTATTGTGATGTTCATATAGATTTAGGGCTTTTGAACCCATTTGTGGCTAGATCTAGTATCCTCATGGTCCCTTGGCGAGTTATGGCTCTAAATCTGGACCCATAGAGGTCCAGAGCACCTCTTTGCCCAAGCTTTATGCGCATCCATGGAGGTTTTGGGTTGGGATCAATGTATTTGAGGCTAAAACACCATTAATGAGCTATTTGATGCTTAATGAGCACCAAGACTTGGACTTTACGTGGTCAATAAGCTTAAGGGGACTGGATCTATGAGTTAGTAGAGTGCATCTGACCTCAAAAGGTCATTTGGGGTTGTGCATGGAATGCACTCGCCGAGTCCACTCCCAGACTCGGTGAGTTGGTGCGGGTTGTTCAGTGATTACGAACCAGGGGCTGAGTAACCGAGTCGGGTGAGTGACTCGGTGAGTTGGAAGAGATTCAGAGGGATGGGGTTCCCGTAGGGACTCGACGAGTCCATGCCAGACTCGGCGAGTCGGGTCAATCGTTGACCATTGACCATTGACCAGATTTGACTAGTTTGACTTCGTAGTGTTAGTCAGCCTGGGTCAAGGTGGTATTAAGTAGAGATATGCTTGTGTTGTAGGAGTTCGATAGCTCGGGAGATCGAGCACTAGTAGTTACGAGATTTACGAGTTACCGAGATATGCGAGGTGAGTCTTCTCACTATTCATTACCTTGAGTAGGTATTTCGAGTTGACCAGAGGGTCTTATGTGCTATGTATGAGTTTATGTGTTGTTTTAGAGATTTCATGCTATGTGTTATTTGTATGGTGTATGGTTATATAGACCGGGCCTGAGGGTCCAATGATTCTGACCGGTCCGGAGGGCCCAACGAGCTATGATTGGACCGGAGGGTCCAACGAGCTGTGGGACTGGAGGGTCCCGCTGAGACATCTTGATCGGAGGGTCGGGTTTAGCCTTGAGTGGCGTATTTGTGATATGTGGCATTTTTGGGAACTCACTAAGCATTTATGCTTACAGTTGTTGTGTTTGATGTCTCAGGTACCAGCGAGGACCGTGGGAAGGCGAAGGCTTGACTTCTACACACCCACACCGATGGAGTTCATGATAGAGAGATCTTGGGATTTGTTTTGAAAACACTGTTGTTATGGATTTGAGATTTTGATATGTTATACATTTTGTGGTTTGAAAATGAAAAATTAAATTGGAAATTTTACGTTGTTACAAGTTGGTATCAGAGCCTTGGTTTGAGGGATTCGGATGCACCTTCGGGCGTATTTGAACTCAAACCGAGGATTTGAGAAATTTTCAAACAAAACTAGAAATTTTCTAAAAGAAAAAGAGGTTTTGGAAACAAGCAGAGTGGAAGGTGTGTACGGCCAGCCAGTGCCAGAACGGTGAATCCCCAAAATACCCTTACATTATATGTTATGAGTTATGAGATATTATGTTGTGCATGCTAGAGAGGCTAGGTATTCCTATTAGGACTAGAGTGGCCTGATTTGTGATGCTTTAGCCTAGGAGATTGCTGCTGCTATGAGATACTTTGAGAGTGAGTAGGTAGCAGTGAGGAGCTCGTGAGAGGTCTACTGAGGGTAGCCAATGCATAGCGAGAGTAGAGTATTTACGACTTGGGATCCTAGGAGGAGGACTTGGGTTGTATATTGATTCGGTGTGGACGATAGTATTGGGCCTGTACTATTGAAGACACCGGATTGGTGCGCAGTCCATGTAAGAATCCTTGGGGTACCAGAAGTTAAGGATGATTATTTTGTCGAGTGTGAGTATGCTCGAAAGTGTCCCTAATAGTTCTTATGTTGTATTTCAGAGATTGATCATGGTCAGGACACGCCATACCATCGAGGGCAGTGGGGTGAGTGATGAGGAGATACGTCAGATCATCCATGAGGAGGTGGCTGCTGCCATCAGAGCCGAGATTCCGGAGATGTTTGGGTCTATTAAGACCATACTGATCGAGACGTTTGATGAGCGTTACGCTGCTTTGACTGATGCTGCTGTTGCTGTAGCCACCACAGTTGTTGCTGCTGCGAGACCCCAGGGTGGTGATTCGTTGCTGTACCGAGAGTTCAGCAACAAGAAACCACCAGACTTCGATGGTACACAGGATCCGATCACCGCCATGAGGTGGATCTCAGACATAGAAGGGTGTTTCTATACGTGCTCATGTCCGGAGCACTTGAGGGTGCGGTTTGCACTCAACCAGCTTCGCTTGGGGGCGAAGGACTGGTGGAAGTTTGTAACCGCGAGCTATTCGACAGCTGAGCTGACTGCAGTGACCTGGGAGAGGTTTACTGCAATGTTTCGTGACGAGTATGTTCCCCAAGTGGAGAGGGAACGCTTAGCCCATGAGTTTCTGACCCTCAAGCAGGGGACTGAGTCTGTGATAGTGATTACGAGGATGTTTCATGAGGTTTCCACTGAGTAGGCTCGCATGAGCCGATATCTAAGTATACTGAGGAGGGACATTCGTGAGTTCGTGGCGAACTCGACTTACCGGACATTTGCCGAGCTCCAGGAAAATGCCCGGAAGAGGGAGATTTAGCTTGAGACGCGTGCGAGGGAGGAAGCCGAGTCTCAGAGGGGTGATCGGCAACCAGCACAGTCGCAGCCAGCCGCTAAGCGGGCAAAGCCCGCTGATTCGAGGACGAGTAGTTCGAGGGTTCGTACTTGTGGGAAGTGCGGCAAGAGCCATGATGGGTCATGCAAGTCTGGGGTATGCTACAAGTGTGGGAAGGAAGGGCATTTCGCAAGGGATTGTCCTAAGGGGTTCTCGGTTTGCTTCCATTGCAACCAAACCGACCATCGGAAGGCCGAGTGCCCCCAGCTTCCGAGGACAGTGCAGGGATCCGTACCTGCAGTTCGAGCTACTGAGACCCGACCAATAAAGGCCGAAACACCGAAGGCTAGGGGGAAAGCCTTTCAGTTGACAGAAGAAGAGGTCCGCGCAGCACCTGACGTCGTGGAAGGTACATATTCTTTATTTATTCATGATGAGTTTATATTGTGATGATTATATGTTATGCGTAGGTACTTTTCTTGTGAATTCCGTACCTGCATTAGTGTTGTTTGACTCGGGTGTGAGTCGGTCGTTCGTATCCGTGACTTTTAGTCGGCACATTAGTATTCCGAGGGAGGCATTGAGTCGACCTCTGCAGGTTTCCATAGCCGATGAGCGTGAGGTATGTGCTACCGAGGTGATACGTGGATGCGTACTGGAGATCTTCGGAGTGGAGTTTCCGATTGACTTGATACCGATTGCCATGAGGGATGTTTGTGTTATACTGGGCATGGATAGGTTGAGCCGTTTCGGGGCTGTCATAGATTGAGAGCGTCAGTTGGTGATGATCCGAGATCCTAGTGCGGGAGTGTTGATAGTTTATGGCGAGGGGACTCGTGGTGGTTCGGTATTCTGTTCGGTTGCCAGAGCGAGGCGGAGCTTGCAGCAGTGCTGCAAGGGATTCGTGGCCTATGTGACGGATGTACAAGAGGCTGTTGGGAGGCCAAGTTCAGTGGATGATGTGCCGATAGTGTGTGAGTTCCGGGACGTGTTCCCCGAGGAGTTGCCGGGCGTACCTCCCAAGAGGCAAGTGGAGTTTTGTATCGATTTGATTCCCGGGGCCGCGCCTATCGCTAAGGCGCCATATCGCCTAGTGCTGCCAGAGATGTAGGAGTTATCCTCACAGCTGCAGGAGCTGTTGGGGAAAGGGTTCATCTGTCCCAGTAGCTCTCCCTGGGGATCACCGATCCTTTTTGTCAAGAAAAAGGATGGTTCACACCAAATGTGCATTGATTACCGGGAGTTGAACAAGTTGACGATCAAGAACTGTTATCCACTACCGAGGATCGATGATCTATTTGATCAATTGCAGGGGGCGTCTTGGTTCTCCAAGATAGACCTGAGGTCGGGATATCACCAGATGAGAGTTTGGGATGAGAATATCCAGAAAACAGCGTTTAGGACTCGATAAGGGCATTACGAGTTCGTGGTGATGCCATTCGGACTCACCAATGCACCCGCGACATTCATGGACCTCATGAACAGGGTGTGTAGGCCGATGTTGGATCGATCAGTAATTGTATTCATTGATGACATCCTGGTGTATTCGAGGACCAGAGAGCAGCACGAGGAGCATTTGAGAGAGCTCCTCGGAGTTCTGAGATCGGAGAGGCTATTCGCCAAATTCTCCAAGTGCGATTTTTGGTTACGGGAGGTCCAGTTCTTAGGGCATCTCGTTAACCAGAATGGGATATTGGTTGATCCGGCCAAGATCGAGGCTGTGATGAGTTGGGAGGTGTCGAGGTCACCTACGGAGATCCGGAGCTTCTTAGGGCTGGCAGGCTACTATCGGAGATTTATCAGGGACTTCTCCAAGATTGCTGTGCCACTTACCAAGTTAACCCGGAAGGGTGTTACTTTCTCATGGGGTCCGGAGCAGCAGACCTCATTTGAGACCCTTCACCAGATTTGCGAAGCTCCTGTGCTTGCATTACCGGAAGGGATGGAGGATTTCGTGGTATACTGTGATGCATCGATATCGGGGTTGGGAGCGGTGTTGATGCAGAGAGGGCATGTGATCACGTATGCGTCGAGGCAGTTAAAGCCTCATGAGATGAGATATCCTACCCATGATCTGGAGTTAGGGGTTGTGGTTTTCGCCCTCAAGATCTGGCGTCACTATCTGTATGGGGTTCGGTGTACGATATACACAGACCACAAGAGCTTGAAGCACTTGATGGATCAGCCAAATCTGAATATGCATCAGAGGAGATGGTTGGATGTGGTAAAGGATTATGATTGCGAGATCCTATACCACCCGGGCAAGGCTAATGTGGTAGCCGACGCCCTGAGTCGTAGGGCAGAGGGTGCCCTGATGCGAGATATCTGTTTGAGGTTGACGGTGATGACCCCGATTTTGGACACCATCCGAGGGGCTCAGGCTGAGGCTGCGAGATCAGAAAGTCAAAAGAGGGAGTGGGTTGTCGGTCAGGTATCGGAATTCGTTACGGATGGTCGGGGACTTATGACTTTTCAGGGTCAGATTTGGGTACCATTTGTGGGCGGTGCGTGTACTATCTTGATGGAGGAAGCGCATCGCTCGAAATTCTCAATTCATCCCGGGGCTACTAAGATGTATTTGGACCTAAGGAAAGAGTATTGGTGGCCATGTATGAAGAGGGATGTTGCATGGTTCGTCGAGAGGTGTCTGACTTGTCGTCAGGTTAAGGCCGAGCACCAGCGTCCGCATGGAAAATTGCAGCCGCTGTAGATTCCCGAATGGAAGTGGGAATAGATTACCATGGATTTTATCACCAAATTGCCTCGGACTGCGAGGGGAGTTGATGAGATTTGGGTGATCGTGGATAAACTGACGAAGAGCACTCATTTTCTAGCCATCAGCGAGAGCTCTTCTGCGGAGAAGTTGGCAGAATTATATGTGAGGGAGGTGGTATCGTGGCATGGGGTTCCGATGTCGATTGTTTCAGATCGAGACGGGAAGTGAATACACCAATATCTCCTCGTGAGGAGCGACTCTTAGGTAAACTTACCGGTGTTATTCAACAGACTCTCGAAGAACACAAAAAGAATGGTGATAAAGAAAAAGAGAAAGCCATTGGAGAATCTTCAAGCGGAAAGGTCAAGCGTCCCTCGTTCAAAGATTTCAAGATTAGTGGTGCTACATTGTTTTCTGGTGTCCTTAATCCCATAGTTGTTCTAACATGGATTCAGAACACCGAGAAAGTATTTCGTGTCTCTCACGTGGATGATGAAGACAAGGCTATCTATGCTTTTGCAATGCTCATTGGAGAAGCCTTAGTATGGTGGGAAGCAACATATGAAGCTCTCAACGGATGTGACTAGGAGAACTTATCCTGGGAGTTGTTCAAAACTCATGTACTAGAGAAGTATTGTCCTCTATATATGAGGAGAAGATTGGAGAAGGAATTCCTCGAGCTTAAACAAGGAGGAATGACTGTGAATGAGTATGAAACTTAGTTCAATCAAAAAGCACGGTTTGCTGCAAAGTACATTCCAACTGAAGATGAGAAAATTTAGCTATTCTTAGAGGGATTACGACATGAAATCCATGATTTTGTAGCTAATCGGGATGTTCTGTCATTTGATAAAGCTGTAGAGTATGTTCGAAGGCGTGAGCATGACTTAGAGATACGTGGTGCCACTCTTATTGTTCCAAAGCATCCACGTACTAAAAGAACTACTCATGTTTCCACTGTTCCACTAGCTCAATCTGTTCAAATTGATCCTAGCAAGCAAGCACAATCTCAGAGTGCTTTTCATGGTCGCAACAGGTCACAATCTTTTTCTATTCAATCACCTTCATGTCATGTTTGTGGAAGGAATCATCCGGGTCAATGAAAAATAGACAAGGAATCCATTGTCTGTTATGGGTGTGGAGAAACTGGTCATTAAAAGCCAGCTTGCCCAAGGAAGGATGTGACTTGCTATGCATGTGGTATTACTGGCCACAAGAAGCGTTTCTGCACTACTCTTACCAGCCAAGTGACGGGAAGTCAAGCTTCTGTTCAACAACAGGCGAGAAGTCAAGTGTCTGTCCATCAACCAAAGAATAGTCCAACTAAAAAAGGAGGAGGTGCCAAAAGCTAAGGGTCGTGCATTCTAGATTACCATAGAGGAAGCACGCGAGGACCCGAATGTTGTGACGGGTACATTTCTTGTCAACTCTAGACCTGTTCACATCTTATTTGATTCTGGTGCCTCAGATTCTTTTGTATCTTATGAATTTGCACATTCTTTTCAAACTACTTACTATGCACTCGCGTAACCATTTCACGTAGATACCGCGAAAAGTATATCATTACTTGCTGATGAAATCTATAGGGATTGTATCATAGAAATTGAAGGCTATAACTTTCTTGCTAACCTAATCCCTATCTCCTTGCCCAACTTCGATATTATTCTCGGCATGGATTGGTTATCAAAGAACCACGCAGAACTCTTGTTTTATAAAAAGATAGTACGCATTCCTATTGAAGGGGAAGATCCTATTCATGTCTACGGTGAACAAAGGATCTTAAAAATAATTTCTTTCCTCAAAGCTCGTAAATTTATATCGAAGGGTTGCCCTATCTATCTAGCCTATAGAGTTGACATCTCAAGAAAGGAGAATAAAACTGTAAATGATGTTCCCATTGTTAACGAATATCCTGATGTTTTCCCGGATGATCTGCCCGGACTTCCTCCGGGCAGACACGTAGAATTCCGAATTGACCTTATTCCTGGTGCTGCCCCGATTGCAAAGACTCCTTATCGTCTTGCGTCATCCGAGATGAAAGAAATGACGATCAAACTGCAGGAATTACTTGAAAAAGGCTTTGTTCAACTGAGTACCTCTCCCTGGGGTGCTCCCGTATTGTTTGTCAAGAAGAAGGACAGATCGATGCGAATGTGCATTGATTATCGTGAGTTGAATATCAAGAACAAGTACCCACTACCTCGCATCAACGATTTGTTCGATCAACTTCAGGGTGTTAGCTATTTCTCAAAGATTGATTTGATATCTGGCTATCATCAGTTGAAAGTACAAGAGCAAGATGTACCGAAGACTGCTTTCCGTACTCGTTAAGGGCATTTCAAATTCCTTGTCATGCCATTCGGTTTGACAAATGCTCCTGCTGTATTCATGGATATGATGAATCGAGTATGACACCCAATGCCCGATAAGTCTGTCATCGTATTCATTGACGAAATTCTAATCTATTCCAAGTCTGAAGCTGATCATGCCTTTCATATTCGTAAAATCTTAGAACTTCTTTGAAAGGAGAAACTTTATGCTAAATTCTCGAAATGTGAATTTTGGCTTCGCCAAGTTCAATTTCTCGTCCATGTTATTTCTGGTGACGGTGTATCCGTAGATCCTACCAAAATCGAAGCCATTCAAAATTGGGAATTGCCCCGTAATGCTTCCGAAATTCGTAGTTTCATGGGTCTTGCGGGTTATTACTGAAGATTCATTAAAGACTTTTCTCGTATAGTTGTACCTCTCACTAGTCTTACTCGAAAGGAAGCAAAGTTCGAAAGGGGTGAAGCCCAAGAAAAAGATTTTTCGACTTTAAAAGATCTTTTAACTCATGCTCCCATCTTATCACTTCCAGAAGGTGATGATGATTTCTCCGTATATAGCGATGCTTCAAGATTGGGACTCGGTTGTGTATTGATGCAACGTGGTAAAGTGATAGCATATGCCTCAAGACAACTGAAAGATTATGAAAAGAATTATCCCACCCATGATCTCGAACTCGCTGCAGTGGTATTTGCCCTAAAACTTTGGAGACATTATCTTTTTGGTATGAAATGCCAATTGTTTACCGACCACAAGATTCTCAAGTATATATTCAGTCAGCAAACTCTGAATATGAGATAGCAACGAGCCATGGAGGTGATCAAAGACTATGACTGCGAAATCATGTACCATCATGGAAAGGCTAATGTGGTTGCAGATGCACTTAGCAGCAAGGTTTATCGTAATAGTGTGTGCTATATTAATACTCACACTACTATAAAGTTCACTATTCTTGATGAGCTAGAGTAGTGGAAAGTTGAGGCCTTAAAGCCAGAAAAATGTGAAGAAGGAAGGGATGGTACATTATGCTGAAGTTTTACTTGATGATCCACGAGGATTAAAAGTATTTAAGAATCGGATATGGATTCCAAAGATTGGTGGATTAAGACAGAAGATTTTAGATGAAGCTCATAAGTCTAAGCTGTCAATACATCCTGGTACAAGTAAAATGTACTATGATGTAAGAGCTGATTATTTGTGGCCTGGATTAAATAGAGACATTGGACGATATGTGTAGGAATGCTTAGTATGCTTACAAGTTAAAACAGAGCACCAAAAACCATACGGAACCCCAGAAAGTCTTAGTGTTCCTGTATGGAAATGGGAAGAGCTATCCATGGATTTTATTACCAAATTGCCAAAGACTGCTAGACAGCATGATAGCATTTGGGTAATCGTCGATCGCCTGACTAAGAGTGCACATTTTCTCGCCATGCATGAAACGGCTCCCATGGAGAAATACGCACAAGTATACTTAGATGAAATTGTTGCAAGACATGGTATCCCACTAAAGATCATTTCCGATCGGGATACTCGTTTCACTTCACATTTTTGGGCAAGTATGCAACATGAACTGGGATCTCGAGTTGCCCTCAGCACAACTTATCATCCGCAGACAGACGGTCAGACGGAGAGAAGAATTCAAACAGTTGAAGATATGCTTCGTGCATGTGTCTTGGAGTTCGGTGGTAACTGGGATAAATACTTTCCTCTTGTCAAATTTCCATATAATAACAGTTACCACGCTTCAATCAAAATGCCACCATATGAAACATTATATGGTCGCAAATGTCGTACACCATTATGTTGGCGTGATGTAGGACAGAAGATCCTTGGAGGCCCTGAAATGATTCAAGACACCACCGACAAGATTCAAATCATACGAGAAAGAATCAAAGCGGCCCAGGATCGACAGAAGTCCTATACAGAAAAGAGAAGACGACCAATAGAATTCCAAGTGGATGATTTCGTGATGCTGAAGGTATCCCTATGGAAAGGCCTTATGTAGTTTGGGAAGAAATGAAAGTTGAGTCCTAGATTTGTTGGTCCTTTCAAAATCATCCAGAGAATTGGAAAGCAAGCATACCACTTAGAATTGCCTAAAGATTTGGCAGGTATTTATGATGTGTTTCATGTGAGTTATCTGCGCAAATGCTTGAGCATCTACAATGAGACAGTCCCGTTATCCGATGTGAAATTGGATAATAAGTTAAGATATGTTGAAGAGTCTGAAGAGATCGTGAATGAAAGAACAACTAAGCTACGTAATAAAGAAGTAGAATTGGTGCTTGTCAAGTGGAAACACCATCGAGGCCCAAACTATACTTGGGAGATTAAGAATGAGATAAAGGCGAAATATCCTCATTTATTTTAATCGATGTAATTTCGGGGACGAAATCCTCAAAAGGAGGGGGTATTTGTAACATACCCGGTTTGAAATCATGTTTTGTAAAAAATAAAATTGTGAAATACTATGAGAAATTGAGTGTTGAGTTCTTACAGATAGTTTTTACTAGAAATGAAGTAAAACTATGTTTAGAATCACTAATAAAATATTGGAAGTCTTATGAGATTCCAATTAAAAACAAAATAGTGAAATATAGCGAAAATATAAAATTTGAAATAAGTAAAATTTTATTATTGAAACTTATAGATAATTTTGTTAGAAACATTTTGGCGAAAACCTCATCGAAATCCGAGTTATAACGAAGAAGTTATGACCAATCGAAGATTCGCGACAAAACCGGCACGACGCCGGATGACGTAAAAAGTGAGTTTTTGATAAACTAGTTTTTAGCCTTAGTGATTTAAATGAAAGTCGTAGTATTCGTTAAACCGAGAACTTCAATAAAAAGAACGCCAAAATCTGACTCCGTATGAGGAAGTTATGATTTTTCTAAGTTTCGGATTAGCAGTAGACAGCTAAAAACTCGAATTTTAGATCGAGCGATATTCAGCCGATACAACCTAAACGAGAATTGAAGATCTCGTCATTTGTAGTATAACGGTAAAAAGTCTGATAAAAACGGACATCGGATGAAGAAGTTATGAATTTTTAACAGACTTTTCCTATCCCGGTCTGTTAAAAATATAATAATAAAAATGAAGTCAAAATTAGCCGATGAAGTCTAAACAAAAGTTGTAGAGTATATTCTCACCTACGCGTGCATATAAATAACATCAAAAATGGAGTTTATATGCGAAAGATATGAGTTTTTGAAGTTATTAAATAAAAATAAATGAAAAATCAAAGTATTCTCTGAAGCCGTACGCCCCGCGTACACGAGAGTTACGCCCAGCGTACTTCGCACGTATCCGGTCCAGAGTCAGCCACGTCTACCGTCTTCGCATGGTTGCCACATAGAAGCCACTTCCGAGACCTAGGAACCAAGCATATGACACATCGCGTACGCCCAGCGTACCAAGGATTTACGCCCATCGTAGTAAGGTGCTTCACACCCTATATAAGGGATGTGAAGGTCTCCGGTTTTGTTTGCTCATATTCACTCTTTTATGCCCTCTACTCCCATTTTTAGCCACTTTTAACCCCCAAAAGTCCTGTTATCATCCCCGACATCTGAAGCAAGCCCCGACGCCCCGAAGTTCCCGAGAAAATCTTATTTTCAAGTCGAAACTCTGCCCGAGTGAGGTCCGATTTTCAACTAAAAACCCAGGTTTCACCCCAAAAAGTCATATTTTGAGCCGAAGTGTTGCCCAAATTATTATTTTAACCCCGGTTATTTCAAGATGAGTTCAATATACATGAACAATTGTATGTTATGTGTTATATGTGCTATGTGCTTTTCAGTGTTATTATTCCGGGTTATTTTCCCGTGTTATTTTATTCGCTATTTTTATAGCAAAAGTAATACCTTTGACCATATATATATATATATATATATATATATATATATATATATATATATATATATATATATATATATATAAGTTTAATAAAAGTCATTTTAAATTATAGAACCAATAAACTCAATCTCATCCAAAAAATTTCATCTCTAACTGTAGGATCACTAAAAAAAAAAAAACTCATTTTAGTTGTATTATTTTTTATATATACTGCTAATCTTTTATTAAAAAAAAAGGTCATATACATCAAAATTGGTAAATTTTTATTCTCTTTCAATAGATATCAATATTGATATTAAAAAAAAAAAGATGCATTCTCTTTCATTAAAAATCCAATTCATTTTTTTTTTAAATATTTTATTTTATTTTATTTTTTTAATTATCAGAAAAATAAAATAGATATATCTAAACACAAATTTTGATACTTTCTAAATAGACATGAATATTAATGTATAAAAATCAATTTTTATAAAATTTCATGTTAGATTCAAATTACAAATGTTAAAAACTGAATTATATATAGCCAAAAAAATTCATTTATCAATTTTATAAACTAATTTATAAATAATCAAAACTTTGAAATAATTTAAAATTATAAATAAATATATTTGTTTTTAATTTCATTATTTGTAAAAAGGTTAAAGAGTTAAAAATGAAGTGATGCAAATAAAGAAATTAATTAAGGATAATTGTATAAAATGAAATTTTAGATGTAGTTTATGCTATTTAGAATTTAATAATACTATGTGTTAGTTAGGAACTTAGGATGTTTCAAGATCTGTTTGGTGGTAACATTGCTGGTAGGAATTTTATTAATGATAAAATATAAACATGAAGGGAGAAATTTTTTTATACGTCCCTACAATTTCGAGAAATTTCAACATACATAGAACACGATAACAATTAACATTATGAATTTAATTTGTTTATTGTCTTGCTGTTGACCAAGTACCAACATGCATCATCATCCAATCATACATAAAAAATACATAACTATTTACATAATTTGCTAGTTTATAACTTGAACAACATCAAATGAAGTTTTTTAACGACCTGAAATCATATAGACGACCTTGTTTATTTTACATTTGTGCTATATATGATAGAACATTGGTATCTTATTCCTTATAATGGAAATTTATAGGTTTTGACATGGGTTCCAAAAGTAAAACATTCCAAGCACTTGATCTTTGTACTGTTGAACTGACGCAGGGAGATATATACGATACTACAACCATTTATAGCATTTTCTTAAAAGGAACTTCACAACAGTTGGATCTCTAGTAGAGATAAGATATAGAGCTTCATTATTGAACAACATGGGCCATGGATATTTGCATGTTGATGTGTACCTTTTGATGCCAGCTAGAAGTGGCCAAAATCCTCTTTAATTCGACTATATATAGCCTTCAGTCCCTTATTCCACAAGCACCCATCATTTTAACTACTTCACTCTCTTATTTTGTAAAGGGCTTTGTATTTTTATTGCAGATGGCTTCGAAGTGCAATGCTTCACTGGTCCTCTTTCTTGCATTTAATCTTATCTTTTTTACCATGGTGAGTGGTTGCGGGACTTGTGGTAGCGCCACCCCTAAACCAAAACCAAAGCCAAGTAAGGCTTACTGCCCAAAAGACACCTTGAAACTAGGGGTGTGTGCTAATCTGCTCGGCGGGTTGGTTGGAGTCAAAGTGGGCTCACAATCTGCTAAGCCATGCTGCGCCCTTATCAGCGGCCTTGTTGACCTTGATGCTGCCGTTTGCTTATGCACTGCTATTAAGGCTAACGTTTTGGGGATCAATCTTAATGTTCCGGTGTCCCTCAGCTTGCTTCTCAATGCTTGTGGCAAGAAAGTCCCACGTGGCTTCAAATGTGCTTAACTTCATCCATCATCTTGCTGCTCGTTTATTTCCTTTCCAAGTATGATCATTATAGATCGTATTATATGCATGCCCATTTTACATTTGTGTGGATTAATTGAAAAAGTGTTGCAATAAAATTCAATTGTATGTTAAAGAAATAATAAGTTATGATAAACAAAATATTTTGTGTTGATTTATTTGGGTTTCGGTCATTCCTGTGGCTTGCTTCTGCCTACGAACGAGGATGTAAACATAGATGGACATATTAGGTTTTCATTTAAGCTTTGATGTGAGATGTGACGTAGTTTTACTTATTTATTTATTTTTTATGCTCCAGCTCCTTGCTAGAGTGTCTATTAATGCACCTGTTGTTAAAAAACAACAAAAAAATTAAACAAAAAAAAGGCTTGTTATTGACAATGTTGCTACGCAATTTGCTAGCATTTATATTTACCTTTTGTTCATTTTAGTAATAAATTAAAGAAAGAAAATGTGTTCCTTGTTATACGATGAACTTACAGAATATTTTGAACTCCCATCTAGCATTTAAAATATATTTAACGTTGATAATTTTAAGTTTACTTTTGACTTGGACAAAGCTAGCCCAAACATGAAACCCACTGAGGTCATGTGTATTGAGGTGAAAACTTGTTTTTGTCATAACTTATAATATTTTCAAATGATCCGATTTTTTTTTTTCCTATTTAACTTGAATATACGATGAACTATTAGTAATATTGGAATTTTATACAAATGTCAGATTATTATAACAATATTAACGTCATAGTTAAACCACGCTTATCAACTAGGACTCATGTCCTTTGGGTTTCTCATATATATATATATATATATATATATATATATATATATATATATATATATATATATATATATATATATATATATATATATATATATATATATATATATATATATGAGAATATGATTTATGAAGGTAATTAACTTTTCGGTATGTTCACATCTGGGTAACTATCTTTTTTTTACACATTTGGGTAACAAACTTGTTGGAAGTGTTCACATATAACCATTATTACCTGCTATAGCAGGTTAAATCCTAGATGTAAACATTTTCAATAAGTTCGTTACCTAGATGTGTAAATAAAAATAGTTACCCAAATATGAACAAAACCAAAAGTAAAAATTAAATTACACGAATGGTCCCTGTAGTTTGGGGGAATTTGTATTTTTGGTCCCTAACTTATTTTTTTAACTTGAATGGTCCCTACTATTTATTTTTGTTGCGCGTTTGGTCCCTGTCTTACCTAAAAAGACTATTGTGCCCTTATTAATTTATTTTTTAATTAATTTTCTTATTTATGTATTTATTTTTTACATATTAAAAAAAAATTAATAGACCACACATATTTGTATCTCCTCGGATGATCCCTACTATTTATTTTTTAATTAATTTATTTTTTTAACTCGGATGGTCCCTACTGTTTAATTTTGTTACGAGTTTGGTCTATGTCTTACATAAAAAGACTATTCTACCCTTATTAATTTATTTTTTTAAATAATTTTCTTGTTTATGTACTTATACTTTATGTATTTAAGAAAAAATAGTAGACCCCGCATATATGTATTTTCTCACCATCCCGTCTCTCATCCTTCTCAGCTTCTATTTATTTTCCATTTTTAGTGATATCGACGTCTTCATCGTCACTTCTTTTTTCGGTCCTTTAACTCTGTCAAATCAATACCACAACCCACTAATGATGAAGAGACTGTAGGTTATGGTGTTGGTTCGCTAGAGTTGAAGTACCAAAAAAAGAAGGATGGTGAAGACGTCGATGTTACTAAAGATGGAAAAGAAATAGAAGTTCGGAAGGATAAGAGATGAGAAGGTGACCGGTAAGACTCAAATTAAAATTTTCAAATGTGGTTTCAGGATTACGGTGAGGAGATACAGATATGTGTGGTATATTAATTTTTAAATATATAAAAAATAAATATATAAATAAGAAAATTAATTAAAAACAATTAATAAAGGGAAAAATAATCTTTTTAGGTAAGACATGAACTAAACGCGTAACAAAAATAAACAGTAGAGCCCTTCCGAGTTAAAAAAATAAATTAATTAAAAAAATAAACAGTAAGGTGGTCTATTAATTTTTTTAAATATACAAAAAATAAATAGATAAATAAGAAAATTAATTAAAAAATAAATTAATTTGGCACAATAGTCTCATTAGTTAAGACATGAACCAAACGCGCAACAAAAATAAATAATAAGGACCATCCAAGTTTAAAAAAAAAATAAGTTAGGGACCAAAAACACAAATTACTCTAAACCATAGGGACCATTCGTGTAATTTATTTTTTACTTTTCGTTTTGTTCATATTTAGGTAACTATTTTTTTTGTACACATCTAGGTAACGAATTTGTTGAAAACGTTTACATCTAGGATTTAACCTGCTATAGCAGGTCATAATGGTTATATGTGAACATTTCCAACAAGTTTGTTACCTAAATGTGTACAAAAAAACGATAGTTACCCAGATGTGAACATACCGAAAAGTTAATTACCTTCATAAGTCATATTCCCTATATATATATATATATATATATATATATATATATATATATATATACACACACACACACTCACACACACTACCTGTTTACCCGTATCAAACAAAAGGTGTGAATATATATATATATATATATATATATATATATATATATATATATATTAAATTAGTTTTTACATGCAATTTTGTTTACTACATCGAAACAATTATCAATAAAATTCATACTAGCAGAAAAGAAATCAATAATAATTAAAAATAAAAATGTGGAAACCTTTATAAATGTAATGAACAATTTGTTGATTTTGCAATATTAGTTGTGCTAACACTTTATTATATATCACATTTGATTAAACAATTTCTTTTAGATGAAATATACGTTTTGATAAAGTAATAATCATGTTACATGTATGAAACATATATTTTTGTATATTTACATCAAGTTGGGTAAAATCATTACACCTATTTTCTTTGTCTACAATCATCATGTCAAACTATACAAATGTGAAAATGATAGTATATAAATGTACGTTGTTCAAACGCGATTAAATCTTTGTTTTTATTAGAGTATAATTTTGATTTATGCTGTTTTTTTTATCACAACAAACCGGTAAGAGATAAGCGACGCTTAGGTGGAGACTCATAAGTCGTCTAGGCGCTGGACTAAGATCAAACTACTAATCGACGTCTTGACAAAGATCTATAATTATATTTATTTAAAAATTATTCAGATATTTATATATTTTATGAAAATATATTATATGAAATTATGAAAAATTGAGATTTTGGATGTAATATTTAAAATTTTGAAATCCTTTAAAATTTAAAAATAAAAAACTTAGACCATGAAATAATGGTTGATAGTTTAATCCAAGAGAGCTACCGTGAAAAAAGGTTTGTATATAGTTCTTTCAATTAGATGATAAAAGTAGAAAATAAAAGTAAGATGATATAATAAACAATTTCGTATAGTTGTGTTTGCCAATAATTTTTTTTTTCCAGAAACATGTCATAATGCAAATAACAACAATAAAATATTATTTATGATGTATGTTTATGTTTTGAGTAAAAAATAATATGATGTTGGCCTACAATGTTTAAAATGAAAATACCCTACTATAATTGGTTAAAGATAAATATTTGTGGTTGTTTTGGTTAAAAAAATTAAGTTAATATAAGAACTAATTTACAAAATATTATTCAAAGACAACAACTATACTCGATGATATATTCGTCAATATATTTCAAATTCAAAAGATAAAAATCATTATCGCGATGAGCTAAGATAGCTATTGTGAGCAGGAGGGTTGTAAAGTCATTTTATTGGGTCTGCAATGGGTAGCCCTTGGAGGTTCAACCGTTGGGTCGGGAGCTGACCTGATACTTAGAGTTGGGAGTGTGTTATTTGAGTCTGTTATTCGATGAGTGATGATCACGGTGATATTCTGCATGGGGGGTCTGTCGGGGAGACAGACCACTATAGTTTCCAGTTCTGGAGAGTTAGAGCAGGTACCTTCACGGAAAAAGGGGTCCGTCCTTCTTCGGATTGGGAAATTTTTATTTGGTTTCGGATGTCTTGGGTGAAGGATCGTTGAATGTTAAGAGATTTTCTGGTTGTGCTTCTCGGGTTATTTGTTTCGATCAATGCGAATAAAAGGAACGATTTCGAGGGCGAAATATAATTTAAGTGGGAGAAAAATGTAACATCTTGTTCCAGATTGTTTTGTGATTTAAGGCCCGTATGCCTTAATCCAAGTATGAGAAGGTTTTGAGGCTTTGAAAGAGAACGGTTTAGGCCTTTCTGGGATATGGGTAAGGTAGGTTGTGTGATAAAAGAGTTTGGTTTGTGCTTTATAGCCCAAATGTATTGTTAAAGGAGATGGTGTGGGCTTTTCATGAATTTTGGATCTAAGTTCGAGTGGGCTTTAGGAGGAATAAAGTTGATAGAAATTTAGGGCTTCTCGTTACCTTTTCGTGGATATAAGGATCATCGGAAACAGATTTATAATGAAGAGGTTATGGCCTTCAGAAGTTTTGAGGTTTGCAGGCTTAACCAAGTACGTTGGGCGTACACAAAGCGTACGCTGGGAGTAATAGTATGCTGGGCGTACGCCAATCCGACCTGAATGCTATTTTAGCGTCTTGGACCCTATTTAAGCTCCTTATCTCATATCCTAACCCTAATATCTTCAGCCTCCATCCCTCTAAACCCTAGAAATCGACCCTAAGCCTCCATTTGAGTGATTCTTGAGTCTTTTGGTGATTTGGTGAGTTTTTGGTGCATATTGTGGAAGAAGGAGTTCCTTGAGGAAGCATTGCTCGGCTTGGAGCTTGTGGATCCAATCCCTATTCATGTGGATCTCGCTCCAGAAAGCATAAAGTTTGAATCTTGGTGGCTTTCTCATGTGGATCTAGTGGGGTGATCAATTGGCGTTTGAAGAAAAAGGAGCTTTGAAAGAGGATAGCTTGAGCACCTAGCTTTTAGATCTATGTTCTTCTCTTGTTGGTGCATCTTCTAGAGGTATCAAGTTTTGAACTTGTTTATTGTTGTGCTAGTTTTTGTTTTGGGTCAATTTTGAGGTTTTTGGTCCCAAAGCTTGAAGCTTTATGAGTTGTTGAACTCTAGAGCATAATATATGTCCCTTTGAGTATATATGTTGGTGTTATGTCATAAAAATCCAATCCTAGATGTTGGAATCAACCCATGTATGAGATAGGAGGTTTTGAGATAAGGAAGTGAGTTTTTTGGGTGTTTATGACCTTTCAAGTCATGCAAAGGCTTAAAATCACTAACTTTATGGAGTAAGTGCCATTAGGGAGTCCAGATCTAGGGTTTCCGGTAATGTCTTAACTTTTTAAGACCAAATGAGTAGAAAGAGTGAATCTAGGGAGTACGCTGAGCATAATTCTTGTGCGCCCCACGTATTGCCCTAGTGTTCCTGATGGCCAAAATGGATTCGTAAGTACGCTGAGCGTACCAAGAGAGGTACGCCCCGCGTAACTACACTGTGGACTTTTGGGCTAAGTCTCATTTTGGGCCTTGAGTATTAGGCCTGGAGTTTGGACGTGTTTCAATAGAGTCATGGACCAGAGGATTATATATATGTGCTTTGGGCCTTGAGTTGGGCTTGCCATGGGAGAGCCCATTTATTATTGGGCCTTGGTGGGACCAATGGGTTTTAGGTTATTAATGGGTTGGTTAGTGGACTACCTTTAAACCTAATGAACGAGAGTTGATAATTAGTTCCGAATTGAGATAATTGTGGGTTTGGCACAGAGTTAGAGGCCGATATGTAGCAGCAGCGTTTATAAGGACTGCTCATCATCCGAGGTGAGTCTTCTCACTATACTTTACCTTGAGTGGTAATTATGTGTGACCAGAGGGTCTTATGTGCTTACCTGAGATATGCATTTTATGTGTGATATGTGTTATGTGCTATATTATGTGGTATTTAGACCGGACCGAAGGGTCCAACGAACTGTGCTATTATATGACCGGACCGGAGGGTCCAACGAACTATGAGACCGGAGGGTCCTCACTTAGACCGGACCGGAGGGTCCAAAGAGTAGTGAGACCGGAGGGTTCTCATACAGACCGGACCAGATGGTCTAACGAGCCATGGGACTGGAGGGTCCACTAAGACACAACGGACTGGAGGGTCCTACAAAGTTATAGCTTTGAGTGGCTAATATGTGTATGTGGTATTTTGGGGAACTCACTAAGCTTCGTGCTTACAGTGTTATGTGTTTCAAGTTTTTATCAGGATCGCGAGAGGGCAGCGGCTTGATTGTACACACAAGGGAAAAGAGTCATGAATGAGGATCCTGGATTTTGATAATTACTTTTGAAAACTATTTTGAAATATGTTGTGACATCGATACTTGAGATTTTGAGAATTATTATATGTGATGTTGGTAATTTAAAATTTAAAATTTTGTTTGAAACTTTACGGTGTTACACTCGGATATATGAGTTGTTAAACAATCGTAACCCCCCACCCCACACACACACGTAAGTTTAATATAAAAAATTAAATTATGGAACCAATGAAACCAATCTCATCCATACAATTCCACTCTAACGTGGGATCATAACAAAAAAAAAACTCTTTTTAGGTTTTGTGATCAATATATATTGCTAATCTTTTAATAATAAAAAAAGGTCATATACATCAAAATTGGTATATTTTTATTCTCAATGATATTAAAAAAAAAAACACATTTTATTTCATTGAAAAGCAACTGCTGTTTTTTATTTTTAATAATTCATTTTATTTTTTTATCGGAAAGATACATATATCTAAACACAATTTTTGATGCTTTCAAAACAGACATGAATATTAATGTATAAAAATCAATTTCTTTTTTTAAATTTCATAATAGATTCAATTTCAAATGTTAAAAACTGAATTATATACACTTTATATTTATAGTAAGAAAATAAATCATTTATTAATTTTACAAACTAATTTATAAATAATCAAAACTTTGAAAACTTTGAAATAGTTTAAAATAATAAATAAATATATGTGTTTTCAATTTCTTTATTTGAAAAAGGTTTAAAATGTTAAAAATGAAGGGATGCAAGTAAAGAAATTAATTAAGGATATTTGTAAAAGGTTATATGTGTTTTCAATTTCTTTATGTGTTTTATACGTCCCTACATTTCTAGAAATTTCAACATACATAGAACACGATAACAATTAACATTATGAATTTAATTTGTTTATTGTCTTGTTGTTGACCAAGTACCAACATGCATCATCATGGAATCATGCATAAAAAATATATAAAATATATAACTATTTACATAATTTGCTAGTTTATAACTTGAACAACATAAAATGAAGTTTTTTAATCATATAGACGACCTTGTTTATTTTACATTTGTGCTATATATGATAGAACATTGGTATCTTATTCCTTATAATGGAAATTTATAGGTTTTGACATGGGTTCCAAAAGTAAAATATTCCAAGCACTTGATCTTTGTACTGTTGAACTGACGCAGGGAGATATATATGATACTACAACCATTTATAGCATTTTCTTAAAAGGAACTTCACAACAGTTGGATCTCTAGTAGAGATAAGATATAGAGCTTCATTATTGAACAACATGGGCCATGGATATTTGCATGTTGATGTGTACCTTTTGATGCCAGCTAGAAGTGGCCAAAACCCTCTTTAATTCGACTATATATAGCCTTCAGTCCCTTATTCCACAAGCACCCATCATTTTAACTACTACACTCTCTTATTTTGTAAAGGGCTTTGTATTTTTATTGCAGATGGCTTCGAAGTGCAATGCTTCACTGGTCCTCTTTCTTGCATTTAATCTTATCTTTTTTACCATGGTGAGTGGTTGCGGGACTTGTGGTAGCGCCACCCCTAAACCAAAACCAAAGCCAAGTAAGGCTTACTGCCCAAAAGACACCTTGAAACTAGGGGTGTGTGCTAATCTGCTCGGCGGGTTGGTTGGAGTCAAAGTGGGTTCACCATCTGCTAAGCCATGCTGCACCCTTATCGGCGGCCTTGTTGACCTTGATGCTGCCGTTTGCTTATGCACTGCTATTAAGGCTAACGTTTTGGGGATCAATCTTAATGTTCCGGTGTCCCTCAGCTTGCTTCTCAATGCTTGTGGCAAGAAAGTCCCACGTGGCTTCAAATGTGCTTAACTTCATCCATCATCTTGCTGCTCGTTTATTTCCTTTCCAAGTATGATCATTATAGATCGTATTATATGCATGCCCATTTTACATTTGTGTGGATTAATTGAAAAAGTGTTGCAATAAAATTCAGTTGTATGTTAAAGAAATAATAAGTTATGATAAACAAAATATTTTGTGTTGATTTATTTGGGTTTCGGTTATTCCTGTGGCTTGCTTTTGCCTACGAACGGGGATGTAAACATAGATGGACATATTAGGTTAAATCTTTCATTTAAGCTTTGATGTGAGATGTGACGTAGTTTTACTTATTTATTTATTTTTATGCTCCAGCTCCTTGCTAGAGTGTCTATTAATGCACCTGTTGTTCAAAAACAACAAAAAAATTCAACAAAAAAAAGGCTTGTTATTGACAATGTTGCTACGCAATTTGCTAGCATTTATATTTACCTTTTGTTCATTTTAGTAATAAATTAAAGAAAGAAAATGTGTTCCTTGTTATACGATGAACTTACAGAATACAAACTTTTGAACTCCCATCTAGCATTTAAAATATATTTAACGTTGATAATTTTAAGTTTATTTTGACTTGGACAAAGCTAGCCCAAACATGAAACCCACTGAGGTCATGTGTATTGAGGTGAAAACTTGTTTTTGTCATAACTTATAATATTTTCAAATTATCCGATTTTTTTTTCCTATTTAACTTGAATATACAATGAATTATTAGTAATATTGGAATTTTATACAAATGTCAGATTATTATAACAATATTAACGTCATACACAAGTTAAACCACGCTTATCAATTGGCACTCATGTCCTTTGGGTTTCTCATATATATATATATATATATATATATATATATATATATATATATATATATATATATATATATATATATATATATATATATATATATATATATATATATATATATATATATACTACCAGTTTACCCGTATCAAACAACATGTGTGAATATATTATTTTTTTTTAAATTAGTTTTTACATGCAATTTTATTTACTACATCGAAACAATTATCAATAAAATTCATACTAGTAGAAAAGAAATCAATAATAATTAAAAATAAAAATGTGGGAACCTTTATAAATGTAATGAACAATTTGTTGATTTTGCAGTATTAGTTGTGCTAACACTTTATTATATATCACATTTGATTAAACAATTTCTTTTAGATGAAATATACATTATGATAAAGTAATAATCATGTTACATATATGAAACATATATTTTTGTACATTTACATCAAGTTGGGTAAAATCATTACACCTATTTTCTTTGTCTACGATCATCATGTCAAACTATGTAAATGTGAAAATGATAGTATATAAATGTACGTTGTTCAAACGCGATTAAATCTTTGTTTTTATTAGAGTACAATTTTGATTTATGCTGTTTTTTTGTCACAACAAACCGGTAAGAGATAAGCGATGCTTAGGTGGAGACTCATAAGTCGTCTAGGCGTTGGACTAAGATCAAACGACTAATCGACGTCTTGACAAAGATCTATAATTATATTTATTTAAAAATTATTCAGATATTTATATATTTTATGAAAATATATTATATGAAATTATGAAAAATTGAGATTTTGGATGTAATATTTAAAATTTTGAGATCCTTTAAAATTTAAAAATAAAAAACTTAGACCATGAAATAATGGTTGATAGTTTAATCCAAGAGAGCTACCGTGAAAAAAGGTTTGTATATAGTTCTTTCAATTAGATAATAAAAGTAGAAAATTAAAGTAAGATGATATAATAAACAATTTCATATAGTTGTGTTTGCCAATAATTTTTTTTTCCAGAAACATGTCATAATGCAAATAAGAACAATAAAATATTATTTATGATGTATGTTTATATTTTGAGTAAAAAATAATATGATGTTGGCCTACAATGTTTAAAATGAAAATACCCTACTATAATTGGTTAGAGATAAATATTTGTGGTTGTTTTGGTTAAAAAAAATTAAGTTAATATAAGAACTTATTTACAAAATATTATTCAAAGACAACAACTATACTCGATGATATATTCGTCAATATAGTTCAAATTCAAAAGATAAAAATCATTATCGCGATGAGCTGAGATAGGTATTGTGAGCAGGAGGGTTGTAAAGTCATTTTATTGGGTCTGCAATGGGTAGCCCTTGGAGGTTCAACCGTTGGGTCGGGAGCTGACCTGGTACTCAGAGTTGGGAGTGTGTTATTTGAGTATGTTATTCGATGAGCGATTATCACGGTGATATTCTGCATGGGGGATCTGTCGGGGAGACAGACCACTATAGTTTCCAGTTCTGGAGAGTTAGAGCAGGTACCTTCACGGAAAAAGGGGTCCATCCTTCTTCGGATTGGGAAATTTTTATTTGGTTTCGGATGTCTTGGGTGAAGGATCGTTGAATGTTAAGAGATTTTCTGGTTGTGCTTCTCGGGTTATTTGTTTCGATCAATGGGAATAAAAGGACCGATTTTGAGGGCGAAATATAATTTAAGTGGGGGAGAATTGTAACATCCTGTTCTAGATTGTTTTGTGATTTAAGGCCTGTATGCCTTAATGCAAGTATGAGAAGGTTTTGAGGCTTTGAAAGAGAACGGTTTAGGCCTTTCTGGGATATGGGTAAGGTAGGTTGTGTGATAAAAGAGTTTGGTTTGTGCTTTATAGCCCAAATGTATTGTTAAAGGAGCTGGTGCAGGCTTTTCATGAATTTTGGATCTAAGTTCGAGTGGGCTTTAGGAGGAATAAAGTTGATAGAAATTTAGGGCTTCTCGTTACCTTTTCGTGGATATAAGGATCATCGGAAACAGATTTATAACAAAGAAGTTATGACCTTCAAAAGTTTTGAGGTTTGCAGGCTAACCAAGTATGTTGGGCATACACAAAGCGTACGCTGGGAGTAATAGTATGTTGGGCGTACGCCAATCCGACCTGAATGCTATTTTAGGGTCTTGGACCCTATTTAAGCTCCTTATCTCATATCCTAACCCTAATATCTTCAGCCTCCATCCCTCTAAACCCTAGAAATCGACCCTAAGCCTCCATTTGAGTGATTCTTGAGTCTTTTGGTGATTTGGTGAGTTTTTGGTGCATATTGTGGAAGAAGGAGTTCCTTGAGGAAGCATTGCTCGGCTTGGAGCTTGTGGATCCAATCCCTATTCATGTGGATCTCGCTCCAGAAAGCATAAAGTTTGAATCTTGGTGGCTTTCTCATGTGGATCTAGTGGGGTGATCACTTGGCGTTTGAAGAAAAAGGAGCTTTGAAAGAGGATAGCTTGAGCACCTAGCTTTTAGATCTATGTTCTTCTCTTGTTGGTGCATCTTCTAGAGGTATCAAGTTTTGAACTTGTTTATTGTTGTGCTAGTTTTTGTTTTGGGTCAATTTTGAGGTTTTTGGTCCCAAAGCTTGAAGCTTTATGAGTTGTTGAACTCTAGAGCATAATATATGTCCCTTTGAGTATATATGTTGGTGTTATGTCATAAAAATCCAATCCTAGATGTTGGAATCAACCCATGTATGAGATAGGAGGTTTTGAGATAAGGAAGTGAGTTTTTTGGGTGTTTATGACCTTTCAAGTCATGCAAAGGCTTAAAATCACTAACTTTATGGAGTAAGTGCCATTAGGGAGTCCAGATCTAGGGTTTCCGGTAATGTCTTAACTTTTTAAGACCAAATGAGTAGAAAGAGTGAATCTAGGGAGTACGCTGAGCATAATTCTTGTGCGCCCCACGTATTGCCCTAGTGTTCCTGATGGCCAAAATGGATTCGTAAGTACGCTGAGCGTACCAAGAGAGGTACGCCCCGCGTAACTACACTGTGGACTTTTGGGCTAAGTCTCATTTTGGGCCTTGAGTATTAGGCCTGGAGTTTGGACGTGTTTCAATAGAGTCATGGACCAGAGGATTATATATATGTGCTTTGGGCCTTGAGTTGGGCTTGCCATGGGAGAGCCCATTTATTATTGGGCCTTGGTGGGACCAATGGGTTTTAGGTTATTAATGGGTTGGTTAGTGGACTACCTTTAAACCTAATGAACGAGAGTTGATAATTAGTTCCGAATTGAGATAATTGTGGGTTTGGCACAGAGTTAGAGGCCGATATGTAGCAGCAGCGTTTATAAGGACTGCTCATCATCCGAGGTGAGTCTTCTCACTATACTTTACCTTGAGTGGTAATTATGTGTGACCAGAGGGTCTTATGTGCTTACCTGAGATATGCATTTTATGTGTGATATGTGTTATGTGCTATATTATGTGGTATTTAGACCGGACCGAAGGGTCCAACGAACTGTGCTATTATATGACCGGACCGGAGGGTCCAACGAACTATGAGACCGGAGGGTCCTCACTTAGACCGGACCGGAGGGTCCAACGAGTAGTGAGACCGGAGGGTTCTCATACAGACCGGACCAGATGGTCTAACGAGCCATGGGACTGGAGGGTCCACTAAGACACAACGGACTGGAGGGTCCTACAAAGTTATAGCTTTGAGTGGCTAATATGTGTATGTGGTATTTTGGGGAACTCACTAAGCTTCGTGCTTACAGTGTTATGTGTTTCAAGTTTTTATCAGGATCGCGAGAGGGCAGCGGCTTGATTGTACACACAAGGGAAAAGAGTCATGAATGAGGATCCTGGATTTTGATAATTACTTTTGAAAACTATTTTGAAATATGTTGTGACATCGATACTTGAGATTTTGAGAATTATTATATGTGATGTTGGTAATTTAAAATTTAAAATTTTGTTTGAAACTTTACGGTGTTACACTCGGATATATGAGTTGTTAAACAATCGTAACCCCCCCCCCCCGCCCCCCCCCCCCCCCCACACACACACACACACGTAAGTTTAATAAAAAAAATTAAATTATGGAACCAATGAAACCAATCTCATCCATACAATTCCACTGTAACGTGGGATCATAACCAAAAATTTCTCGTACGACCTCCGTTTTTGACGTTCTTTAAATCCACGCGAAGGTGGGAACGTACTCTACAACTTTTGTTTAGACTTCGTTAGCTAATTTTGGCTCGATTTTAAATTTTATATTATTAACTGGCCGGGGCCCGATTGGTCCGTTAAATCCTCATAACTTCTTCATCCGACATCCGTTTTCGCTCATCTTTTTCTCGTTACGCTACTCTCAACGAGATCTTCGATTCTTGTTTAGGTCGTGTCAGCTAAAAATCACTCGATCTAATATTCGAATTTCGGGTTGTACACTGCTATTCCGAAACATCGAAAAATCATAACTTCTTCATACGAAGTCAGATTTGGGCGTTCTTTTTATCGATGTTCTTAATTTAACATATTCTAAGACTTTTCTTTAGATCGCTAAGGCTAAATCTCGCTCTATCGTAAATTCACTATTTACGCTTTCCGGTATCGTGCCAGTTCTGTCGCGAAACTTCGACGGGTCATAACTTCTTCGTTATAACTCGGATTTCAGCGTTCTTTATATGTACGGAAACCTTGAGACACATTCTACAACTTTATGTAAAGATATCGGGATTATCTCACACTTTAATTTTGATGCTCATTTTTATTCTTTATTAATTATACATTTATAATTAAATAATAAACACATAAACACACATAATTCACATAATACTCAACTATTTCATTTTTATTACTTTAAAAAGAGTTACAAGAGTTCACATAGACTATTACATTGACAAAAATGCTTAGCCTTGAAAACCGGGCGTTACAATTCTCTCCCCCTTAGGATGATTCCGTCTCGGAATCATGCATCAGCAAACAGATGTGGATAGCGACTCATCATGTCATCCTCTGTTTCCCAAGTGAGATTCGGCTCATTCGAATGTTTCCATCGGACTAGCACTAAGTCGACCATCTTCCATCGTAACTTCTTAGTCTTACGGTCAACAATTGCCTCAGGCTCTTCGATCAGCTTTTTATTCTCATCCATAAGGTTATGGTTGTTAAGCTGCTTCAAGTTCCGTATACCTCCCAATCGCTTTGTCATTTGAAACTTGTTTTCTAATAACTTAGCTTTCATAATAATAAGAGGACTTATTATTGGCGGGTTTGCATATAATAATCTAAGCCATATTTAGAGTATTATACAAATATGTGTTTAGCATATTTTGGGTTTAGAAGCTTTAGTCCAACATCAACTTCAAATCCACAAAATATTAAGTAAGATAGGGATGGAGCCTTTCCATACTAAATCTTATAAAGTGTTTAATCTACTTATTTGTTGGTATTTGTATTCAAGATAAAATTAATAGTGACTGAAGTATTATCCCAAAAATATTAAAGAAGGATATTTCTACCGATTAGAAAGTAAATCATACCAAGTAAGATTTAATTCATCATTTATTATCATTAAGGCCTTAGATGGTTCTTACTGGTTTGCATTTGAACTTTTCAAACCTTCAACAAGATTTCACAATTATGTTTTACCACGTAAAATATAATTAAAACTACTATAGTTGTTAATAAAGTGGATTTGGTATCTTGTGCTTAATCTCAAACATTCATTAGAAAGGAAGTCATACACCAAGTGTATAGTTCCTTAATTATTTTCTCTACACCTTAGTGAAAATATCATCAGGAATCCTTTACGTATAAATAAGGTTCACATATATGTCAAATAAACTACATTATTTTCCTTCAAATATTCCTTTCTTGAAGTATGAATATGTGAATGTCATTTATATAATAAAGATAACAATATCAAAGATAAATTTGATTTAAAACAAGTTTAAGTCAAAAGTGCTTGTATATAGAATTTGACGTTGATATTTACTTTATAATTCTATTAAAATATCTAGTCTCATAAATAGAAGTTAATCATTTAAGAATATGAATATTATCGTTATGATAAACGATTAAGTAAATAATCAAAGATTTGAATAAAATAATTGAGACATAAATGTAGACATTCTAAATTAAAACATATTTTGTTCCAAAACAAATATTTTTTACATTACAAGTAATTTATGCTCTAAGCATAAATAAAATACTAAACTCTGAGAGTGTAGTTCCAACTCGATTGTGCTCAGCTGGTACCCTTCAAAAATTATATGCAATGGATTTACAAATATTTGGTTAACATTTAAGTACCACGTACCTAAGTGTTTTATGAAAAGTATGAGTTCTATCTAGTAGATACAAGAGGTACTAGTCTCTGCAAGACTTTCTTTCCAAATAAGAGGAGTAAATCCTCTTCTAGTGTCTAATTTCTTCTTAACAGAAACAAGTTCCATCAATGTGGGCTTTAGTAGATTTCTTGGACTTAAAGGTGTTCAGTCCATAAAACATGGGCCTCATAGATCACACTAGGTAACTCTTTTAGCCTTGAATTACTCAATGTTTAAACTAGCTTTAAATAAAATATCATTGTATTTGTTAGAATATCGCTTGACCTGTTATATCATCAGATATAAGTTTAAATTATTCAAGACTTCCTAGAATTCATGAATAAATATTCCTAGCTTGTTGTTACAAGCATCTTAAGCATCACAGTGATGCCTTTACTAGGTATCATTTTCAGGTTTATTGATCAAAGCAACTAGTTTAGGACTAGTACCTTTAAGTGTATACGATTTCATACCTCTTACGAGGCTGTGTCTTAAGACATGAACCCATTCATTGAAGTTGTATCTAGTGTATGTTATTGTTTCATTAAGTCATTAAAGAAAATGAAAATTCATGAAAATGAGAATGGATTATAAAACTACAAAATTTTAACAAAATTCATTTAGTATTTTCAATATTTAATCTTCAATAATTAATAACCTTTTAGCTTCCAAAAACATTAATTATCAAAGTCTAGGATCCAAGTTGCAAAACAAATAAATGGTTAGACATCCTTTATCTCATCCATTTAAATTCAACCTGATAGATACTGATTATCGATTATATGTCATTATATAATTCCTAAATTTATGGGATCTCTAATAACAAATTTAATTACACATGTTTGATCCCGTCTATGCCTCAGAACTCTCTTTCTTAGGTATCCTTTATCACAAAAGATTTCCGATCAAATCCTCCAATTTGAAAAACGTGTGTAATCGGCCTATAACTTGGTTATAGTAATAGTGAATGCACCCCGGCAATCCAAAGATAACACTAAGTGGTTATGTATCATTTATTCCACTAGTGCATATAAGAGATGTGCGAGTGTTCTTCAAAAAGATTGCATACATATGAGGCTTGTAAAATGGGTCTTTATATGTTTTATAATTATAGTTTAAAAACATATGATATCATTGTTATTACATGCGTATAATAAACCATGGTATCAATTGGCAAAAGAAAATCCCTTTTAATGGTTCTATATAAAAGCTAGTTTTTATATAATTGGACGCAATTAAATTTTAATAACCGGTATTAAGTTTGAATGCCTTTAAACCTTTTATATCTTTAATAAAAGTTCATTTTATTACTTATATATTTGGAGTTCTTATAAGTTATAAAAATCACCATTTTAAAACTTACAATGAAGTATTTCAGAAAATTGGCGCTATTAACGATTTTATAAAATCGGGTTTTATTTTTAAATAAAAACTAGTTACATCTTACGTCCAATTTTGAATACCAAAACTCTGTGTGATGTTTATTTTGTCCAAAATTATTTTATCATGTGAAAAACTAATTTTATCAACCACACAAAATATGCATAAAATAAACAACACAAACATGCATAAAAAGGGACATTTTTGTGAACCAAGACAAAAATATCAAGTCTATTCCTAAAGGGACATTTAAAGGTACCAAAAAAACTTATTGTAATGTTGTTGTAGAAGCTCTCACATGACTAAATACCATTGCTTGCAAAAGATTGGAAAAACTTATTAAAGACTAAAATTCAGCAACTGTCGCTAAAAGTCCAACAACCCTTTGTAAACAACATTAGCGACACTTTTCAGAAAATATCACTGAAAATCCTGCACGCCTTTTAGACTTGAAATTTGCTCTTTTGTCTTAAAAAATGGTTCCAGCTTAATTTCTTGTTACATTTTTGTACAAATAAATTAATTCTAAAATTAATCTATTACTTTACAAAAATAACCAAGAAAAGCTAATCTATTTAATTATTACATACCATATGAATAAATAAATTATTACAACCATTTTATAAAACAACTAACATAACAACACAACAAACACAATGGTCATTGATTAGTTTATGCATATCACATACATCAACATACACATAAAACAACCTTTGTTTTTCTAAGAGAACTTTAAATGACAAAATATGCATGAAGCTTTTGTCACATAACATAACAAAAAAAAAAAAATTCATCGGAAGTATGTATGAACTTATTTTTTATACAAAAACAAGTAATCCATATTCTCCAAAAACTAAGATTTCCAAAAAATCAAAAATCTTACAAAACTTGCAAGGTGGTTCAGATACCAATTGTTAGGTTTTAGTTCAAAAATAGTTTCACAAACTAGAAAAATATGGCAACAGAAGACATTAATTTTTGAAATAACACAAACATTTTATACCCACCAAGGACTTTTTTGCAAGTTATCGAAAGATTTAAACACCAACCAAAGAAAGGCTGAAGAAATAAAAACTTTTGTAGTTCTTTGGGTTCTCTTGAGAGTCTTGGAAGTTGATAACCAATGTGGAACCTTTGAGACACCAAAAAAGACTCAACTTGATGTATATGCTAGTCCATAAAATCTTAGACCCTTAAGCTTGAAGTTCATAACCAGTTTGAACTTAAAGAAGGCATGAAGATGCAAGTATTCTTCAAGTTTTCTAACCAAAACTAGAGAGAATGGGACAGAAGAAAGAGGTTTCAGCCACGTCTTCAAGAAGAAGAATGAGCAATCTAGCCAAATGCAAGCCCTCTTATTTGTATACATAACGTAAAGTTATTAACCATTAGTTTCGCCACTTTAGACAAGCATGTCCCCATGTCATAAGAGTGCCCCCACATGCTTATAAAGACATTTATACTTTTGAGAAAGCCATACCTTTATCTTCTTTTTATTCCAATTTCAAAAATTTTATAACAAAGAGGAAAGTTAGTTTGAATTTTATAATCTCAATGTTTCTATAATATAAAATTTGTCTTTTGAGTAAAAGACAAAAGGTTTTCAACTACTCCAAAAAGTTGTGCATGACTTATTAATTCATACCATATAAAATAATATAATGTTACTTGCTAATGAAAATTATTATTTCTATGAAACAAATGATTTCCAATTTAATTATAATAGTTATAATGAATATTTTTTAAAATCAATTTCTAATAAATAATCAATGTATCAAGATGTTGTTAGTGTGACCCATTAGTATCATATGTTATTAGCAATATCACTTTAATATGACTCTTAAGCATACTAGACCTTTAACCCACTTATGCAAGACTCATATTAGACTGATATATACAGTGGTGAATGTCTAGCAACATTTCACTGCCCCCAAGACCATATAACTTTTTGTGCCATTCTATCATTGCCCAATTCCCAAAAACATCAAAGCTACAATTGGTTTATAAGGTAAGTTTATAAGTTATCCCTTTGCTACAGACATCATGTTGAACATGAGATTCGGATAGCAATCAATCTTATTAGTTGTTTAACTTTCGGTAAGGCACCTTAGATGTACAACTCTTAAGACATAAGAGGAACAAATACCTTTTTGACTATATAAGCCTCTTGCATAGTTCACACCATACCTAAAATGGATTTTATAACTACCCAGTTAAGGAACAACATTTGACCATTATCAAAGCATAATACTCCCTACACTTGAGTCCCACATTGTATCTCAAGTGTTAAGGATACAAGGATAGTACCTTTTAATCAAGTATCTGATGGGTTTTGAGCATACTAACACTCCTATTGTGTACATGCAACCCTAGAAACCTTGGATCTATGTTTTCTCTAATATTGATGAAATTTTGATTTTTCCAAGGTTTACATCCTAACTAGCATATAATGGGGAACTTGTAATATAAAAACTAGTAGAATGACTTACCTTTGTGTGTTGATGATTCCTTAAGACCTTGTGAGCTAGCACCCCAAGTGTGATGCCTCAAATGTTTCACACAACACCAAAAACCCTTGGAATAACTTGAGAGGATAATACGTTGATCACAAAATCGGCTAGCCCTCGCACAATAGTCTTAGTGCCGATTTTGCTAGATAATGAGGTCTTTATATAGTGTGTCACATGTAGGGTTACTCAATGTAAACCCTAATGTGCATGGCTTTTCATATTCCATGATCTATGGGTTCATAACCTCCATGGACCATCCATGGAGCACCCAATGGGTCCTAGCCCAATCTAGTGAATCATAGACCTTAGATCACTACATAAGAATAAAAGATTTAGGTGTTGTTTTTTTTTCGGAGAGAAATTGCGTGAAGTCTGCTGACCACCTCTGCAATCCTCTGTAGCAGAAGAGGTGGAACAAACGGCTGCATCATGTAATAAAAAGTATGTTTGTTTTTTAACGTTTGCAGACTACTGCAGTAAGTTAAACTAAGGTGTGAAGAGGTTTGAAGCATTTGGTTTAGTGTTGAGCCACGCAACACACGTGCAACAGTTTTTAAGTCAGAAGTCTTCTGAAAAACAAACAGCTGCAAATGGCCAAGTGTTGCGCGTGTGCTTCCCGGCGCAGTAATAAGTGGTTTGAAGTGTTTTTAAAAATAAAAAAAAAACAAACAACACCTTACATAACCTATCCTCATATATTTAATTAGTCTCTATATGATCACAAAATTAATTCCAAATTAATTCTTGATCAATACTTAGTAAATAATCATATTAATATATTAGAACTTATAATATATTAACAAACCATAAGTATTCTTTTCTCATTTGTCTATCCAGTTGTTCCGATGCCATACAACCTAAATGGACCATGCTAAACCGGGTCAAGTACCTACCCAATATAGTTATGGACTTAGACACTTTATCCAACAGTCTCCCACTTGGATAAGCCTAATAACTATAGTTACCGATATGACTTCAGGAACCGATCAGCAACCGTAGCTCTTTCAAAGTCTCGCGGAACTGAGATGATGATGATACGCCATTTAAGATAAGGGATCATATAATCCTCTGTTCTAGATATCAGCCGGATAAATATATGGAACAATGTCATACTTATTGTCTAGCAGTTTGTTTCTCGATTTCCGATTTGTTTGACTTAGAACTTAATCGAACACATCAATTTAGTTCTTACTGGGCCCGGTACATAGGTCAAAATAAAATCATCGAGGGGCCCAAATATCGCTTCTAATCCTCCAAGGACTAGAAGAAACAGATAAAGTTCGACTCATATGCTTGTTCTACTACTTGTTGAATTATTCACAAAAGCACGTTTTATAACATTGAGTTATCGATGCGTTTTCGTACAATCAATGCACAACCAACTCATAATCAACAACTCATATGTCTAGGTTTGAAGACTTATATGATATTACCATCTCATGATCACTCAAGATAAATTCCATGAAGTGATACAAGTGAGCATGGGTTGAATCCAATACTCAGAACTTATGAGTATTCATGAATGTTGTAGTAACTTTTACTATGTCCAACATCTTAGACATCTACAACCAACTTCATGACAGTCTTGATACTGAAACAATAGTAAATAATTGACACAAGATAGCAACACTTTACATATAAATAAACAACAACTTTTATTTAAAAATCAAATGTCAATTTACATTTTACAAGTTTCAGAAATAACTATTTAATCTCTAAAACTAATATCATCCTTCAACCCAATTCGCCTCGCATGCTGCAAATGCTTAACCCTACATAGTCCCTCCGTGAGGGGATCTGCTGGGTTTTCATTCGATGATACGCTCTTAACCACGAGGATTCCTTCTTTTATCCGGAGTCTAATGAAGTGGTATTTTCCGTCGTTGTGTCTGGATCTTCATCCTTGGTTCCTTAGCTAACGCAACTACACCCTCATTATCACAGAAAATCTCCATAGGCTATTTAATAGCAGGTACAACTCCAAGGTCTCCAATGAAGTTCTTTATCCATATAGCCTTCTTTTCTGCTTCGCTTGCTGCTATGTACTCAAAATTGCAAGTTGAATCAGCTACTGTTTCTTGCTTGGAACATTTCCAAGTAATTGCTCCTCCATTTAGGGTAAAGACCCATACCGAATGAGAGTGGAAATTATCCCTATCATTCTGGAAGCCAACATCACTATACCGCACAACTCTCAAGTCATCACTCCCACCAAGGGTAAGGACCCAGTCCTTAACCCTTCATCGGTACTTTAGAATATTCTTCACCTCAGTCCAGTGAGCATTACCCAGATTCCCTTAATATCTGCTGACCATGCTCAACGAAAAGGTCACATCAGGGCGAGTACAAGTCATATCATACATGATCGAGCCTACAACGAAAGCATACGGAACTCAGCTCATCTTACCTATCTCAGCCTTTATAATCGGGCTCTGAGTCTTACTCGGTTTGGAGTTACTCTGGATTGGTAAGTCACCTTTATTGGAATCCTGCATGTTGAACATTTTCAGCACCTTATCCAAGTAGGTACTTTGACTAAGTCTAATTATTCTCTTACTCATGTCTCTCAATATCCTTATCCCTAGGATGTAGGCAGCTTCTCCAAGGTCCTTCATAGCGAAACACTTCCTAATCCAGGATTTAACCTCCTGCAAGCTAGGGATGTCATTTCCTATTAGTAGTATGTCATCCACATACAATACCAAAAAGCTAAATATACTCCAACTAGCCTTAACATACACGTAAGACTCATCTTCACTCCTCAAAAAGCCAAACTTTTTCACTTTATCACTGAAACAAAGACTCCACCTGCGAGATGCTTGTTTTAGCCCATAGATAGATTTCTGCAGCTTACACGCTCTATTAGGGTTCTTTGCATTGACAAAACCCTCTGGCTAACTCATGTAAACATCCTCAACCAACTTTCCATTAAGGAAAGCGGTTTTGACATCCATTTGCCATATTTCATAATCATGAAATGCAGCTATCGCTAGAAAAGCCCTAATAGACTTAATCTTTGCTACTGGTGAGAAGGTCTCATCATAGTCAACTCCCGAATTTTGAGTAAAGCCCTTCGCAACTAGTCACGCTTTATAAGTGTGTACATTCCCATCTATGTCGGTCTTCTTCTTGAAGATCCATTTGCACCTGACCGTCTTACGACCCGGTACATTGTCAACCAAGTTCCAAACTTGATTGTCATACATGGTCTGAATCTCGTTGTCCATAGCCTCTTTCCATTTGACGGAATCGAGGCCTGCCATGACTTCCTTAAAGCTATTAGGCTCATCCAAATTTACCAGTGTGATATCATTGATAAATGCATCACCTTCCACAGTAATATGAAAACCATAGTATTGCCCAGGTAGGTTCCTTAATCTTGTGGATTGCCTCAGAGGCACAAACTCATGTATCAACTTAATAGGAGTTTCCTCCTTAGGTTGATTTCTAGTGTTTGAGATTCCTTCACCGCTTAACTCTTGAAGTTCTTTAAGGTTAATTTGTCTCCCACTGTTTCCTTGACTTATAAACTCTCTCTCGCGAAAGACCTCTCTCCTTGCTACAAAGACCACATTCTCACTGGGTCTGTAAAAGAGTTAACCAAAAGAATTTTTTGGGTACCCGATGAAAATACACCGCTCACTACGAGGTTCGAGCTTATCCTGAGTCTCATGCCTCACAAAAGCCTCGCAACCCTAAATCTTGATGTGGTCCCAATTGGGAACTTTCCTAGTCTACATCTCGTGAGGTATTTTGGCAACTTTCTTGGTAGGTACTAGATTAAGGATATGGGCGGCAGTCTCTATGGCATACCCCCAGAATGAGATTTCATCATGGAAGAAACCATGTCTAACAAGGTTCGATTGCACCTCTCAGCCACACTATTAAGTTGTGGTGTTTTGGGAGGTGTCAATTGTGAGCCAATCCCACCTCGATCGGATCGAATCATATTAATGTTCCTGCCTAATTGATTCTCCACTTCCTGATTAAACTCTTTGAACTTTTCAAAGGTTTCTAACTTATGCTTGATTAAGTAGACATATCCATATCTACAAAAATCATTAGTAAAAGTCACATACAAGTGGTTAGCATCCTTTGTGGCGGTTCTGAAGGGTCCACACACATCAGTGTGTACCAGATCCAACAAACCTTCACCCCTAGCACAAGAACCAGTGAATGGTGATATTGTTATTTTTCCAAGTAGACAAGATTCACAACTATCATCCAACCGTTTTCAAGCATTTTCCATCAAATATCAAGAAAGCAAGCATAGCCTCTGATACCACTGATGGGTTTTGAGCATTCTAACACTCCTATGGTGTACATGCAACCCTAGAAACCTTGGATATATGTTTTCTCTAATATTCATGCAAATTTAATTTTTCCAAGGTTTACATCCTAACTAGCATACAATGGGAAACTTGTAATTTAAAAACTAGTAGAATGACTTACCTTTGTGTGTTGATGATTCCTTAAGACCTTGTGAGCCTAGCACCCCAAGTGTGATGCCTCAAATGCTTCACACAACACCAAAAACCCTGTGAATAACTTGAGAGGAGAATACTTTGATCACAAAATTGGCTAGCCTTCACATAATAGTCTTAGTGCTGATTTGCTAGCTAATGAGGTCTTTATATAGTGTGTCATATGTAGGGTTACTCCATGTAAACCCTAATGTGGATGGGTTTTCATATTCCATGATCCATGGGTTCATAACCTCCATGGACCATCCATGGAGCACCCAATGGGTCCTAGCCCAATCTTATGAATCATGGACCTTTAGCCCACTACATAAGAATAAAAGATTTACATAATCTATCATCATATATTTAATTAGCCTCTATTTGATCACAAATAATTCTTGATCAATACTAATTAAATAATAATATTAATATATTACAACTTATAATATATTAACAAACCATAAGTAATCTTTTGTCATTTGTCTATCCAACTGTTTCTATGCCATGTAATCCAAATGGACCATGCTAAACCGGGTTAAGTACCTACCCAATATAGTTATGGACTTAAACACTTTATCCAACAATATCATTCATGATAGCGATCCATGAGATGATCTTGATGCGGTTCAGTTCAATACTAGTTCTATGAAAAGTATCTCTAAAACTTGGTTACAACCAATTACTTGCTTTCATCTAGTGAGAGTCAACCAATCTAATTCATATTAGCCTATAATTGCTCTAAAAAGTATAACCGACTATAAACTTTTATAATAATTATATTATTCATGGATTAAACATGTTAATATAGTACACAACAAGTATTAATGTGATGACTATATCCCAATATATTATAACATTATCTAATAGTTGTTTTTATAATGTTCCAATATCTAAATACTAAATCCAAATCAGAAACCCATTTCTAGATTAATAAAGTCTTATAGTTGAAGTGTGACCATTCATACTTAGTGTAGTGTCAATTGAATTGAGTATTGAAACAAAATCAGAGTATGAAATGATTTAGAACACATAATCTAAATATAATATGTTTGGCACATTGTATTGCTTGATCAGTTGAATACAAGAGGGAAAGCGAAAATGAATACAATAAGTGAAATGTTCTTAACCACATTATCCTTCCCATATTTATAGGGAAAACTGAAAGCACAAACAGTATTAGGATATTCATCATCTAATCTTCGATACTAAAGTAGTCCTTAAAATAAAATACAAGCATATTTTCGACATTACAGGCAAACAAAGATAATTTTGACATCTCACAAACTTCGAACATCAACATTCTCCCACTTTTGTGAGAGGTATGGAATCTAAGTTGTAAACATCTGAGTTGCTTGATGTAAAACCCTTCAGATCTTTGAGTACCAATTCACAATCTTCCGAATTCCAGCCTTTTCCTTGTCATTATTCTTTGCACTGTTATTCATTCGAATCAAGAGATTTGTGTAGTGTAAAGAAGTATACTTTTCAATGTCACACACTTGAAACAAAAATTTCGTAACATTTCCTTTCTTGTTCTTTCCAAAAAAACACAATCCCTAGGGGTTTCAGACAAATCTCCCCATCTTCATAATCTTTCAGCATAACTTGATTCTTTATCAATGATTTGGGAACAGAAAATTGTTTTCCCAACGTTGTACCAAGCTCAATATATGTCAAATCCAAAACCGCATAATATCCATCAATAAAAACTCTCATATGTGTGAAACCAATCATAAAATCATCTTTGTTGGTTATTTGCAATTTTGACACATCGACTGACTTCATAATCTTTGAAACTATCAACAAATCATACAGGTTCATTAACGGGAAGTCAGCAATCGAGAAGTCAAAAGTGACATTCTTTGCTCGGAATGCATAGAATCAATAATTCTACAACATACCCTCGAATAAAATGTCTTTGGTTACGTTGAGAACTAGAATAATTTTAACTGATGACCAAAATATCCTCTTCACTCTTCCCCAGAAGCGCATGAAAATGAAACTTTAAGAGTTTGAACTCTAGCTTATCCTTGTACTGATTTTCAAGCTCGAATTGTTCATCAATAAACATCATATGGTTTATTAGGAAGTCAAACTGATTGAACTCAGTGTTCTTGATGTCATAGATTTTCTTGGGAGTTTTACTGAATGAATTCATCTCCCCAGAAACAATAGTGGCTTCGATATATTCATAATTGAAATATTTTGCATGGTCACCTTTGTTTATACTGAATGAATGCATCCCACTGCTAATAATGTAGCGGATCCATTCACTATCCCTTTTAACAAAGCTTGCTTCGATATGCTTGTGGGATTTCTGAAAATGATTCATTTTGATGATTAAGTTTTTCTGTTTTAATTTTTTTTAAGTTTTCTTAATTCTTCTTAATTTTTAATTTATTTTTGTCTTTGTAGGTATATTAGTTTAAATTTGAACATCCTAATTCCTTTTATTTTCATTCTCACCCATGCACAAATTTAGGGGGAGAAATAATCAAAAATCCAAAAAGAATTAAAAAAAAAATCAAAAATCCAAAAACTATAAAAATACAAAAAATTAAAAATATTGTTGACAGTCTTGTTTGTAGGTGTTGTGAAGGGAAATGATATTATCAAGTGATAACGGGCAATCTAAATCTGCGTAACGTACCAAAATTGAATTGTTTACGCTGTGTGCTCGATGCGCTTGTAGGCACGAAAGATTTTAAATGGAATTGACTACGGAGAGTTGAACTTAAGGAATTCAAGGACTTGACAAACATTGACCTAGTTAGATCCATTTAGCCTGACATTACGATGCTCGGATAGGTTGAGCAAGGAGATATACATGAGAATCTACCGATCACATTAAAAGAACCCATATCTAGAACCGTGGATTAACTCTTCCTCGATGTGCGGATTCTGTCCTTAATTCCGGTTTTGATGGGGTGACTGGGGAATTCCGATAAACTAGGTCTGTAGAAGGTCATTTTCTTACTTTCTGTCTGTTAATCATATGTTTCCTCCTCTGCGTGATCGAGAGATCCAACCTGGACTGTAATATATGTAATTCTATCTCTCTGCATCTTCACTCTATGCAATTATTTCTATCTGTTAGCTACATATTGTCTCCTCCGCGTGACTCATAATCGTATATGCATCATTCTCTTCTCAATCCCTCTAAAACTTCAGTTAGTCATATGTTTCATCCTCTGCGTGATTGGAAGAGATCCGACCTGGATGTATGGCATATGTATTCTAAATCTATCTTCTCTCTTAATAATTGTCTGCTCACCCGGTGTAAGGAGTATTCTGAAAGTCCATGATGGATGGAGCATATCAGGAAGCGGGAAACACGTTCTAGTACAATTAAGAATTGAACACGTACATATTGGCTGTAGATCTCGCAGTTCAATTTAGGTGGATAACAATATCTCTGGTTGTAGTCAGTTATATGGTCCCAAGGAAATTTATTTAAGAATAAGGGCTAAAATGTCATGTCATTTGAAAATTATCCAAATTCTGTCACAAATGTTTTGTGCTAAAGTGGACCACAATACTAACGATCGATCAGACAAAGACGTGAAAATAAGGGTACCGACAAATGGAATAGGGTGGTCCAACAACTTTGATCCCAGTGTCACACAATTTTATAGTAATTAAAAATTTTAGGTTGTTTGTCTTATTTAATTTTATTTTTTATTTTATTTATTTATTTAATTGTTAAAATTCAATTGTTAATTTTTAAATTTTTGCAAATTAATTTTATTTTATTTTAATTTAATTTTAATTTTAATTTTAAATCCTCAAAAGTTTTGTTTTTGATTTTTTTTGAAAATATTGCACTGTGCCTTACACTGCGTAGTCAGCAGGTAAAAAGATCAAGCATATAAAAGGAGGTTACAGTCGGAATCCCCTTTACTTTTCAATTTCCGGCCACAAACTCTCATTCTCTCTCTCTCTCTCTCTCTCTCTCTCTCTCTCTCTTCTAAAATTTTCTCGTTTTTTTGTGAAATTGTTCCGATCACTTCGAAGGTATCATGTTTTCGACCAAGGATATGCGTTTATTTCAAAGATTCGACGAGTTTTTAGCCTAAGATAGACGAAAAAGGGTTTGTCGGGGTTTACAGCCCAAGCTTACGGCCGTGAACAGTTTACGGCTGCAAACTCCGTTTGCGGCCATAGGGTTACGGTCACGGGTTTTGCGACCGTAAACCCCCATTGACCGTAAACTCCTATTTGACTTGAAATTTAATTTTAAAAATTATTAATTCATATTTGGGCTCGAAATTAAAACATTTAAAATATTACTTGCTCAAATTTCTCTCTTGTATTACTTGGTATGTTTTAGTGCAGATAAAATGGCAGCATTAAAGTTTGCAGACATGCATAACCTGGCAATGGTTCTCACTGATCCTCCGGTGGCTCATGTGGATTTCAAATCAATGATTCATGGACTACGAGAATGTTGTTTTGGCCTCCGCCATCACCATGAACATTGTTGTCTATCAGAAAATCATACGAGAGTTCTGGCAGACTGCCAAAATGACGAGAGATGACAATAGAGCTGTAACTGTAAACGCAATTGTTCAAGGATGCAAAATTGTTATCAAAGAGCAGTTCATCAGAGAAACATTATTGATCAATGACCTTCTAAGATATCCCACCGAAATCGGTACTGAAGATGATCAGAAGATTTTGAGGAAGATGGAGTATGAGGGCGATTCTCCACCCTACTGGAGATTTCTAGCTCATGTGTTCGTGAGCTGCATCTCCGGAGGGAGATCTAGTGTAGATGAAATTTCAGTGAGAAACACCGGAGCTATAGTTTCTCTCGCTGCGGGAATTGGTTTCAATTTTTCAAGGTTTATTCTGGATGAATTTGTGGTCAACATCAATGTCATCACTCGGGATACCTTCTTGATGTATCCTAGGTTCATTCAGCTTTTCATAAACAAACAATTCCCTGACATGATAAAGGAGGGTGATATGCTTGACATGAAGTCCTTGGGCCCTCACACTATTGGGCTAATTAAACAAAATCGCAAAGGAAAGGTTAACTTTCAAGGAATTTACCCATTAGTCAAATTCGGACGACTTGCTAAACCGAATGAGGCGTCGGAGTCTCACGGATCTTCTGATAAAATATCTTCAGAACACACTTTATCAGAAAAACATCTCGGAAGGAGATGTGATTACTATTTCGGATCAAGAAGGGGAGGAGACAACTGCTCCTAATGTGGCTGTAGCCGAGGAGCATGACTTGAGATCAGTGCGAATTGAAAGCGGCTACAATGAAGGGTCTTCTATGAATGCGACTGAGACTGATCAATATGAAGACCTTGATCTTACTGGTTTTCAAGATGAAATTCCTATAAATTTTGGAAGCAATGATGATTTCTTGTCAAATGTCAACCTCAACACTCTGCTGGATAATATCAGTGATGTTGATCTCCTAGCAACGGAGATAACGGAAACTGAAGACGTTCTTGACTCAACACCCATTTCTAAAGAGCAAGTGGTTGGTTCTACGACTCTTATGGTGGCAGTGTCAGGGATTCCTCCCCTTGACAGTGCCTCTCCTACATCTGAACCACTTCAGGGTGATCACTCAACAAACCAGACCTTGCAGCCTCCATCTAAAAGAAGAAGACGTGATCCTAGGTTTGGGCCTCTGGATTTTACCTTGTCTCACGGATTACCAATTACGCCAACGACTACTCCTACTATTGTATCTACAGAACCTTTACGTGAAGGACCTAGCACCATTTTTGACGTCGGTGGCTCCTCTGCTCCACATGGATTTTCTCCTCCAAGGGCAGATCTCAATGAGGCCTTTGTCCGTTTGGCCTTGCATCTAGCTCAGGAAAAAACTGCTGCACCTTCTTCTAAAGCCAAATGAATTGCTTTTAGAGGATTTCATTCAAGAGAAGATGATTCTGTGATTGATGAGCTTCAGAGGAGATTGAATGTGCTGGATCAGAAAAATATCGAGCTCAGTATTCGAGTTGAAGATCTTTTGAGTAAGAATACAAATTTGAAGATTCAAGTTTTAGCCCTTCAAGAAGATAGGGCAACAAAGACCAATCTAATCTCTAAGCTCCAAGCTCATTTCAATTTTTTGACCTCCAGTTATTTTGATCTCAAGAAGAAGCTTGAAGAAGATCTTTGTGCAAAGTATAAAACATTTGCAGATGAATATAGAATTAATCTTCATTCTCAAGCTCATCCTATTGTCATGCCAACTGCTCGGACCTCACGGGTCATAGACCGTTTTGAAGAAGAGCCTGCCTGTGCTCCACATGTTGTAGAGATTATTCGTGATAGACAAGCCAAAGCTGCTGAGAAGGGACAACTCTTGTTCAAGAGGAGTTCCGACAAAAATGCACCAGGGAATCAATCCACAATCACTGTTACGGATCTTGAGGCCGTAAGGTTTAGAGACACGTATGGTTATCGGTCAGGAATCATCTCTTGGGGTTTTCATGATACCCTAAATATGTGGATTTTTCGGAGAAAGAGCGGCAACACGGAGCTCTATAAAGATTTTCATGATTTTAATTCTTCGACCACGGTGGATCTTTCAAAGCTGTCCCAATCTCTTTTTTCAAACCCATCAGATAATCAACAAGTAACTAAGTTCAAACACTTTCTTGAAGATCAAGTGAAGAAGGGATTTCCATCTATGAAGACTGTTGAATCTGTAATAAAGCATTATCCTGACGTCATTGATCCCAAAACTGGTCATCCACTTCAGCTGGTGATGTGGCCTGCAACAAATCAGGTCAAACAAATTCCCGTGCTTCAAAGTTACCTGGATGGATCCCTAAGCTCTATGCTCTATTGGGTATTTGATGAAACCACAACATCTGTTGTTATCAAACTAAAGGAGGGATGCATCTATCTATATGATAGAAGGGATTTGTTCTAGTTTAGGAAATGGGACATTCATCATCTAATCCTTTATCAGATTAAAGTTGCTGAGGAGATATTTACGTCAGCCATGATAGAATACACCTCCATGGTTGCTAGATAATAAACAAGCGCATGTGGAATGGGGCAATAGGGCAAGAAGATGTGATGATTGTTGACAAAGATTGACTTCAAGCTAGCATCAAACCAAGGGGGAGATTGAAGGGTCTAATTAATGGTTTGGTCTAGGCTTTCGTTGTAATAGGTTCTTTTGTGTCAATATGCAATTTTGGTAGTCTGTATAGCAGTTTACGGCCAGGCTGTGAGTTTACGACCATAAACCCAAGGCCGGCCCAAGTCCACTATAAATAGAGGCTTGCTAGGTCATTTTATGGTTGTTGATGCCACAAAGTTTTCGGCTGCTATTCCACAAGTAGTACCAGACGTTTTTGCTAATTGAAGCTTGTGCAAGCTTGTTTAGATTTCTGTTTCTACTTTGTTCTTGTTATTATTGATTGTGTGGACTGTTTGATCACTGTTAAGATCCGTTTCAGGACCTAACACCCTTTGTGAGAATAGTCGGATTTTCAAGCTAGTGTCTTCAAAGTCTGTAGCAGTAACTTCGTTATCTCCATATACCGAAGAATGACTTTTCGAACCTATACGTTGTCTTCATTATAGTTCTTCTTAAAATTCTTCGTATAGAGCAAAATGTTCAAAAATTATAGTTCGAGTATCTCTGAATGTCATTCGTTTGAGAAAAAAATATTCGTTAAATTTCCATTCTTTTCTTTCCTTGAAAAAAAAACACCAAAGGGTTTTCAAATTAGTTCCCCATCTTCAAATTTCTCAATATTAAGCTTGCAATTTAACAAAGCTTTCGACACCTTTGAGGTTTTGTTGATTTCTATGCAAGATCAATATATGTTATAGCCAAATAATCATAGTAGCAATCAATGAAAACCATGTTTTGAGCATATCAATTCATAAATTTGTTTCGATTTTCCTCAGCAACTTGTGAAGTATCCATATCACAAAAAATCATCAATACTATGATGAGATCATTAGGATTCATCAATGGATAATCTGTGATTGTGAACTCGAAAGCCTCATTGTTAGCTCGAATGACGAATATTGAAAATTTTACATCAACCCTCCAAAATCATATCAAGGACAATCCAAGTGACCTTTACAATTTTTAGCAGAGACCAAACATCTTCTTTGCTTTTTCCCAGAACTTCATGAAAGAGAATTTTCAACTTCTAGAACTCATCCTTGTCTTTGATACTTTTAGCAAGTTTGAATTGACTAAAAGGTAAATCAGACACTTTATAGGAAAATTTAGCTAATTGAAGTTGGTATTTTTAGTATCATAGCTTCTCTTCAGCTTCTTCATGAACTCCTCCAATTTAACATGCACAACAATCTCGATAATTTCATAACACCATGTTTTGTTGGGATTACCCTTGTTCAAACCTAGAGGATCATTTACCCTTTGATTTAGTATGTTGTTCACTTGTCTCTTCCTTTCTAATTCTATCTCCAAAAATCTTTTCTTTTCTTCAGTGGAAGGTTCAACTTGAATACTTTTTCCTTTATCTTTGGGATTAACCATTAGTATAGTCTTGACAATTTTAGAACTCAAACCTCCTTCACTAATAGAAATTCCTTTCTTTTGTAATTTCGACAAGTTAACATGGACTTGAAAATAAGTTTTTGTTGATGTAGTTGTTGACATTATTGGTTTCATTAGAATCGATGAAGGAATTTGCATGGACAAAGCCTTCCCACAACTACCCCTTTATCTTCACCAGATCCTTTGGATGAACCAAATCCCATTTCTCTCTATTTCAAGACGTGCACAGGATGTGGAGCATTTATTGTTAGGTGAAGATACAAATTCAGTAGCAGAGCGAATTTAGTTTTGAAGCTTGACTCAATAGTTGAAACCATGGCAGAAATAGACTCTTGAGATGTTGAAGATTGAGACGAAAGAGAAACTTTCAACAAGATCTCTTGAAAGTCAGAAAGAGACTTTTCAACCTTCTCAAATATTTTCCTAGCTGCTTCAGACTTAGACTTCAAATTACCAGAATATATTTGTTGATTACAGTAATATCTTCCACCAATTGAGTGGTTGCTCCCATCAACACATCAACTTTCTTATTCATTAAAACACGGAAATTAACAAGCTTTCTGAACCTTTTTGGAAAATAACTCGCTAAACTCTTTAATCTTCAACTCAACAGAGGTGTTGGATTCAAACACCATTTTCTCGAAAAGTACATGACACTCTTTAGTAGTTTCACATTATTTCGAAATCTCAAAATCAAAAGAATGAGAATGAGTAGCCAATCTCTCATGTATTTGTTTATCAACATCTTCAATAAGAGTTCACATGTGAGACTCTTAACCTTTTAAGAGGTATTCGACCTCAACACCACTAACAAAAGTCTTTCCAGTATATCATTCAAAAATTGTAAAATTGAATTCATCTTGGAGTTGAGAATCTTGAATTGTTTACCTGAAATTTTTGCATCATTAGGCACACCATTTTCCTCTGCATTGAACTTCAAATCAGAAAATGCAACCATCATATCATCGTCATCTACTTCTTCTTTATTAACAGTCTTTTTAGCCTCTGTGAATTGAAATGAGAATCAGGTTGTTATTGGCTCTTGCATCACTTTCTCAAATGTAGGAGAAACAGTTGTAGTGGACCGGTGGAATAAGAGATGTTTGCGGTGGTGAAGTAGGTTGTGATTATTTCGTAATGTTGACTAAGAAGTAGGGTTTGTTTCTGCAATATTATTTTTATTGTATTTTTATTATAATTAATTAGAACTTATATAATAAAATTCTAAAAGAAATTAAAAAGGCAAAACGGTCGTTTCATATGGCATAAGGATCATTCATGCGAGTATTGGAAATCATAAGGACCTAGTTTGTCAAAAAAAAATTAATAGGGATTGAAATTGTGATCTTTGGTAAACCATAGGGACCATGTATATAGTTTTATCTATTTTCAATTATATGTCTATTCTTTATTATTATATAATAATAATAGACATGTTATATAATATTAAATATATATAGAAATAAGTCTCGCCAGCTCGTCCGGTTTGCTCTTAAAAAACTATGCGGCGTTACTAGTAGTATCCGTGACTTAATGAATGTATCACAAGTGCCTAATGTTTCAAGATTCATGTAAGCAGAACTCAGCATGTGAAACTTCATCTTTCTATGACACCAAATGCAAATTAAAAAAAAAAAAAAAAAAAAAAAAAAAAAAAAAAAAGGAACATGGGTGGTGGTGTTCAAGTACCATAGCATCTAAATCATTGTCTGCCCATATCATTTTAACGGTTGGCTAAAAAGACACCACATTTTACCATATAAACATTTTAATTTAATTTAAAAATATTTTTATTGTTTGAAATTGCATTGTTTTTTAAAAAACCTGATTATAAATTGTTAATTGTAGGTTCACTTTTTAAAAAGTGATCAATGGGGTGTCTAAGGGATATCTTATTAGCAACACTCTTTTTTTAAAGAGGGTGCAGAAAGTAGAAACCTTCCATCACGCAGAGCTTAACATATTTTAGGTTCAGGGTGAAAACAAAAAATTAACCCTTTTATAAAAAAAATAAATTCAAGATAATGACAAAATTGACCATCATAAATATAATTTTACTTCTTTATAAATATTTTTTGAATCATTTACATAAATGTATTTTTCTAACAAAAAAAATATGTTTTGGATATCGAACAAAGCATTTCAAAAAGAAAAAAAAAATTTAAATTCTAAGAACAAGTCCAAATTTCAATCAACATTTCAAATTGATGGATTAAAAGATTTTTAAAAAATGTTTGATGCAAATGAGAAAAATACATAATATATATTAACAAAATCCAAATTTCTAGTTCGAATTTAATGGTCATTTTGGTAAACCTGTAAAAATTAGGTCATTTAAGCATATCTTCCATAATAATATGATCATTTTATGGTTATCCTTTTAAATTAAGTTTTAAAACAAGTTTAATGCTAAAGTTTGAAATCAGGTATTTTAACTAAAAATAAATTATTCTAAACAAATAAACTTTAAATATAAATATTTAGTTAGTGGAAATGATATACAAAGCAATTAAAAACAAATACGTATTAACAGACTAAACTAGACTTAGTTTTATATTTAACTAGACGAATGCCCGTACGTTGCGCAGAAACACCTATATAGTTGAAATTTTTACAAATATATGATTTTTTTAAATATAAAATTAACATTGTTGTTAAATTTGATATAATAATTTGTATATACTAAATTTTTATAATATATTTATTATTTTGAATTATATGATAATATATACATTTATTATAACTTCATAATCTTAATCGTTTGAATGACTTCTACTCACGAGTTACACCTGAATAAAATTAAATATAATATGTGATTTGATGTTATTTATAGTTGTTTTTATTGTTAATTAATTTTTTAAAACTTATTTGCTGAATGTTTTAATTTCTATCATTATAATTATTTAAAACATCAAACATTGTTTTTTTTTTTTTTATTTTAAAGCTAACAATATAATCATTTATATAGAGTTTTTTTTTACTATTATTATTGTAAGTTATTTTAAACTACTTATTTGGAAACTTTTAACGAAAATAAAAATATATTTAAGAAATATTTTAGTTAAATTAAAATTACAATTTAGTTTTTCTTTTATCACTACAATCTATCACTTTTATCTATTTATAAAATATTTTTTAGTTTTTTTTTAATTGGAACTGAAATTTATATTTGAGTTGATATTGTAATGCACAGAAACACCTATATAGTTGAAATCTTTGCAAATATATATATTTTAAAATATAACACTAATCGTTGTTGTTAAATTTGATATAATAATTCATATATTAATTTGATATAATATATTGATTATTTTGAATTATATGATAATATATAAATCTATTATAACGTCATAATCTCAATCCTTTGAATGAGTTCTACTCACGAGTTACACATTAATAAATTAAATATTATATATGGTTTAATATTATTTATAGTTGTTATTTTTAACTAATTTTTTAAAATTTATTTGCTTAATGTTTTAATTTCTATTATTATTATTAATTAAACATCAAACATTATTTTTTGATTTTAAAGGTAACAAGATAATCATTTATATAGAGTTACTTTTAACTATTCTTATTATAAGTTATTTTAAGCTATTTATTTGAAATTTTTTAACGATTATATAAATATATTTAGGAAATATTTTCGTTAAACTAATATTACAATTTAGTTTTTGCATTTATCACTATAATTTGTCACTTTTAACTATTTACAAAATATTATTTTGTTTTTTTAGTGGAACTGAAACTTATATTTAAGTTGACACTGTAATGTTATATTTAAATTAACAATTTAAGTATTTTTTCCAAACTGTTCAAAAATTGTAGCTTTAAACTGATAATGGTTTATATGTAACAACATTTTAAATCTAATAAATTAAGTATCATATGTTAAAATTTAAAGACATAAATAGAAGTAAAGATATTATTTTAAAATTAAAATTTAGTCTATTTATGATTACACTTTAGGTTTGATATTTATTTAACCTTATTAACCAACTTACAATTATTATTAGAAAGACACTACAATTTATTACTTTTAACTATTTATAAAATAATCTTTGGGTTGTTTAAGTTAAATAAAATTAATATTTAAGTTGAGCTTATAATGTTACATTTTAATTAATAATTGAAGTATTTAATACAAATTGTTCAAAAATTATACCTTTAAAATTATAATGGTTTACATCGAACAATATATTAAAACTAATAAATTAAGTATAATATGTTAAAAGTTAAAAAGCATAATTTTATAAGTAGAATTAAAGATATTATTTTAATATTGAAATTCACTTTATATATGAATACACTTTAGATTTGATATTTATTTAACCTAATTACCAAATTATAATTATTATTATTATAAAGTAATTGAAAAGTCATGAGAGTTTCAAATGAATATGGTAAAAGGAAAAAAGAATGGAGATTTCAAATGCATGAGATTCAAGAAAAAATATTAGCTTTATAAATATGTATGATTTTGGGATATATACAATAAAATCCTAATATTTTCATCGATTCGACAAGAATGTCTTAAATTTTATTTTTTTAACAGTAAAGTCCAAATTATGAGCAGTTTTTGATACTTTTACCATTTTTTCCGGTTAGCCGGTAGTTAGGACTTTTTTTGTCAAAAAAATAAAGTTTAGGACTTTTTTTTTCAAATATTCAATTAAGACTTTACTATCAAAAAATTAAAGTTTAGAATATTCATGTTAAATCGTTTAAAATATTATGACTTTAGTGTATTTTGATAACCTAGAAACTTTTAATTGTGACTTTTGTTGCAACAACACATGCCTAGTAAAAAATGTATGAATGTGGAGAAGGAAAAGAAGGCCAATTTTGTTTTGTTTTGTTTTTTTTTTTCGGTTTTTTTTTTCTCCATTTTTGGGACTGCAAAAATCCAACATAATCCTGGTTATTTCTTTATTTCTTTCTTGATTATCTCTATTTTTTTCAATGTTAATTTGTTTAAATTAAAAAAGTGATTTAACAAGAAGCAAACGTTAATGATTTTAACAGGATCTAGCTGACTATAGAAGGTTTCAATAATTCTTATGCTTAAAGAGTATCATACAATTAAATTTCTAACAAAAAAGGGGATATATATATACTAAAGTCCTAATATTTTCAACGATTTGACAAGAAAATCCAAAACTTTATTTTTTTTTACAGTAAAATCATAATTGACGATTTCACAAGAAAGTGCTAAACTTTTTTTTTTTTACTAAAAAGTCCTAATTACCGGCTAACCGGAAAAAAAATGGTAAATGAGTCAAAAATTGCCGGCAATTTTGACTTTAATGTCAAAAAACTAAATTTTAGGACTTTGTCGTCAAATCGATGAAAATATTGACCGTAATTAACCTAAAAAAAACCTTTTTACTTGACAAGATTCTAACTCTTTTGTTCAAAAAGTAAGGTATCTATAAATCAAGTGAAATAGACATAAATTGTGTTTATATATATATATATATATATATATATATATATATATATATATATATATATATATATATATATATATATATATATATATATATATATATTCAATAGATAACTATAATTATTGATTTTTCAAGGAACCAAATCTTTTTTTCAAGTTCTAGAGCTTATTCTTTATCGAAAAAAAAATCTAAAAATATCTAAATTCATATATTAACATTGTGAATGTGAAAAATATTTTTCGGATTCACCGTGTGAATCCGGATTCATATTGTGAATTTTCAAACATTCACATTGTGAATTTGATATAATTTTTTTTTTTTCGAATTTGATATCATTAGAAAAATAATAAAATGTTATGAATTTCGGTATTTTTAGTTTTTTTTTTGATTAAAAATAAGTTCTAATGGTTGAAAAAAAAGATTGGTTTCTTGGTTAATTATGATTTTTTATTGAACCACATCATATATATATATATATATATATATATATATATATATATATATATATATATATATATATATATATATATATATATATATGAAACCCGTGCGATGCAGTGGAGCCTCATAGTTTTTTACGACACCATGCGGTGATTAGTTTTCTTTTGGCATGGAATTGTTTCTTTTGGCCTTTTGCTGAATTGTTTTGTGTTTGATAGTTTCTTTTCAGTTTCTATGATGGTGTGTAGCCGCTCAATACGGTGTGCAGTAAATAGTTTATGCACGCTAACTATTTTATTTCTAAGAATATTTTTCGACGATTCGTTTTTCTTTAGACAGATTATTACAGGTTAAAAAGAAAAATATGTTGCGAATTTAGAATAAAAACAAATTTGTTGTAATTTTGGTTAAACTCTTTTCAATTAAAAACGTTGATAGGTTTTGTTGTATAGGTTTTTTGGTGAATAGTTTTGAACTGCAGTTAATTTTTTCTCAAGGACTATTTTGGGTTTATTTGTTTTTCTTTTGGGAGGGGATTAGGTTTTCAATTAGTATTAAACATATAATTAAAGGAGAGTATTCTTATGAACAGTATCCTTGGTAAAAAAAAATTCCCTTCTTTTTACCTGTTACCGGCGTTGGTGTTTTTTACTCTTTATATGTTTAATTACAGTATTTCTTTTCCTGTTTATTTCCTATACGTGTCTCGCATTTGCCTTATGGTTTTGACACCGCCATTCAATTTCTTCCACATGCTGCTATGTTTCCCACTGCCTTGCTCTTATAAAATGTACCTCCTCATAATTTTCGATTCAAGGATTCCACCTCCTTCTGATGCCTCTACTCCTTCGTCTGATTACCACACATATTACCCCTTTCACAATCAGAATGAAATCGGCATTGAGGAGACGAGAAAGACGATGAATACGACAACTGTGTCGCTGCTTAGTCTTGCCGCTATCATCACCCTTCATCGCTACAACCACCATCAGACCCTCTCCCCTTCCGCTCCGGTTTAGCTATCGGATCCAACCAGAATAGTGGTTTTCAACGGCTTCAAATTGGTTAGCCATCCATCTCTTCCAATCTCTATTCTCCTCCAAATAGATGTTTTCCAGGCTACCACACATATGTGTCGATTTCATTAGCTGGTTTTCCTTCACTTCTCTGTTTCTAATTCAAATTCACATTAGGTTTTTGTGGTTTAGATCGATTGGAGTGAGTTTTAGATGCATGTTATTGTTATTTTATTGAAACGATTCGTATCATAGCATGCATGAAATGATCTTAGGAATGTGTATTGGTTATTAATTGACCGTTCTATGTTTGATTTTGTTTTATGACATGATTGTGTTATGTATGGTGAAACACGATCGATAATGAATTTTTGTAGGTTATTTTTCTTGGGAAACCTTGACGGAGAACAAGACACCTTGTCTCCACTCTCCTTTTGTTCCTTCCCAATGGAGGTTTCTGACTTTCTGCTATGGCTTGTTGATATTAAACCCTTCGGATTCTGGTGTTGATGATGTATTTGGGGATAATGGTATTGAATTCGACTTAGTTTTAAAGGTTTCAAGATTGAATAATTATGATGATGATGGTGTTGTAGAAACTTATGATACTACAACAGAAATCGTTAAAGCAATTAAAGCTAAGACTTTAATTTTATTGTAGCTATCTCATCCCTAATTTGTTTTCTGGTTTTGCTTTTGGAGTTGACTAGGACCAATCAGTTGATTGCTGAATACCAGGCTATGTATCCTTGAGGAAATAGTGGCACATATACCTTCACAGATCAATCACAACCCATAAAAAATGGTTCTTTAAATGATTAGGTTAATATAGTCTTTGCGTCACCAATGCTGTCAAACACACATATCTTGATAGAACACGAAATGAGTCACTCTTCCGCTGCCTGAGCAGCTGCCTTGCTATAAGGTAGTTTCTTCTATGAAAGAAAAATATTACAGACAATTCCTTTGAAAAATATTCGACTTATATTTTTAAAATAACTAATAAATATAAATACACGTTGTATATTGATATAATACATACAAAAGAAAAACCATCATAGCATGCAATCACTGATTCCATGTCACTGTTGAATTCCATTCTAGGTTGAGGAGCTTTTGAAAGGATAAGACAACGTACGCGCACTTCAAGATCTTTATCAGAAAGTGGGGAATGTTCGGTAAAGTAGCTTACTATTATGAGATTTTTTTATATGTACGATGTGAATAGTAGTTGTGGTCGAGGTCGTGTTTGTTCATCTTTCACTAACGGACCTATGGTATTATTAGCCAAAATAAATTAAATTTCATCTTTGGAATTTGCATACATCTTGAATATCATCTAATTACATAAAACTCCGTTTAAAATTCTTTATAATATTAGTTATAGTTTTATCGCATGAAGTAGTAAATGTGGTTGACTCTTCAAATGCTAATATCAAATCAGGAATTACCGAATCAACCCTCATGCTGTGAATTAACCATGATGATGTGTAGGTTATTGAAACAGAAGAGCTACATTTTATCATCTTAATTTATAAAACTCTATTATTTGGATAACTTTATACAATATAATTACTTTTTTTTGGGACACTTCATTTGGTGCCCTAAGGAGAAGATGCTCGGCTATGATGACATTCAAAGGCACACAAACTGGGAGAGATAGGGAATAACATAACATGGAGAAGACAAATATATTGCATTGTCCTAACCAAATTTAGCAGTGTACTTTTCATTCTTTTGACCTCTTGAGAGGAAACGGTGGTTCGGAGGAGCTAGTTGGACTTCCGGTAGTAAGTGGTTGCCGTTGGACTTCTAGTGGTTAAGGAAGTCGCGACCGAAGGTGACTTCTAGTGTAACGCCCCTATTATCGAATACCACTTTATGGTTATAAATTCTTATGAATTCAAGATCTACTCGACGAGTTAGTTGCCTGACTCATAGAGTAGCAGCGGATTTGGGTCACGTGTTTAAGTGACCAACTCGCCGAGTCGGAAGAGTGAATCGACGAGTTGGAGCTGGAGGGTGAAACCCTAATTTTCGGGGTTTGGCACCCTATTTAAAGGAACATTAGCCTACCTTAGTTCCTTTGCAGCCCGAATTCGTATGTGTGCTCCATATTAGTGTAAATTGCAAGATTAGAAAGAAGACCTTGATGCAAGAAACTTGAAGTTCAACAAGTTGGAGGCAAGAACGTTTATGGGTCTGAAGTCTATATTAGATAGCTTCAGTTGAGGCATCAATTCATGATCTTGGCCTCATTCCTTTCTAGATCTCTTTGTATGAACTTAGGACTTCTTGGCTTGGTTGTGAAGCTATTCTTGGGTATGAGCTCAGATATGAAGTTGTAACTTCAGATCAGAACTCTCTTTGATTTGTAAGTCAATAAAGCTATCGGCTTGGGAGCGTGATTTTGTGGTTCAGTCCGGCATTGCAAGGTGAGTTATCCTCACTATATTAACAGAGTCTAAGGCACCAAGGCCGGCCCTTTTCTCGGATTGTATACTTGTATTTGTTTGACATGCTTATTGATCTATTAGATTGGCGTACCGGTAAATTTGGACGATATAATGCTAGTGACCTGGTTTAGGTCGGTATCCTGGTTAGGATTGTTGCCATGCTTGGTGATATGTTAGATCGGTTTGAATGTTATATATACATGCTAGTGTTATATGATATCTATGTGCACATGATTGTCCTGGTTAGGATGATGTTATGTTAGTGACTGGTTAGGTTTGTACCCCAGTTATTCGGATGTTTCTATGATTAGTGATCTGTTAGATCGGTTTGACTATTATATGATCTGAGCTAGAGTATGATACTTATGTGCACGTGTTTGTTTGGTTGGGGGTTGGGTTTAGGCGATCCTTCTTTGTGTTGTAGGCTAACATACCCGGTGAGCGGTCCGGATAGGCTTTACGCCCTGCGAGGCAGTCCAATCATGCCGAAGGCTCAGGAGTGGTCCAGTCACGCTGAAGGCTCATTATACATGTTGTTCGGTATTGGCTGATATGGTATGATTATGATTATGGTCATATGAGGTTGGTATTTTGGGGGTAACTCACTAAGCTTTTGGGCTTACAGTTTCAGTTTATTGTTTCAAGTATAGCGGATGGCCGTGGGTAGGCGAATGCATGACCGTACACTTTCTCGATTGAAGATTATGATTTCTGGGAACTTTGATGTATAAAATATTTTGGAAACAAATTCTAATAATTGAATGGTTTCAAATGATTTAAAAAGTTTTAAATTTGCTCGAATTTTATGGGTGTTATAAGTTGGTATTAGGGCCTTGGTTTGAGTGAATTGGAGGAACACTCGTGTGAATCCAGTCTCAAATCAAGGAAAGATTTCAAAATGATTTTAAATGGTTTTCAAAATAAGTAAACGGCGATGCGAAGTGTACGATCAGTCAGAGCCAGTAAGTAGACCCCAAAATACCATACGGTTATTTGATATTGTGAGATGTTAGAACAACATGCTAGTACTAGGCAAGGGATCTTCAAGAATTGCCTGTTAGCCTAGGGTTTTCCTTGTATGATATTGAAATCATTACCGTAGTTACGTGTGTATGTATCACAACTGTATATAATTAAGATCTTATAGCCCGAGAATGTTTGATCTTTCCTTATGTTATGTTCTTTTTTGTTAGGGCTTAAGTTAGGATTGGATATTCGAAAGTCTATATGGTCCAGCGTTATGTATGGCTAGCATACACAAGTGATGCAGGGGTTGGTTGAAGTTTCATGGATGGGTGGGTAGTGGGAGGCCGGGAGGCCAGTTATGAGATATTTAGCATTCCTCTAAGATTGACGATTTATCGCTCGCTATGTATATGTATATGGTAGGGTGTTGTGGTGATACTTGAGACATATATGGGTAAGTGTGGAAGGTAGTATGGGCCCGTACTACTGAAAGCATAGGACCCATACTCGTATCAAGGAAGTCACAACCCCTAGGGTTGGGTTGGGGAGTTGGTTCCTAGTTATGGTATGGAATATTTAAGACGTCTTGAGACCGGATCCAGGTTAGGATCGGGAGCGGGCAGCCATGATAGGCCAACATTTTCAGGGGTTCGTGTTAGTGAGATCATCCGGGAGTAGGTGATGAAGATTGTTCGGGGGCATTTTCCGGAGATTTCAGGTCTATTAAGACCGCTATGGTTGAGCATTTCGGTGAGCGCTATGCAGCTATTTCCGGGACGGTTGTCGCAACAGTTTTAACAGCTGTAATGATGGCAAAGGTGAGGAGCTGGTCGAGCTTTCCAGTACCAGGACTTGTTATTAGTGTATATTCTGATGAGTCGAGGGCTGCATTTATCTGGGATCAGGAGGATTATCTGTACTCGTTATATTTCCGTGGGTTGAGCAGGAAAGGCTAGCATGTGGGTATTTAGATTTGAGGCTCGGGGGTTTTTCTCGAGACTGGAATGTACGGCACATGGACACCAGAAGGGAGCGATGGTGATGTTCAGCTAGGGATTTGCAGTTGGAAGTAGAATGGTTAGTTGATGGATTAGATTGTAGTTTTGTAGGACAAGGATTGTGTCCTATCAGTTTTTTTTTTGAGCTTGAAGGAGTGAGTAGGCTTGTGACCCGGGGGCAGGTTGTCTTCCAGCTTGGGGTCAGTTGGTTGCAGAGGTTGGCAACATTATTTCAGCGCCGGTGAGCGCAGGTGAGTCGACATGGCATAAGTAAGTGTGGAGTCTGGTATGCCTTGGATCTTTTTCATAGGACGTTAGGATTGATTATACGATCTATTGCACTTTTGGAATTGTAGATTATGTCTTGGGAGTAGTTGTATCCCGGTTTAGGGCATGGGTTGTTTCAACTGTAGCAGTTCAGTTGTGGACGTTTGAACTGGTAAGTGAGTCAGGGTGCAAACCCTGAAGAGACTGATTCTAGAGATCGAGAGAGGGAAGTTTATTGGAACACCTTTAGAAAAAAAGGGGTAATACGTGGGAAGTCTACGGATAGGGTTTCACAGGAAGGTTATTCAGCATTGTCAGGACTTAGTGGTCTTAGCAACCGTTCGTGATTGATGGACAAAAGCGCCAAGGGAAGTGGTTCGTTGCCAGGGTATTAGTTGGAGCATTTACCTTGTGGTCTTTAGGACATGAGTGTGGGGTCTCTAAAGCATTAGTGGTTAACGGTTTCTCTGGGGTTCAACAAGTTTTCATATGGTTCTTGGAAGTGTGTGATCAATCGGGATGGGCTAATAATGGAGCACTAGTGGGAAAGAGTTGGTTGTCATTGGATTGGTCGTTAGGAAGTGATAAGGATTGAGAATTCTCTAGTTTTCATGTATTATGAAGGCTTAGTTGAATCTAAGTGCGGGAGTGTTACCTCGAGATGCGGAAGTGGGAGAGCTTTTGAAATGGGGATAAGTTTCACAACCCGACTGGGAAAAATGGAGGCCCTAGTGGCTGCTTGGTTTGAGGGTTGTGTTGATTGGGGGTTCGGTAAAACTCCCCAACATAAGAAGCACGTCTTCTGGGTGCTTGATAGAAGAAGTTGGGGAAACAGGGGGAGTTGTAGTCAATAATTGAGTTCAGTTTGAGTATTCGATCAAGGGCGTGCTCGACTCTGAGGGTTTTTGGATTGATAGATTAAGGGTTTTGTTAGCTGCGAGGGCTCAACAGTGTATTCAGCACGGGAGTGCGGGTTATTTAGTATATGTGGTAGACACGTGGGTCAGGGAGTAGACAACGGATTTCTGAGAGGGTGGACAATTGGCATGAGGCCTAGGGTTAGGTTTGGGATATTGTCCACAGAGTATATCTATAGTTCGAAGCTCCAAGTGGGTGAGAACAGGATGCATGGGAGACAGCATGAGGACGGGGTCCAGGAAGATGCTCAACGGTTTAGAGCGGTCCAGATAAACTGAAGGCCATTGGGGCGTACCAGTCAGACCGAAGGCTCGAAGAACGGTCCAGGCAGACTAAAGGCCTTGTAGGGCAGTCTACTAATGTTGAAGACTCTGTATATGTTCATAGATCTATGTTAGGGTATTGAGTAGGCTGCTATGCGATATAAATTAGAAGGTGTGTCCCCAAGTATTGAACATGTTGTTGGAGTAGGCTGAAGACTCCGATGTATTTTTGCTTGATCGGAAGTTGTTATTAGTGGTCGGAAGGAGCTCAAAAGGGTCTTGGTGAACTCATCAGTTCGGATTGTCTCCGAGGTTTCAACTTATGGGGTCAGGTAATACTCCGGTGGGGACTGAGAGTGGATCCGTATGGGTGTTCGATAGTTTTGGGAAGGTTTGGGAATAGAATATCCTGTCATTCAGGTTCTGGGAACCAGGTTAGATCTTTCTCATGATTGTCTATGACACTTGGATAGGGTTGAGGCGGTCCTGCTCTATGCAGTAGGCCAAGTTACCTAGTGCAGGCCGACTATAAGTCGTAGGAACGGAGGCTCAAAGAGAGCGGTAGGCCAAAAACCCCTGAGAATTTCAGATTGATAGTTGAATTGATTAGATATGATTGGTATTCCAACCAAAAGAAGTGATATGGGTTAGATATTAGTGTCATACCGGTTAACCGATAGTGGTAGGTATGTTGATGATTGGTTGAGTTATTGTGATGTGTATTGGGTTGGTTTCATCCATGATAGAGCCATAGGGTGTCTGAAGTAAGGAGAAGATGGGTCACTAAAGACCAGGTAGGATGGGAGGCTGACGTGGGTCATGTAACATTCATTGTGTTGGTAGGAATTGGTGACAGGGCGTGGAAGCAGGTCTACCCAGTCGGTTTCTTTTCGGGAAGACACGTGGGACTACTGTTTGTGTGTGTGTGTGTTTTGGTTCAGTAATCGGTGAGGTGTCCGAAGTTTGGGTTGTGTGCAGACAAGTTGGGACCAAGGAGGTTTCAACTTCACTTGAGATTGGCAGTAAAGATGGTTCGCTCCAAGAAAAAGGAAAAGTTGGATTTCTGATGCTTTGGATCATTAGGATTTTGTCAAGATTGGCAGAGTGGCATGAAGGGTAGACCTTATGAAAAGTTTCGATTGGGATTCACATCATCTTTCTTGATTTCACACTTGCAAAAGTGCCTCATGGATCAGGAGGCGGTAGTACCGTTAGATGGCATTCAGGTCGGTGAGCGCCTGGATTATGTGGAGAGGCATGTGGCCATTCTGGAGAGAAGGGTGAAGGTTTTGCGGGTCAAGGGGTTACATTTGGTAAGGGTACAGTGGGAGAACCAAAGAGGGTCCGAGAGGGCGTGGGAGCCGGAGGCAGAGTGCGGGAGCACGATCCAAGGATGTTCACTGCAGCAGACTTCGAGGACGAAATCTAGCTTAAGTGGGGGAGAATTGTAATGCCCTGATTCTCAAATACCAATTTATGGATATAAATTCTCATGAATTCATGATCTACTCGACGAGTTGGTTGCCTGACTCATCGAGTAGCAGCGGGTTTAGGCCATGTGTTTGTTGGGGTTGCAAAGTTATTCATTCATGACTTTGTAAATGTTTGACTTTTGTAAAACCCACTTGCATGTGGTGCTTTAGCCTTTAGACCCATTTGGTAGTTAGAGTGAGAGAGAGACATGTAAACACCTCTATAAATAGTGGGTTCAAACCACTTGTAGAGGTGTGCTTGAGAGATGTAGAAGTGAGTGTGTAAGTGTGTGTTAATTATGTAGTCTAGATCTAGATCATTTTTGTGTAACACCATATACATTCAATATATCTCTTAAACACCCAAATCACCATGTTCAATTGTACAAGCTTTAATTCCGCATGTCAAACCATGTTCTTTGTCACTACAATTGGTATCAGAGCGGGTCTTCAAGATCAAGGTGATTTTTGAAGAACGATTCTTGGTTTGGCAAATTTTTGTCACAATTTGATCAATTTTGGTGAGTCTCTGTCTATGATCTCTCGTAATTTTTGATTCGTGCTTTGCGTTCTTGATTGTTGATCGTTTTGATTCATTGGATCTAATTCGTTTCAAATCTCATTGTTGATCAAATATTTTTTTAAGATCACGTCTAAAATCAAATTTTCGTTATTGTTCATCAATCCAAAATTCAAGCCCAATCTGATTTGTAATTACTATTCATTGATTCAAGCCCAAATAATCACATTAAATCCATTACTGTTCATGATCATATGAGCCCATAAAAGCTTTGAGTACTGTTCATCTGAAGTCAAATTCATGATACAGGCGATTTCTCTTTTTGTTCATATTTCTCGAGTGTAATTCATCTGTTTGGTCCATATACTCATTCGATTCAAGATTAATATTCATTATGATTTACATTCTTCATAAAACATCAAGGATCGACTACTAGTGATTCAATCCAAATTTTTTTTCGTGATTGTATCTTCAAATCTGTTTATCTCATATCTTCCGAATTCCATTTCAATTTGATTTGTTGATAATCAAAATCGACTTGAATAATGATATCGATTCTGCATGGTTAATGATTGAATTGATGGTTGAATCTGTTCTTGGCTGGTCAAATGACGTTATTGAAGATGGATGAAGAGTCAAACTAGAAAAGTCAAAGTTTGATTCTTATGAATCCAGAATTCAAAATCAAAAGAGAATTTGATGGATATATAATTGATTTGAGTTACATCAACTGTTTTTAAGAATCTATTTGTGAACGAATTGGATTTTCGTAATGTTGTTCATATCGACTTGACGTGTTGGTTCGATATTAGAGATTGAAGGTTTTGGAATCATGAATAGAAATCGATATTGATTTTGGATGATTTTGGAGTTACGAATTCGATTTTGGTGTTGTTCGATTGGAGTTTTTGGTGTGATAGATCGATAATTTTGGATTTGAGATAATTTTTTTTGTCTGTGATTGTTGGATCAAGGTGCGAATGACGATGGTTTTTGGAATCGATGTGGATTCGGTTTGGATTTGATGATTTAGTTTCGGAACAGAAATGTCAATTGATGACCAAGATGAAGATCTGTTTGAATTTTGGGTTATTGTATCAAAAAGAAAACGATGCGAACAGTTGAAGCAATTAGCATTTGATACATTGATGATGACTTGGAATCGAAATTAATTGTTGATGGTTTGTTATTGATAGTCGAGAGTCGATTGTAGATACTGGAAGTCAATTGTAATCAATGTTCACAAGCTTGGAGTCGGAGATTTGGATTGAGTTCGCTTCTGTAGAATGAAAAGAGAATTTAATGTTGATTTTTGTGTAACACCATATACATTCAATATATCTCTTAAACACCCAAATCACCATGTTCAATTGTACAAGCATTAATTCCGCATGCCAAACCATGTTCTTTGTCACTACAATATTTAAGTGACCACGAGTTGGTTGCCTGACTCGTCGAGTTGGTTTTGGCATTTTGAGTGATTAGAGCCTTGCATGCATGTAAAGTTTGCAACTTTACGTGATAAGCATGCCTTGGGAAGTTGTATCTGTAGTATGGAGCCTTAGCATGGCTTATAAAGCATCTGTATGGATGAAGGACTAAAGGGACTCGACAAGTCACATGGTTGGCTCAACTAGTCACATGAAGATGGTCATGAACTCGACGAGTTGGATAAACAACCCGGCGAGTCCGATGAAGATTACCTTGGGCTCGGCGAGTGGCATGGTGACTCGGCGAGTTGACAAATTATGTAAGGAACTCTGGCGAGTTGCTGAGGGTACTCGACGAGTTGAGGTCAACATGGACTGTTGACCTTGATAGTTTTTTATTTTTGAGGATAATTAGTAAGCAGGTATTTATGAATTGGATATTTGATGGTTATAGGTGTTAGAGTTTGTGGCAGTGTTTCAGGAGCATGATTTCGTGGTTTAGTTCGGAATTCGAAGGTGAGTTATCTTCACTATATCAACAGGGTCTGATGTGTGTAAAACTCACTTAGTTTTAATCCTACTTTAATTATCAAATAACACACAAAAGGCAGTGAACCTATCAATTGTGGTATAGCTAAATAAGCAGGGTATCGAACACAGGGAACGGCAAATTAAATTAAAAACTAATTCTATCTAAATTACTTTAGCAAATAAGGGTTTTTCTCTAGTTTTACAAGACTAGAAACTTACCAAACAAAACTAACGCGAAGCTAGAAAAGAACAAATTGACTAGATTCAATAATGGGAAAGAAACTTCTGTTTAGTTCAACTCGGTTAACTTTATGGTTGCTTTTAAACTAATAGTGCAATGGATTAATTCTTTTGTTGGTTACCGATTCAAGTGATTAAGTTGTGTTCACTACCCTAATCCTTAACAAATAAACTAATTCAAACAGTGGCCAATTGCTTAACTTAATTATATTTACTAGATTAATTATTCGGGTTAAGTTAGACTTGCAATAGCTAATTAATTTGTTATTCTTAATTAACCTCTTGTTCGATAGTCATCTTACAAGCTTGCACATGAATTTACTCAATTTCCTTATTAATCCTAGTTTCATATTCATTAATCCTAGACATATGATATAGTGGTCACTTATCATATGAGGTTGATAATTAATAGATGTTCATGCTAATTAACTATCTTCCTATTAACAGAAAATAAATTATCATTCATACACAAGGTTCTTTAGCAAGCTAAAATAACAATTAATCACCAACTTAGAATTAATCCTACCAATCAATCAAACCATATTGTCAACTTTGTATCCCTAAACAGAAGTATAAAGAAATTAGTTCATAACTAAGGTGAATAACAGCAAACAAATAAGTTCAAGTTGCTTAATCATATTGACAAAACAAAAGAATTAAGTAGAATGATGAAATTACGCCTCAATTACTCCCGGAATTGGATTCTAGCTTCTTTGGTCGACTTCTAGGGTTCTTCTGGCTTTTTATTCGCAGCTAAACACTTCTGAAACTTCCCAGAATTCTCCCCTTTTCGCATTAAAGAGTTATCTTTATATATGCATACCGACTCGTCGAGTCATATGGTGACTCGTCGAGTCCCTCTCACATTAGTCGTAACCTGATAACTGTCTTGACTTCCGAATGTTTATCTTTCTGAATCCGCGATCGGACTCGTCGAGTCAAGAGATAACTCGACGAGTAGAAGCCTTATTTTGGTTGTTTTCTTTCTTCTTTCCACTCTTGAGCTCTTAACCGCTTCTCTTGCTTCCTTTCGCTTCCGAGCTTCATCTTTGGACTGAAAAACACAATTTAACACTTTTAAGTACCTTTTGTCCATAATATGCAACAATTTAGCTAATATATGAATAATAAACTACACTTAATACACACTAAATATGCACATATCAAAATACCCCACACTTGTCTTTTGCTTGCCCTCAAGCAAAACTGAATTTTAACACATTAGAATCACATATAATAACTCCAATCCAACCCAGCCATTATGCCAAGACCGCAACGCATGCATTTGTGTCTAAAATTCCTAAAAAAACCCCCATACTTCAAATACTCACAATCCTCATAAACATTCGCCCACTCACCCCGAACTATGCTCATTTTATGCAACCCTCCGAACCCATCCTCAGAAAACCTCTTTAACCTCAAGGTATTTTTGGTTGAGCAACCCAAGCATACATAATCTAGAATTACAACTTTTCGATACCACTTTGAAACTCTTTGGAATTCTTCACTTGCTTGATAATTTGATCTTGGATATCTTTGAATTCACCACCTTGTTTGATTTCTTTGGTATCTTCAACTTTTCGGATTTCTTGGAACTTTGATCTTCATATTTTCACTTCATTTGCTCCAAAATTCTTACACTTTTTCTTGTAATTCTCTTTTTTTTTTTTTTTTTTTTTTTTATATTTTACATGTATTCCTCACTCTTTTTTTTCACTCAAAACCCTACATGCTTAAGCAGGGGCGCTCAACTTCAACCTTTATTGGCTAATGATAAAAATCTTCCTGGATACATTTCAGGTTTAGGCTGCTAAACATATTGCATCCCTCAGGCTGAGCAAGGTCGTGTTTTTGTCTCATGATTTCACTGAAATAAGGAAGCCACAAATGCACTAGAACGTATATAGGCTCAACTAAACATTTGGGTTGTCATGCAATCATCAAATATAATACTAGCATGATCCCTTATTGCTTTACCAAAATTTCCTAAATTAGATCCTAAATAATCCTTTTGGTATGCAAAATTTTTGAAAATTGACTATTATGTAACCAACCCCCTACCCCACACTTATATGATGCAATGCCCTCATTGCATACTATGCATAGAAACATAAAAATAAAGAGGGAATCGGAACAAACTCCCCTGGGATAGCAGTGGATAGGTTGATCACTCTCATTTAAGCTCCATCTTCAATAAACTGCATACATGGAAACAATCTCATCCATGTATCGTGTGGGTCACGCTAAATATGCGAAAATCGGCATAAGATCTTCAAGAATGGATATGGAAGTGGAAGGATGCAAGTGGTATAAGTAGTAGCATCAAATTAGCAGTCGTTCGGCTCAAAAACGATCGACTCGTCGAGTCTGATGATGGACTCGCCGAGTAGTAGCGCGCATTCTGAGAATATCTGGAAATACAAAGCGACTCGTCGAGTCAGCTTAGTGCACTCGACGAGTTGGCACCTGAATGTAAAATCTAGGTATGTGGCAACTATTTGAGTCCCTAACAACTTCATTAACGCTTCCTCACATGCAGACGCAATCGCTCACACTACTAAGACCGGACTTGACACTTTGACGTTAAAAACTCGCTTCCTTGACTCGCTCTCACACGTAAAAACATCCATGCTTTACCTCATCCTAAGCAATCAAAATGCAATCCTGAAAATAACTAAAGCAAACAATTATTAAATGAAATAATATCTTAAAGCATACACACCAAAAATAAAACAAAATAAAAATGCAAATTGTTTAAACACAAAAACACAAAAATTAATCCTCATCCTCCTCATCATCGAAGTTGGCTCCACTTCCTCCCGCTCCGCTATGGCGTGCACTAATCCTCTCGTCCCACGATGGAATATATGGATAATTCCCACCATCAATATGTGGAATATTGAAGTGGTCAAAAAGTCGTATGTGGGATTGATTGCTAAAATTTAGCCCCCGCGCCATTTGGTCTTGCATCCGCCTCATCTCCATGTTGTACCAATCCAATTGTACATCTTCAGTCTCTACCGGAATCACTGGCGGCTCATCCTCCATATCCCTTTCCCTTCGCGATCGCACCCTCCTTCCCGGTGCTTCGGGACCTACAACCGGGTCATCATTTGGGATGGCATAATGGCCACCACCATAGTCTTCAATAATTCGGGCCCTGCGGAAAAGAATGGGATTAAATGGGGGTGTCGGTATCAAAGTCATGAGGTTCCAGGCACCACGATTCATCAACCCGAATGAATTAGCCAATCGGGTGACAAACATGCCTCCATTGATGCGCGATGTTTTGCGATCTTTGACCGCACCCGCTGAGAGGTATGAAGCAATGCACCACGGGATGTTGCAAAAGACGCCTGGTGTGATAATGCTCCAAAGGTAGAAAACATCAAGGTTGGAAACCTTGTCATCGTCCTTCCTCTGGTTGATGGTGGAGGAAATAAGGCGGTGAATGAGGCGGTGGGTCGGGGATCGGATGCTCCCTTCCTGCGCGGACTTCGGGATATAAACTTTATTCCCAATAGTGTGCCACCAACCCGTGCTAGTAACCCCATCGGGAAACACCATGTGAGTGGTTGCCAAAAAGGCCCGGAAGAGGTTCGTAGAAACCAACGGTTGATCATAGATCCCTAGCCGGCAAGCAAGATCCACCACCGAGCATTGATGATACTCGCCCCCAAGACAAAATGTAAAACTTGCCGGATGATACACATCCACTCCACCGGTAAAAGATACCGTGGAAAAGAACTCCAAGGAAAGCTCCAAATACACCGGCTCTTGCATGCGGAAGACCCGGCTCCATCCATCACATATCATTGACTCGCCACCATGTTGAAACTCCCTTAAAAGGTATGGAGCTAATTCCTCTTCATATCGCACCGTTTGCAACCATTCCCAATCTATTCTGTTCGGGACATAAACCTCTTTCTTTTTAATATCGGCAAGCTTCTTTTTCCACTTCCGCATTGTTGAAGCGGACTCGATTTGCGGGAAGTTTAACCATGGAAATTCCTCTTGTCTACCCCTTGAAGATTGTCCTCTTCTAAACATGATTCCTGCAAAACATATAAATCATACCCAGAAAACACAGAATGTTAACAAGCCGAACTGTTTCTGCATCTCGACTGGACTCGTCGAGTCCATGCCCGACTCGGCGAGTCGCGGGACCTGTACGAGTCAGTCGACGGGTCTCTCCAAATTGAACCATGTAATCTCTAAATTCTTGCAAGGGTTTTGTTCAGGGACTTCCTACTAAGTACCAAGGCCACAATAAACGTTCAAAACAACAAGATTCATGACAAAATCGAAAACCTAGAATTTAGTCACTATTCCAAAAACGGGTTTTTTTCATGAAATTGCAAGTGTAGATGGCCTTATAATCACTCTCTATCTAGAAAACAAGAAGAAAGTTGTTACCTTTTTAGTTTAATTCTTGAAGATTTGGAAGAAAGGTTGAAGAAGTCTTGAATGCTTGAGAGAAGATTGTACCCGGCGAGTGTAGTGTGAAAACTGAACTTTTAGGGTTAAAACCCTATTAGATGTAAAAGTAATTTCGAAAATGTTTATTTTTTTTCTGTAAATAAGCTCGACTCGTCGAGTCAGGGTCAGACTCGGCGAGTCCCAGCGAGCAGTTAAATTTTTTTTTTTTTTTTTTTTGAGATCAGTATGTACTCGTCGAGTCAGGGTCAGACTCGGCGAGTCGTTTATAAAACATTTCTAATTTTTGAAATTTTGTTATTTATTGAAAATATTCTCACCCCACTCTTAAGCTAGGTGCTCCCTTAAGCAGACAAGTTCGATGATTTGGAAGATTAACATTAAAACACAAAACAAAAACAATAAATGAAAAAAAACTAAAGAGTAAAAGAAAGCAAACTCTAAAGACGGGTTGCCTCCCGCCAAGCGCTTCTTTTTGAGGAGTCATTAGCTAGACTCCTTCCCATTTACGTTTTGTCGCCTTCAAGCATCGGGAATGTGCGCCGTACTTTTTGCGGTTTATACTTAGTCTTGTAGGCGTGAATCTTTTTCTTGTAAGCCCTTTTCAATTCGTCTCTTCTCTCTTTCGCTGTATCATCCTCAGCTGGTTGGGCCTTTTTTTTCCTCTTCTTCTTTTTCAACCCATGCTTTTTCACCAATTTTTGAACCTCCTTTTCTTTAAATTTGATAACTTCATACTTCATATTGGTCCGTGCTCTAGGTTTAGTGGTGAATTGGGGATCAGCTTCCGCTCCGCTTCCATTTATGGCTTCATTCTCTTTTGTGCTCGACTCTTTTCCAAATGGCATCGTATCAAGGCATGCCACGTTGGCGTGTTGGACCTCCATTCCTTTTACTTTTTCTGTAGATCGTTCTTCCAAAGAATCACTCACAGTAACTGAATCCAGGGTATGTGAAAAACTGTCAACAAATAAATCAGCTTGAGTTAAGTTTTTCTCCAAATCGACTGGACTCGTCGAGTGCATTTTGTCGACTCGGCGAGTCGGGTCGGGTTTCATCAATTCTGGATCGTTGTCTGAGTCGGCTCCTTCCAGTAGCTTTTCTAGCTCCTCCAAGTCTTTGTCAGCATCTGAAACTTCTTCTGAGTGTAGCGTGAACTTACTTGGGTCTTCTTTTAATAAAATATCTAGCTCTTTTTGCAATACCTCATCATCTAATTGCATAAATGAGATTTCTTCTCGCTTTTCTTCTTCTTGCTTGATCTCTGGATTAGCTTTAAACATCACCGACTCCTCACCTACTCTTAATGTCAACGTAGACTCGGATATGTCAATCAGGGCACATGCGGTGTTTAAGAATGTTCTGCCCAAAATAATTGGTATTTCGGGGTCTTCTTTCATCTCCACCACCACAAAGTCTACTGGGAAGATAAACTTATCTACTTTGATAAGGAGATTTTCACATATGCCTTGGGGATGAATAATTGTTTTATTTGCCAAATGGATTCTCATATTTACCGGCTTTGGCGCTGGTAAATTTAGCTTCTTAAAGAATGAATAGGGCATCAAATTAATGCTTGCCCCTGAATCAGCCAAAGCTCGTGTGGAAACATCATTGCCAAATTGGCACGGGATTACTATATTACCCGGGTCACCCTTCTTCTCAGGTAGCTCACTCATCAATATCTCCTCGACTTCAGCAAGATCTTTCCTGGCAGCAAACAAACCCTTAAGCAAGTTAAAGTATGTGGGAGTTTGGAGCATTGTGTCCACGAATGGCATATTGACTTGTAAGGCTTTAACATGCTCCATGAAGGTTCTATAGGCTTGAACTTTTTCTGAAGGAATGGCTCTGGATGGGTATGGCAAAGGAGGGTTGTATGTCTTCAGAAAACTGGCTTTTTTATCCTTCCCGACTGGACTTGTCGAGTCCATTTTGGTGACTCGGCGAGTTGGATCGAGTTCTTCTCGTTCTGGTTCTTCTTCCTTTTCTGCCGTCCCTTTGGAAACCCTTAGTGTATCTGCCAATTCTTCTTCACCGCTGAAGGTTATAACGCTTACGTTCTCGTTCCTTGGATTGGGTTGGGTGTCGCTCGGAAGTTGGCCCGGTCTTCTTTCGTTTACTTGATGTGCAAGTTGGCCCAGCTGTTTCTCTATGTTGAGAATAGAGGCTTGCTGATTCTTCAACATGTTTCTGGTTTCTTGCATTGCCACATCATGATCATTATGCCTTTTCTCGGACGCGCTTATGAATTTTGTAAGTATGTCTTCTAAGTTCGTCTTCTTGTCCGTCACCGGTTCTTCCTTTTGATAATAACCCCTCTCCCTCTGCTTATATTTGTCTTCGTTCGCCTTCCTGTACTCTTCGTATGGGAGCCACTCCTTCTTCGGTTTCCTCCAGTCTTCATCATATCTATCGCCGCTGGAGTAGCATACTTGAGCCTTTTTATTACCATTCTCGTCTCGATCACATTCCTTAGTAAGATGAGGACCGCCACAATGTTCACATCCAACTCTAATAGCATGGATCGTTTGATCCATTTGCGTCATTCTTCGGTCTAGGCTATCGAGTTTCGCTATCACCGCCGCCATACCATCGTTTACCGAATTTACTGCTCCGCGACTCACTTCATTCCTCGGGTTGTGGTATTCTCTAGAGTGCCTAGAGAATTCTTCAATTAACTCCTTTATTTCTCGAGGTGTCTTTCGAGTGAGTGGGCCTTGTGAATCGAGTAGTTGCCTCGTGGTGACATTCACTCCATCATAAAAGATAGAGACCTCTTGTTGGTTGTTGAGATCGTGGTGGGGGCAATTTCGAAGTAGGCTCTTGTATCTTTCCCAAGCTTCATATAGGGATTCGCCGGGTTGTTGCTCGAAGTTGGCAATGGCTTTCTTTAGCTTGGCTATTTTGGAAGGTGGGCAGAAGTGATCTATGAACTCTTCTTTCATTTTCGCCCATGTAGTAACTGATCCGGGAGGGAGTGACTTCAACCAATCCTTTGCAGCTCCTTTGAACGTGACAGGAAGCATGCGTAGTAGCTGGACCTCGCGGGGCACATTAGGTACATTGAAGTAATCTGCCACGTCATTTACTTCATCTAAGTGCTTATAGGCGTCTTCATGATCTCTCCCGTGAAATGGTATCTCCTTGAGTTGAGCGAGAATATGGCCCTTTAGTTCGAACGTAGCGGTAGCGGGGATTGCGGGTTGCACAAGTCCCGGGCCGGTGTCATCACGCATCCTTTTCTTCCACTCCCCCATGGGGATCTCGTCAATATTAGCCATTGCGGTGGCTAAGTCTTCTTCGATATCGGATGTGTGCTCGCTTTCTTCTTCGGTCTCGTATTCGGTGTCTTTCGGGATCGGATCTTCGGTTGACAACGACGCACTGGATGCTCCTGCTTTGCTGCTCTTCTTCTTGCCAAACACGGATTTGAAGTTTTTGAGTGGTGAGTTCTTTGAAGAAGTGGTTTCTCCAACGGTTTTGCCCTTGTTTCTTCTTAATGCGGTTTCCGGATCTTCAAGAGGAGGAATTAGAGGTGTAGAAGATCCTCGGGTCATGAACTAACTGCAACTTAAAACAAAACAGAACGCGTAAAAAGAACAAAAATTTATTTTGATTCAGCGTCAGACTCGCCGAGTCGGGGCGAATGCACTCGGCGAGTTCACGTGAAAATCAGTTTTTTTATTTTTATGTTTTTTTTTTTTTTTTTTAAACTTAATCAAAAATTGATGAGAAATTAACTTTGCGTAAGATGAATCTTACACAAAGGGTCGATTGAATTAGAATTTAATGCTAATTTTAGAACCGTTCCCCGGCAACGGCGCCAAAAACTTGATGTGTGTAAAACTCACTTAGTTTTAATCCTACTTTAATTATCAAATAACACACAAAAGGCAGTGAACCTATCAATTGTGGTATAGCTAAATAAGCAGGGTATCGAACACAGGGAACGGCAAATTAAATTAAAAACTAATTCTATCTAAATTACTTTAGCAAATAAGGGTTTTTCTCTAGTTTTACAAGACTAGAAACTTACCAAACAAAACTAACGCGAAGCTAGAAAAGAACAAATTGACTAGATTCAATAATGGGAAAGAAACTTCTGTTTAGTTCAACTCGGTTAACTTTATGGTTGCTTTTAAACTAATAGTGCAATGGATTAATTCTTTTGTTGGTTACCGATTCAAGTGATTAAGTTGTGTTCACTACCCTAATCCTTAACAAATAAACTAATTCAAACAGTGGCCAATTGCTTAACTTAATTATATTTACTAGATTAATTATTCGGGTTAAGTTAGACTTGCAATAGCTAATTAATTTGTTATTCTTAATTAACCTCTTGTTCGATAGTCATCTTACAAGCTTGCACATGAATTTACTCAATTTCCTTATTAATCCTAGTTTCATATTCATTAATCCTAGACATATGATATAGTGGTCACTTATCATATGAGGTTGATAATTAATAGATGTTCATGCTAATTAACTATCTTCCTATTAACAGAAAATAAATTATCATTCATACACAAGGTTCTTTAGCAAGCTAAAATAACAATTAATCACCAACTTAGAATTAATCCTACCAATCAATCAAACCATATTGTCAACTTTGTATCCCTAAACAGAAGTATAAAGAAATTAGTTCATAACTAAGGTGAATAACAGCAAACAAATAAGTTCAAGTTGCTTAATCATATTGACAAAACAAAAGAATTAAGTAGAATGATGAAATTACGCCTCAATTACTCCCGGAATTGGATTCTAGCTTCTTTGGTCGACTTCTAGGGTTCTTCTGGCTTTTTATTCGCAGCTAAACACTTCTGAAACTTCCCAGAATTCTCCCCTTTTCGCATTAAAGAGTTATCTTTATATATGCATACCGACTCGTCGAGTCATATGGTGACTCGTCGAGTCCCTCTCACATTAGTCGTAACCTGATAACTGTCTTGACTTCCGAATGTTTATCTTTCTGAATCCGCGATCGGACTCGTCGAGTCAAGAGATAACTCGACGAGTAGAAGCCTTATTTTGGTTGTTTTCTTTCTTCTTTCCACTCTTGAGCTCTTAACCGCTTCTCTTGCTTCCTTTCGCTTCCGAGCTTCATCTTTGGACTGAAAAACACAATTTAACACTTTTAAGTACCTTTTGTCCATAATATGCAACAATTTAGCTAATATATGAATAATAAACTACACTTAATACACACTAAATATGCACATATCAAAATACCCCACACTTGTCTTTTGCTTGCCCTCAAGCAAAACTGAATTTTAACACATTAGAATCACATATAATAACTCCAATCCAACCCAGCCATTATGCCAAGACCGCAACGCATGCATTTGTGTCTAAAATTCCTAAAAAACCCCCCATACTTCAAATACTCACAATCCTCATAAACATTCGCCCACTCACCCCGAACTATGCTCATTTTATGCAACCCTCCGAACCCATCCTCAGAAAACCTCTTTAACCTCAAGGTATTTTTGGTTGAGCAACCCAAGCATACATAATCTAGAATTACAACTTTTCGATACCACTTTGAAACTCTTTGGAATTCTTCACTTGCTTGATAATTTGATCTTGGATATCTTTGAATTCACCACCTTGTTTGATTTCTTTGGTATCTTCAACTTTTCGGATTTCTTGGAACTTTGATCTTCAGATTTTCACTTCATTTGCTCCAAAATTCTTACACTTTTTCTTGTAATTCTCTTTTTTTTTTTTTTTTTTTTTTTTTTTTTTATATTTTACATGTATTCCTCACTCTTTTTTTTCACTCAAAACCCTACATGCTTAAGCAGGGGCGCTCAACTTCAACCTTTATTGGCTAATGATAAAAATCTTCCTGGATACATTTCAGGTTTAGGCTGCTAAACATATTGCATCCCTCAGGCTGAGCAAGGTCGTGTTTTTGTCTCATGATTTCACTGAAATAAGGAAGCCACAAATGCACTAGAACGTATATAGGCTCAACTAAACATTTGGGTTGTCATGCAATCATCAAATATAATACTAGCATGATCCCTTATTGCTTTACCAAAATTTCCTAAATTAGATCCTAAATAATCCTTTTGGTATGCAAAATTTTTGAAAATTGACTATTATGTAACCAACCCCCTACCCCACACTTATATGATGCAATGCCCTCATTGCATACTATGCATAGAAACATAAAAATAAAGAGGGAATCGGAACAAACTCCCCTGGGATAGCAGTGGATAGGTTGATCACTCTCATTTAAGCTCCATCTTCAATAAACTGCATACATGGAAACAATCTCATCCATGTATCGTGTGGGTCACGCTAAATATGCGAAAATCGGCATAAGATCTTCAAGAATGGATATGGAAGTGGAAGGATGCAAGTGGTATAAGTAGTAGCATCAAATCAGCAGTCGTTCGGCTCAAAAACGATCGACTCGTCGAGTCTGATGATGGACTCGCCGAGTAGTAGCGCGCATTCTGAGAATATCTGGAAATACAAAGCGACTCGTCGAGTCAGCTTAGTGCACTCGACGAGTTGGCACCTGAATGTAAAATCTAGGTATGTGGCAACTATTTGAGTCACTAACAACTTCATTAACGCTTCCTCACATGCAGACGCAATCGCTCACACTACTAAGACCGGACTTGACACTTTGACGTTAAAAACTCGCTTCCTTGACTCGCTCTCACACGTAAAAACATCCATGCTTTACCTCATCCTAAGCAATCAAAATGCAATCCTGAAAATAACTAAAGCAAACAATTATTAAATGAAATAATATCTTAAAGCATACACACCAAAAATAAAACAAAATAAAAATGCAAATTGTTTAAACACAAAAACACAAAAATTAATCCTCATCCTCCTCATCATCGACGTTGGCTCCACTTCCTCCCGCTCCGCTATGGCGTGCACTAATCCTCTCGTCCCACGATGGAATATATGGATAATTCCCACCATCAATATGTGGAATATTGAAGTGGTCAAAAAGTCGTATGTGGGATTGATTGCTAAAATTTAGCCCCCGCGCCATTTGGTCTTGCATCCGCCTCATCTCCATGTTGTACCAATCCAATTGTACATCTTCAGTCTCTACCGGAATCACTGGCGGCTCATCCTCCATATCCCTTTCCCTTCGCGATCGCACCCTCCTTCCCGGTGCTTCGGGACCTACAACCGGGTCATCATTTGGGATGGCATAATGGCCACCACCATAGTCTTCAATAATTCGGGCCCTGCGGAAAAGAATGGGATTAAATGGGGGTGTCGGTATCAAAGTCATGAGGTTCCAGGCACCACGATTCATCAACCCGAATGAATTAGCCAATCGGGTGACAAACATGCCTCCATTGATGCGCGATGTTTTGCGATCTTTGACCGCACCCGCTGAGAGGTATGAAGCAATGCACCACGGGATGTTGCAAAAGACGCCTGGTGTGATAATGCTCCAAAGGTAGAAAACATCAAGGTTGGAAACCTTGTCATCGTCCTTCCTCTGGTTGATGGTGGAGGAAATAAGGCGGTGAATGAGGCGGTGGGTCGGGGATCGGATGCTCCCTTCCTGCGCGGACTTCGGGATATAAACTTTATTCCCAATAGTGTGCCACCAACCCGTGCTAGTAACCCCATCGGGAAACACCATGTGAGTGGTTGCCAAAAAGGCCCGGAAGAGGTTCGTAGAAACCAACGGTTGATCATAGATCCCTAGCCGGCAAGCAAGATCCACCACCGAGCATTGATGATACTCGCCCCCAAGACAAAATGTAAAACTTGCCGGATGATACACATCCACTCCACCGGTAAAAGATACCGTGGAAAAGAACTCCAAGGAAAGCTCCAAATACACCGGCTCTTGCATGCGGAAGACCCGGCTCCATCCATCACATATCATTGACTCGCCACCATGTTGAAACTCCCTTAAAAGGTATGGAGCTAATTCCTCTTCATATCGCACCGTTTGCAACCATTCCCAATCTATTCTGTTCGGGACATAAACCTCCTTCTTTTTAATATCGGCAAGCTTCTTTTTCCACTTCCGCATTGTTGAAGCGGACTCGATTTGCGGGAAGTTTAACCATGGAAATTCCTCTTGTCTACCCCTTGAAGATTGTCCTCTTCTAAACATGATTCCTGCAAAACATATAAATCATACCCAGAAAACACAGAATGTTAACAAGCCGAACTGTTTCTGCATCTCGACTGGACTCGTCGAGTCCATGCCCGACTCGGCGAGTCGCGGGACCTGTACGAGTCAGTCGATGGGTCTCTCCAAATTGAACCATGTAATCTCTAAATTCTTGCAAGGGTTTTGTTCAGGGACTTCCTACTAAGTACCAAGGCCACAATAAACGTTCAAAACAACAAGATTCATGACAAAATCGAAAACCTAGAATTTAGTCACTATTCCAAAAACGGGTTTTTTTCATGAAATTGCAAGTGTAGATGGCCTTATAATCACTCTCTATCTAGAAAACAAGAAGAAAGTTGTTACCTTTTTAGTTTAATTCTTGAAGATTTGGAAGAAAGGTTGAAGAAGTCTTGAATGCTTGAGAGAAGATTGTACCCGGCGAGTGTAGTGTGAAAACTGAACTTTTAGGGTTAAAACCCTATTAGATGTAAAAGTAATTTCGAAAATGTTTATTTTTTTTCTGTAAATAAGCTCGACTCGTCGAGTCAGGGTCAGACTCGGCGAGTCCCAGCGAGCAGTTAAATTTTTTTTTTTTTTTTTTTTTGAGATCAGTATGTACTCGTCGAGTCAGGGTCAGACTCAGCGAGTCGTTTATAAAACATTTCTAATTTTTGAAATTTTGTTATTTATTGAAAATATTCTCACCCCACTCTTAAGCTAGGTGCTCCCTTAAGCAGACAAGTTCGATGATTTGGAAGATTAACATTAAAACACAAAACAAAAACAATAAATGAAAAAAAACTAAAGAGTAAAAGAAAGCAAACTCTAAAGACGGGTTGCCTCCCGCCAAGCGCTTCTTTTTGAGGAGTCATTAGCTAGACTCCTTCCCATTTACGTTTTGTCGCCTTCAAGCATCGGGAATGTGCGCCGTACTTTTTGCGGTTTATACTTAGTCTTGTAGGCGTGAATCTTTTTCTTGTAAGCCCTTTTCAATTCGTCTCTTCTCTCTTTCGCTGTATCATCCTCAGCTGGTTGGGCCTTTTTTTTCCTCTTCTTCTTTTTCAACCCATGCTTTTTCACCAATTTTTGAACCTCCTTTTCTTTAAATTTGATAACTTCATACTTCATATTGGTCCGTGCTCTAGGTTTAGTGGTGAATTGGGGATCAGCTTCCGCTCCGCTTCCATTTATGGCTTCATTCTCTTTTGTGCTCGACTCTTTTCCAAATGGCATCGTATCAAGGCATGCCACGTTGGCGTGTTGGACCTCCATTCCTTTTACTTTTTCTGTAGATCGTTCTTCCAAAGAATCACTCACAGTAACTGAATCCAGGGTATGTGAAAAACTGTCAACAAATAAATCAGCTTGAGTTAAGTTTTTCTCCAAATCGACTGGACTCGTCGAGTGCATTTTGTCGACTCGGCGAGTCGGGTCGGGTTTCATCAATTCTGGATCGTTGTCTGAGTCGGCTCCTTCCAGTAGCTTTTCTAGCTCCTCCAAGTCTTTGTCAGCATCTGAAACTTCTTCTGAGTGTAGCGTGAACTTACTTGGGTCTTCTTTTAATAAAATATCTAGCTCTTTTTGCAATACCTCATCATCTAATTGCATAAATGAGATTTCTTCTCGCTTTTCTTCTTCTTGCTTGATCTCTGGATTAGCTTTAAACATCACCGACTCCTCACCTACTCTTAATGTCAACGTAGACTCGGATATGTCAATCAGGGCACATGCGGTGTTTAAGAATGTTCTGCCCAAAATAATTGGTATTTCGGGGTCTTCTTTCATCTCCACCACCACAAAGTCTACTGGGAAGATAAACTTATCTACTTTGATAAGGAGATTTTCACATATGCCTTGGGGATGAATAATTGTTTTATTTGCCAAATGGATTCTCATATTTACCGGCTTTGGCGCTGGTAAATTTAGCTTCTTAAAGAATGAATAGGGCATCAAATTAATGCTTGCCCCTGAATCAGCCAAAGCTCGTGTGGAAACATCATTGCCAAATTGGCACGGGATTACTATATTACCCGGGTCACCCTTCTTCTCAGGTAGCTCACTCATCAATATCTCCTCGACTTCAGCAAGATCTTTCCTGGCAGCAAACAAACCCTTAAGCAAGTTAAAGTATGTGGGAGTTTGGAGCATTGTGTCCACGAATGGCATATTGACTTGTAAGGCTTTAACATGCTCCATGAAGGTTCTATAGGCTTGAACTTTTTCTGAAGGAATGGCTCTGGATGGGTATGGCAAAGGAGGGTTGTATGTCTTCAGAAAACTGGCTTTTTTATCCTTCCCGACTGGACTTGTCGAGTCCATTTTGGTGACTCGGCGAGTTGGATCGAGTTCTTCTCGTTCTGGTTCTTCTTCCTTTTCTGCCGTCCCTTTGGAAACCCTTAGTGTATCTGCCAATTCTTCTTCACCGCTGAAGGTTATAACGCTTACGTTCTCGTTCCTTGGATTGGGTTGGGTGTCGCTCGGAAGTTGGCCCGGTCTTCTTTCGTTTACTTGATGTGCAAGTTGGCCCAGCTGTTTCTCTATGTTGAGAATAGAGGCTTGCTGATTCTTCAACATGTTTCTGGTTTCTTGCATTGCCACATCATGATCATTATGCCTTTTCTCGGACGCGCTTATGAATTTTGTAAGTATGTCTTCTAAGTTCGTCTTCTTGTCCGTCACCGGTTCTTCCTTTTGATAATAACCCCTCTCCCTCTGCTTATATTTGTCTTCGTTCGCCTTCCTGTACTCTTCGTATGGGAGCCACTCCTTCTTCGGTTTCCTCCAGTCTTCATCATATCTATCGCCGCTGGAGTAGCATACTTGAGCCTTTTTATTACCATTCTCGTCTCGATCACATTCCTTAGTAAGATGAGGACCGCCACAATGTTCACATCCAACTCTAATAGCATGGATCGTTTGATCCATTTTCGTCATTCTTCGGTCTAGGCTATCGAGTTTCGCTATCACCGCCGCCATACCATCGTTTACCGAATTTACTGCTCCGCGACTCACTTCATTCCTCGGGTTGTGGTATTCTCTAGAGTGCCTAGAGAATTCTTCAATTAACTCCTTTATTTCTCGAGGTGTCTTTCGAGTGAGTGGGCCTTGTGAATCGAGTAGTTGCCTCGTGGTGACATTCACTCCATCATAAAAGATAGAGACCTCTTGTTGGTTGTTGAGATCGTGGTGGGGGCAATTTCGAAGTAGGCTCTTGTATCTTTCCCAAGCTTCATATAGGGATTCGCCGGGTTGTTGCTCGAAGTTGGCAATGGCTTTCTTTAGCTTGGCTATTTTGGAAGGTGGGCAGAAGTGATCTATGAACTCTTCTTTCATTTTCGCCCATGTAGTAACTGATCCGGGAGGGAGTGACTTCAACCAATCCTTTGCAGCTCCTTTGAACGTGACAGGAAGCATGCGTAGTAGCTGGACCTCGCGGGGCACATTAGGTACATTGAAGTAATCTGCCACGTCATTTACTTCATCTAAGTGCTTATAGGCGTCTTCATGATCTCTCCCGTGAAATGGTATCTCCTTGAGTTGAGCGAGAATATGGCCCTTTAGTTCGAACGTAGCGGTAGCGGGGATTGCGGGTTGCACAAGTCCCGGGCCGGTGTCATCACGCATCCTTTTCTTCCACTCCCCCATGGGGATCTCGTCAATATTAGCCATTGCGGTGGCTAAGTCTTCTTCGATATCGGATGTGTGCTCGCTTTCTTCTTCGGTCTCGTATTCGGTGTCTTTCGGGATCGGATCTTCGGTTGACAACGACGCACTGGATGCTCCTGCTTTGCTGCTCTTCTTCTTGCCAAACACGGATTTGAAGTTTTTGAGTGGTGAGTTCTTTGAAGAAGTGGTTTCTCCAACGGTTTTGCCCTTGTTTCTTCTTAATGCGGTTTCCGGATCTTCAAGAGGAGGAATTAGAGGTGTAGAAGATCCTCGGGTCATGAACTAACTGCAACTTAAAACAAAACAGAACGCGTAAAAAGAACAAAAATTTATTTTGATTCAGCGTCAGACTCGCCGAGTCGGGGCGAATGCACTCGGCGAGTTCACGTGAAAATCAGTTTTTTTATTTTTATGTTTTTTTTTTTTTTTTTTAAACTTAATCAAAAATTGATGAGAAATTAACTTTGCGTAAGATGAATCTTACACAAAGGGTCGATTGAATTAGAATTTAATGCTAATTTTAGAACCGTTCCCCGGCAACGGCGCCAAAAACTTGATGTGTGTAAAACTCACTTAGTTTTAATCCTACTTTAATTATCAAATAACACACAAAAGGCAGTGAACCTATCAATTGTGGTATAGCTAAATAAGCAGGGTATCGAACACAGGGAACGGCAAATTAAATTAAAAACTAATTCTATCTAAATTACTTTAGCAAATAAGGGTTTTTCTCTAGTTTTACAAGACTAGAAACTTACCAAACAAAACTAACGCGAAGCTAGAAAAGAACAAATTGACTAGATTCAATAATGGGAAAGAAACTTCTGTTTAGTTCAACTCGGTTAACTTTATGGTTGCTTTTAAACTAATAGTGCAATGGATTAATTCTTTTGTTGGTTACCGATTCAAGTGATTAAGTTGTGTTCACTACCCTAATCCTTAACAAATAAACTAATTCAAACAGTGGCCAATTGCTTAACTTAATTATATTTACTAGATTAATTATTCGGGTTAAGTTAGACTTGCAATAGCTAATTAATTTGTTATTCTTAATTAACCTCTTGTTCGATAGTCATCTTACAAGCTTGCACATGAATTTACTCAATTTCCTTATTAATCCTAGTTTCATATTCATTAATCCTAGACATATGATATAGTGGTCACTTATCATATGAGGTTGATAATTAATAGATGTTCATGCTAATTAACTATCTTCCTATTAACAGAAAATAAATTATCATTCATACACAAGGTTCTTTAGCAAGCTAAAATAACAATTAATCACCAACTTAGAATTAATCCTACCAATCAATCAAACCATATTGTCAACTTTGTATCCCCAAACAGAAGTATAAAGAAATTAGTTCATAACTAAGGTGAATAACAGCAAACAAATAAGTTCAAGTTGCTTAATCATATTGACAAAACAAAAGAATTAAGTAGAATGATTAAATTACGCCTCAATTACTCCCGGAATTGGATTCTAGCTTCTTTGGTCGACTTCTAGGGTTCTTCTGGCTTTTTATTCGCAGCTAAACACTTCTGAAACTTCCCAGAATTCTCCCCTTTTCGCATTAAAGAGTTATCTTTATATATGCATACTGACTTGTTGAGTCATATGGTGACTCGTCGAGTCCCTCTCACATTAGTCGTAACCTGATAACTGTCTTGACTTCCGAATGTTTATCTTTCTGAATCCGCGACCGGACTCGTCGAGTCAAGAGATAACTCGACGAGTAGAAGCCTTATTTTGGTTGTTTTCTTTCTTCTTTCCACTCTTGAGCTCTTAACCGCTTCTCTTGCTTCCTTTCGCTTCCGAGCTTCATCTTTGGACTGAAAAACACAATTTAACACTTTTAAGTACCTTTTGTCCATAATATGCAACAATTTAGCTAATATATGAATAATAAACTACACTTAATACACACTAAATATGCACATATCAGGGTCCAAGGCACCAAGGTTGGCTCTTTTCTCGGATTGTATACTTGTGTTTGTTTGATATGCTTATTGATCTGTTAGATCGGCTTCCTGGTAGATTATGACAATATTATGTCAGTGACCTAGTTTAGGTTGGTATCCTGGTTAGGATTGTTGCTATGGTTGGTGATCTGTTAGATCGGTTTGACTGTTATATATATATATATATATATATATATATATATATATATATATATATATATATACATGCTAGTGTTATATGATATCTATGTGCACATGATGGTCCTGGTTAGGATGATGCTATGTTAGTGACCGATTAGGTCTGTACCCCGGTTATTGGGATGTTGCTATGATTAGTGATCTATTAGATCAATTTGACTGTTATATGATATGAGCTAGAGTATTATACTTATGTGTACATGCTTGTTTGGTTAGGGGTTGGGTTAAGGCAGTCCTGATTTGTGTTGTAGGAGAACATACCCGGTGAACGGTCCGGATAGTCTGTAGGCCCCACGAGGCGGTCCAGTCATGTCGAAGGCTCGGGAGCGGTCCAGGCAGGTTGAAGGCTCATTATGCATGTTCTTTGGTATTTCTTGATATGGTATGATTATGATTATGGTTATATGAGGTTGGTATTTTAGGGGTAACTCACTAAGCTTTCGGGCTTATAGTTTCAGTTTATTGTTTCAGGTTCAGCGGATGGCCATGGGTAGGCGAAGGCGTGACCGAACACTTCCTCGATTGACGATTACGATTTTTGGGAACTCTGATGTATAAACTATTTTGGAAAAAATTGTAATAATTGAATGGTTTCAAATAATTTAAAAAGTTTTAAATTTGCTCGAATTTTATGGGTGTTGCGTATAGCAGAGAAGGCGGAAGTGTGCTGCAAAGATCTCATCACACGTATAGCAGAGAAGGCGGAAGAAATCTCTCCCTATTTATAGAGAGAAAGGAGAGAAGTGACACTATAGGAAAATGACAAGTGGTACCATAGAAGAACTACAAGTGGATCTTCCTAGAGTATGATAAGTGTCACCATTCTAACAGTAACACTTTGTGTTTCGTTCATCCGCGTGCAAAATCTCGACAAAAAATGACATTTTAATCTGTTTATCGAAAACACTAGTCAGATATCCCAAAAATTGACATTATGAATATATAAAAATAGTTTCCTAATGAAAGATGTAAATGTGTCAACAATGTGTTTAAAGTCATTACTCATATGTTTTTCCGTATTAGCATTTCGACTGATTTCATAAAAGTTTTATAACTTCATGACACAAAACATTTGAAAGTGGAATCAAATATTACAGTATTGTCAAATTCCAAAAAAATTGTTGGAAATTACTTCATGAAATATATAGCTAATCGAACGAATTAATTTAAAGTTTGTTTACAAAACAATTATATAACTGATTTGTTTTCTTTAAATTGTTGTAACTTTTGTATATAATCTCCGTTTTTGACGTTCTTTATATCCACATAATTGTATTTTCATGCTCTATCTTTTTCTAGTGATATTTTTTCATAAAAAATAGTTAATACATAAAATTTGTATTTAAATGTATTAATTCAATACATATATATGGTGAATAGTGTTTGTTGGTTAACAATCAAGATCGATTGACGATTTGAGTGTTATTCGATATGCATTTTAGTGTAAAGCTTTATTTTAAATTAAATGTGTGGAATATAATACATTAGGTCTATGACAATGGGTGATCACAGTGACCTGGGCCGGTGAACGATCACCTAATTTTGCCGATTGTCACACATGAAGAACAAATCAACAAGGTGGAAGTTGGGTAATTAGTCCTTTTTTGATCAAAATTAAAATCATATATATCCTGATCATCATTACAATTGGAATACTCATTTCATGATTCAACTGAAGTTCAATGGTGATTTACAAAGAATACGACTGGAAAATAGGGAGCAAGATATCTAATGGATAAGGGAATAACCCTAATCATTTATTACTAAAGAATTTATCAGCAACATTCTATGTCACAAAATTTCCTAAGGACATGGAGGTGAAAGGATTTTGGAACGTCATAGACACTCAATGGAAAATACCTAACATTTACATTTCAAAAAGAACTATCTAAAATAGGAAGAAGTAATTGTGAAGAGTTATTGAAACGATAGATTCTATAATGTAAACATAAAAAAAAGATTTGACATATTTGGATGAACACAAAGAGGTAAATAAGATATGTTTGCATTTATGGATAGGAATAACAATTTGTTACAATGTAATTGTGCAGAACTATTCTATGTTCAAACACTATCTATTCTATTGATTAAAGCTCCTGTATGTTGGCATCATAGTTGCACTAGAAAGGAATCCTAAGTCGACAGTTCAGAACTATAAACCTAATATTAAATACATTCCAAAATCGGAATTACAACTACATTTCTTGAAAATAAGAAAAGACACTAGGCATTAAAACCAAGCTGCGAAAATCACATATAACTAGACACATCATAATTCTGAAACCTAACAGTCCCCCCTTTTGTGTTAAGTTGCCGTTGTGGTCTTTTATTTCTCTTTCTCTTCAACTTCAGAACACACTTTATATCTCCTTCATTATTTGACTTGTTCTCTTGAGCTTTACCAAGAATTTGATTTAAAGTTGTTATAGAAAACAAATGTTTATCCCTTAAGAACATCATACATTGAATCAAAGTTTCATTTCCCTTCATCTTGTATCCACTCCCTAATGAAATTTCTCAATAAAACCAAACTTGAATTTGTAACATTCCGTTTAAAGCAAAATAAGTAATTAAATACTAAATAAGACTGCGGGATGTAATTCTCATATTTTATTTTAGCCCTAAGTCATATTAATTAGCAGGGTGTATGCGTTGGAGAGTTAAAAATTATATTTGTGAATATTGGGGGTAAAAATTGTAACTTGTGGACTTGAATTGTAATGAAATTTGAAAGATGGGGGCTATTTGGTTAAATCTGGATTTAATTTGAAAGGAAAAGAGAGAGAGAGGGGCTTAAAATGTTAATATGGCTATAGGTTTGTATATGGACGAGCATATACCCGTCACTTACCTTCATTTAAACCCTAACCCTAAAACCTTCATACATCCGCCATCTTATTTCCCCTACCTCCAGCCGCCGCAATCAACTCCGACCACATAGCACCATCGAAAGTACACCGGCAACTCTTGTTGTGGAAAAAAAAAGGACCGATGAGAAAACGGAATTAACATTGCACTAGTTGGAGATCAGAGGAACAGTTGACGTTGTCAATGTCGCCATGTCCTTTCTTTGCTGCACCGAACCACCAAGCATCGCGGTTGCCTTCCTTTCTAGTGAGATCGAGTGGCTACCGTAGGTACGTCTGCTGCCACCATTCCTCCATTGTCTTCTTCTTCTTCCTTATGTACCCATCCACATACACAACACATCAGTCACAAGTACTACTTCGACCACCCTTCGCCATCTTTTATGTCACCACGTTGTTACCGTCGTCGCCATTTAGGGAAACTGTCGCGGTCAACGTTTCTTCTCCAAATGCCTTATGCCGCCATGATGGTGGCTGAGATATTATGCACATTCCAGTTTTGAACTTGAGTTTGAGCATGTCGGTGTGTTTGCTGGCTAGTAACCGAGAAGAGCTACCATGGACGCCAACCATGGTGGCTGCCACTTTCTACCATTTCTTTTGCAGCCACCAGCCACCTCAGAGGGGGGGGGGGGGTTCTATGTGTGTGTTTTAGTGTGTGTGATCATATTTCATGGGTTTAATTTTGTACGAATTTTTTTTGGTCACGAAACTAAAGAAAACTCACAACCACCATCGTGAGGTAGTGGCTGCCATCTTCTGACGTCGTTCTGCCACTGCTAACCACCATCTCTGGTGGCTATGTGCTTTCCTGTATGATTGGACTAATGTTTGATGTGCTTTTGGTATTGTTTTGTCATAATATCATAACCACCACCACCACTGTGAGGTGGTGGCTGCCGCTGTGAACCGCCATTAACCACCACCCCCTATGGTGGTAGTGGGTGGTGCCTCACTTATTAGACTCTAAGTATGTAAAAACTTAACCATTGGACTAATTGGCATGTTTTAGGTTGGAAACCCTAATTAGGGTTTAGAAAACGTAAATCTTGTAGATTTTAGTTTGGACTTGTCGGGACCCACGTTTTTCGACAGTGAATTGGAGTTATGACTTATGCCCGATTACATTGTATGTTTGGCCTAGAGGAGTGATGGACTTAATGGATTAAGTCTATAATGGGTTATGTAAGAACACTTAACCCTAATCGTCATTTTATGTGAAAACCCTAATTATGTTTTGGCTTCAAGTTGGGCCTTCTTTTGGACCTTGATGATTGGGTTATTATTGGGTCATTTGAGAACTATTGTATGGACAAAGATAATTGGATAGACTTTAGGGTAAGGCCCATGTAAGGGGTTTGGGCCTGATTTGGAAAATTGGTCCATAATTGGGCCTTGGTTAATTGTTTGAATTTTGGGCCTTCAGAGTGTAAGTTTGGACCTTGGTCTTGGATCAAGTTATGGGCTAAACACCCTACTTTCGTTTATAGTATAGGATCTAGTGATTATGGTTTGATTTAGTGCCTTTGGATTATGTTTAATTTATTATTTATCATGTTAACGTTGTTAAAAGAACCTTATGTGTTAGTGTCATCTTTCTTGATTGCTTGCCTCTTCTGATTTTGTTACCATCAAGATTTTAATCCTAGTGTTATGAACATAACCTTCGGTTAACTAGAAAATTAGCAAGTTAATGTGTGAGCTATATATGATGACCAACTATATACGAGTTAACTGAACCAACCAATTTAATTAACTACCATTACAAGTGTTGCATGATTCGAACTTAATACTACGAAACTTGTTAATTTGATTAACTGATCAGTGTGTGAATTGATTTGTTTGCTAATGGATTAGTAATAGTGGACATGAAGCTAATCACATTCGAAATTGGTAACTGATGATACATTAGTCGTTTTCGCTTGGCACGAAATCAACCATCGGAATAAGTGAATTGAATCTAAACAGAAGTCTCTTTAATATACTTGAATCAAGTAATATTTTGTCCTTCAATTACTTGTTAATTTCGTCTTTGTTAAGTGCATTATTGTTTGTTTATGTTTCTAGTCTTGCAAAACTAGAGAAAACCCCTTCTTAGTAACTGTTTTAATTAGTTAACATTTGTAATAGTTTTAATTGTTTTATCGTTCCTTGTGTTCAATACCCTACTCACTATAGTTTGAATAAATCGAGTAAAGTGAAAGAAATCTGAGTACAGATCTTATCGAAAACACAGAGAGTAAATATGATATGTTTGGCTCTATTATCACTTCAAAAGAGTATATGAATGAGAGAGTGGATAGATAAAAAAAATTGATCAACAAATTTACAATTAAAATCATATAGGCCCGATGGAGACAGTCAGTAAAGAATTCTGAATCTTCAAGTCAATTACGTGAAATTGTTGTCATCTAGGATCGTTGATCTTGAAAGTTTTCTTAAACCTTCAATATTAAAGTCTGATACAACATGTTTGATCCAAAGGAAGATGAAAAATGTGAATTAAGTATCAATGCATAATCAACAAGACCCGATCTATAATTTAAGAATAATTTATATAGATAATGGAGAGGTACTGTAACACCGTAAATTTCAAAACAATTTTTCTTTTAAAAACGTATAATTTTCAATACATATTTTACAAAACGTCATCTATTAAAATCACAAAACATAGTTCCATGTTTAATAAAATTGTAATCCAGGATCCTCCTAATTCTTTCTCTGGTGTGTACAATCAAGCCGGTGTCGTCCCGCGATCCTGAGAAGAAAACCTGAAACACATAACACATAACACGGTAAGCACGAAGCTTAGTGAGTTCCCCAAAATACCACATTCAACACATATTAGCCACTCGAGACTATAACTCTATTTGACCCTCTGGTCAATATGTATCAGTGGGACCCTCCAATCCCATAACTCTATGGACCTTTCGGTCCTAACTTTGTAAAATCTGAAACATACATAGCATAAATCACAGAGAAATAATGCAGTGTAACACATCATATAAATAACATACAAAATACTCTGTCACATAACTCTAATTACCACTCTAGGTAAAGTATAGTGAGAAGACTCACTTCAGATGAAGAACAACTCCTATAATCACTGCTGCTACGCACCAGACTCTAACTCTGTGCCAAACCCACAATAAATCTCAATTAAGAGCTAAGTCCAACCTCTCACTTATTGGGTCTAGAAATAGACCACCTAACATCCCATTAATGCCCTAAGCCCTTTGGCCCCACCAAAGCCCAATAATAAATGGGCCCTCACACAGTCCAATTCCCAACCAAAAAGCCAAGCCCAACCTAAGGGACCCAAAGCACATATATACACTTCTCTGTTCCAAGACTCTATTGCATAAAGCCCAAACTCTAGGCCCAACACTCAAGGCCCAAAACACAACTCAAAAGCCTATAGAAGGAGTTACGCAGGGTGTACCTCCTTGGTACGCTCAGCGTACTCAAGTGCGCCTGAAACTGATCGGGGACCTCAATCTACTATGCCGCGCGTTCTGAGACTTACGCCTAGCGTAAGTCCCAGACTTATCCTTCCTATATTTCTGGTCTGAACAGGTTAAGTCATAGGTTTATATCACATATCTAGGCTCTCTACTGCCTCTTAAGTCATAAAGTCGAAACCTTTAAGCCTTTGCGTGGCTATAAAGGTCAGCAACCACTTCCAACGTATAACATCATTCCACATTAAGCCCTAATCTCATGCCTGACTTAGTCTCAACGTCCAAGATTGGATTTTTATGAACCCACAACGCATAATACACTGAAATAAGGCAGATTCTAGCTTATGGAGGCCATTTGCTCGAAAAGTCTCCATCTTGGGACCAAAAACCCTAAAAATTGGTCTAAGAAGCACACAACCATAATAACAATGAAAGTTCTGAACTTTTTACCTCCAAGTGAAGCTTCTCCCTCTTTAGATCTCAGATCCAAGCTTGCACTCCAACTTCTATCCTTCACAAGAATCTCCTCTTCTTCTTTACTAACACACAAAGGCACTTTTAGCTCCAAAAACATTCCCACCAGCTTAGAACGAAGGTTGGATCTCTTTTAGGGTTTCACTCACTCAAATGGTGGCTGAGGATAAGGCTATAGCCTTCTTTATATAGGGCTCAAGTTTGAATTAGGGTTTTGCATCTGGGCCAGTTACGCATGATATGAGCATATTTAGTCATAAGAATCATGCTTGATCTTAATACTTTATGTTAATTTTATCTCAAATAATGAACCAAAGGTGCTTAATTAGCTTAAATATTTAATTTTCAGCAACAAAGACATGCTCAGATGGAAAAGGAAGTGGAACTAGCGATTGGAGGCATGGATCTTGGATTTTGAAGAAAGAAGGATGTTGTTGGACAACTTGACCCCTCATCAGTATTTTGGCCATATCTCATGAACCATAACTCTGATTGATGAGATTCAAAATGTTCTAAAAACTAGATACAATTTCGGATGACTTTCATGTTTTGAGAAAATGGTGATTCCAAATGGACTCGACGAGTAGGCCATCAACTCGACGAGTTGGTCAGAAGTTTCGCGTTTCTTGACTTTGTCTTGCCGTACACAGGATTTTAAGTGATGGACTCATCGAGTAGGTCACTGGACTCGCTGAGTAGCCCCTGTTTTCAGAATATATATATATATATATATATATATATATATATATATATATATATATATATATATATATATATATATATATATAGAAACGCTTCTCATTTGAACCCTAACGAATGGGGGAACCCTTGGGGGTTAATTTGCGACTAGAGGTGCAGCTAGAAGCCTTGGAACTCGTGGAACAACCCTAGCTTTCAATTTTGAGAAGATAAAAGGCAATTTAGGTGTACTCCTTACTTAATCTTTTGTTTGAACTATGTGTAAACTATTAGATTTCGTTTTTGATAAATGTTCTGATGTAATCATGAGCTAAAACTTATAACTTCTCTTTAGGTAGGTGAATTTGTGAACATGGATTGATTATTTGATTAAGATTAATTTTAATTGGTGATTATGTTTTATTAAGCTTGTTAAAGAACCTTATGTGTTAACAATAACTATTCTTCTGTTAATAAATCAGTAATTAAGTTGTATGAACATCTCTTACTTATTAATTTCATATGGTTTATTGTGACCGCATAGTTGTATGTCTAGGAATAGCGAATGTGAAACTAGAATTAACTAGAAGAAAGGTAAGTTAATGTGTGAGCTTGTTTGATGAACATCAGCAAAAGGTTAACTGAAGGGCCAATTTAATTAACCATTACAAGTCTTATTTAACCCGAATCAATAACTAGGAAATCCGTTAATTTAGACAACTGGCCACTGCTTGAGTTAATTTGTTTCCTAAGGATTAGTAATAGCGAACGTGAAACTAATCATCTTAGTCGGTAGCCAATGAAGAATTAATCCGATACATTGAAATCATCCATGAGAACAAATGAGTCGAACCTAAACAGAAGTCTTCTTTATTATTGAATTTAGTTGATTTTTATTTGCTTAGCTCTTAGTTTCTTAGTTTAAGTTTTAGTTAATTGTTTAAGTTTCTAGTTTTCCAAAACTAGAGAAAACCCATTTTTATTACTTGTTTTATTTAGATAATAATAACATTTATTTTAATTTTTTACCGTTCCCTGTGTTCGATACCCTACTTATCTGAACTAAACTGCTAATCGATAGGTACACTGCCTTTCGTGTGTTTTTCCTTGTGTTTAAATTAGTAGGATTAAAACTAGTTGGTTTCACACACATCAACGCCCAACGTAACTTTGGTACGCCCAATGTACTTCATGGGGTCCGCGTTTATTATAAGCGAATGAGTATGCGCAGCGTACTTCTTTTAGTATGCCCAACGTACTCCTTTGCAACCTCTTGACAATTTGGAGAAGAGGAGGGGTTAAACAGATATACTCAATTTCCCGAATGTTACAGGTACAAAAATATAGAAACATATGTTTGCTTACTACAATATTCTCTCTCTCTCTCTCTCTCTCTCTCTCTCTCTCTCTCTCTCTCTCTCTCTCTCTCTCTCTCTCTCTCTCTCTCTCTCTCTCTCTCTCTAATTGAAGCTCTCTCAAACATAGAAAATTAATACTATATATACAAAGATTTTGTATGCTGGCGTAATTATAAATCATATCAAATAAGAGAAAGCCTAAGACACCATCAAATGAAGAGTTTTGCACCATAATAAAAACAAATCTAAAAAGTTGAAAAACAAAATTAAATATATTTTATAAAATTAGAAAAAAAAATGTACAAATAATTAAAGAAGATTTTAAAAAAATGGAAAAGTTGTACAAATGTCCTTAAAAAGATGCAAATATATTCTAAAAAATGTAAAAAAAAAAAAACTTTAAATTAATTCTTTAAAAAACAATTTTTCTAATGTGTAAAACAAATCTTTCTTTCATTTTTTTTGTAAGAAAACTAATTTTGGGTAGAATGTGTTAGAAAAAGTTTACAGCATATATCTATATTTTGGACGAAAATCCTAATAAAATCTAAATATGGACCAAAAAACTAATTTTAGGTAGAAATCATAACATTTTTTTTGGATTTATTGGCAATTTGAAACCAATTAATATAATACATTTACACCAATAATGTTAACCCTAAAATAAATACACAAATAAACCCAACCCACCTTGCAAATGGTTGTATCTTATCAAATAAAATGGATTTTATTGAAAATTTGAAGCAAAGGTTAAACAATTTGTATTATTAAAGGTTCTTAGAGTCACGGGTTTACTTGTGAATAATAAGTTAATGATGAGTATTAATCAACTTATTGTATTTTAATATTTCCTTTGAAAGTGCTAATAATCGATCGACCTGTTCTATTTGTCACCATCCAATGCAAACGCATGTTGTTAAAATGAAATCTTTATTAAAACTGTATATTGTAAATGGCATAATTATATATGTAAAAACCGTTCTAAAAATTACATATGAGTGAAATCATTTACATTTCTTTATTTGTTTTATGGAAATAATAAAAATCGAAACTTTAATACGAAACGAGCGAGAGCAAGTTACTAAAACAAAGTGTCACAGGCTCAAATTTGGCATAACTTTTTGTTCATGCGGCATCACGATGTCCGTTGTAAAACCTTGAGACGAACCCTCCCTAATCATATTAGGTGTGTCAAGTGGATTCTTCTTGCCATGAGTTCATCAAGGAAATGATTCTGGCATCTGACCACTTGTCTAACCCGCTACAGTCTCCATCATTTTCAAGCTCTTTAGCAACTTGGCCATATAACAACGACTAGACTAACGATGCCCTTGATCTACGTGACTCCATTTTGTACCTAATGACAAACTAACCAAGTGGCATAGTCTTTGTCTTCTCATTCAACAAGATCACATGATATACAACTTGTGACACTCTCCCAACGACAAAACGTCATACATCCTCGTGCGATGAAAGATGAACTTTTAACCCTTCGAAATAGTCTTCATTCTAATCTTTAGTATAATTACACACCACAACACTAGAGCCCAACCATTATACGTTGAGGTCAGAATCCTCGACATGTGGCTAACCCCAATACTTCCTTCCACGGAAGCGGAGCATTCATCGGCAGGTCATTCTTTACTTCGTGGCAACCCACCAGCTAGTCCGCACTTCTATAGACCCCAAAAAATGTGTGACCATTTTTTGCTACGGTCCCCTTCATTAAGCTCTTCAACGATTTAGCCGGGCCACAACCACTAACTAACAAACCCTTGGTTTAGCGGCCCATTTTTGATACTAATGACAAGCTAATCCAATGGCATAGTCTTCGTTTTCTCGGTCAAAATGGGTATAAGATATTCGACGACATGAAGGTTGTACCCTCTATTTATGATCTACCCACATGTCAACATGTGTTTTTTCTTTTACTTTTCTTTTGCCAACCAAAATTTCAAAATCAAACAAAAATGATCATCATTCGTTTTCCAACCTTCTACACCAAACTTTAAATAAATAATTAACAATTTATAAAGATAAAATTGCAAAAGTTGTCCACATGCTTTCTTATATTTTTAGGAAGGTCCAAACGATTAGAAAGTTATGCGTTTCGACCTTTTTTAATAGTTTCATTGTAAAATTTATCCATATAAAAATTATAAGAATTGTTTTACTTTATTATTATTATTTTTATTTTTCAAAAGTATTATTTTATCACTTATTTTAATATTTATATTATAATAAACAAGAATGGTCTCGTCCACCCCACCCCAACCCATTTTACTCATATATCCCCTTCATCGCCACAAAAAAATAAAAATAATAATAATAATAAAAATAAAAATAAAAAGCTGACCCTTTTTGTGAGAGTTTTCCATCTATGTCTATTGTTTTTATCATCTTTCCGGTTAGGATATACATCAAGTGCTTAGCAAACATCTTAGCTACAATATTATACTAGCATCCTATCAGACTTATAAGTTGAAAAGCTTTTACACTTCACGCATCATTAACTTTAGGAATAAGAGAAATAAATGATGTGTTGCATGTTTTAGAAAAAGAACTGGAACTAATGAATTCCATCACTAGAACTACAATCTCAGGTTCAACAAGATGCCATAATCTCATAATGAACTCAAAAGTGAAACCACCTAGAATTAGAGACTTCACAACACCATATTCCCACATTACATTTTTTACCTTTTACTTCTCCTCACGAGTAACGTTAGAATCCAAAACTGCAACCTGCTCAGTAGAAAAACGATTCAGGAATGATTGAAAATTAGATTCCGACAATCCACATGCTTGGAAAATTAATTAAGCCATAAAAAGATCCATAAATTCGACTTTGACACAGATAGCAAAATCCACCTATTCCTTGTCAAGTAAAATGCCATTAATAGCCAATTTCTTTCTCTTCTTATCATGAATGCCATGAAAATGCCAATTAGTATTGTCATCACCCTCAATCTCTTAAATCTTATCCTTTTAGGTAACATCAATTGCTTCAAACGGATCAATATAACCAAAATCTTTTAACAACAACGTCATCACATCTGTATTAGAAGAAGTATCGTGGCCTCAATCCATCGAAGCATCAATTCCAGAAATACTTTTGAGAATCTCGGTTCTATATGCCAACTGAGCCTCATTCATTACAGTATTCATCAAGTTCAGATTCTTTTTCAAAATTTACGTCTTCTTTTTGAATGAGACCGTCCTATTAGACTTTATAATCCCATCATTTTTCCATGAGTAATACACCATTCTTCCAAAATCATCAATATTGAACCAAGATTAAAATAATCTAAAAAGACACATACTATAATCAATAACCACCCGATAGATGACGATCTAAAATGATGCCTGATAAATGGAAAAATGCCTCTATAAAACCTTAAGATATGAAAAACCTATCATGTTTATGATGGGTTTTGGTCATAAGACATCCTATGTGCTCATACAAACCCTAATGCTTGGATCTAGGTTTCTCTATTGTACATGCTTTGAATCCAAGACTATAAACCCTAATTCTAGTATGCAAGTAATCACATTAACATAAGAATGAGTTTATAATGTTACCTTGATTGTTATGTAGCAATAACAATCCCAATTCCTCCTTGAATTGACTTTGGAATGCTTAGAGTCACAAGTGTCACTCCTCTAATGGCTTACAAACACCATAAGCAAGTGGAGAAGGTATAAAGAGAGAAGTGAGAGGTTAGAATTCGTATCTAGGACCTCTTGGGAAGGGATACACGAATTCATGACCCTAGGGGTGTTTATATAGGTGTAGAGATAGGGTTTCAGTCATTATCCTTATCTAGTTGATTATCCATTAAGCAACCAATAAGATAATCCTTGAATCCTTATCATACTCGAATTCTAAGAATTTCCAACCTTAAATTCGTTCACCATATAAATAAGATAATCCTTACCTTATTTTGTAACTATCACATAATTACAAATTAGCCCCTCTAGTTTAATTAATTACATTTGATCACAAAACTAATTCTTAATTAATTATTGACCAATATTAATTAAACAAATATGATTTCTCCTTTAATATATTATTCTTATAACATATTAATAAAGCATATTATCCTCTCTCTCTTTATTCATTTCTCCAATCAAGTTGCTTTGGTGAAGGCAACCCAAAAGGACCATGCACCATCGGGTCAAGTACATACCAAAATAGTTATGGACTTAGACACTAATCCAACAGTCTCCCACTTGGATAAGTCTAACAACTATTCTGCGTATGACTTCAGATCCTGATCCGCAATCGTAGCTTTCCAAAGCCGCTGTCAACTCTGATCATATCAGATACGCGTGTCCTTAGATAAGGGATCATATATTCCTCCATTCTAGATATCACATGAGATATGATTTCTAATCATTCTCTTTGTACTATATCTCGATTTCCGATTTATGACGACAGACTAATTGAACAAATCAAATTAGCCCTAGCCCGGCCGAGCATTTACGTATGTCATCACTAAACCATCGAGGGGCCCAAAGATATCGCTTCTATCCTACCTTGGATAAAAGGAACGGATAAACTTTGATACAATGCTTACTTGCACTCACTAACCAAATCGCACACAACAATATGTTTTATAACACCAAGTTACTAGTGCGTTTACATTTTATCAATGTGCAACCGATTAGCAAGAGACAACTCACACATCTCGGTTTCAAGAATATAAGATATTATCGTCTCACTAATCACTCGTAATACAATTCATGGAGTGATCCAAGTGAGCGTGGGTTTAATCCAATGCTCAAATCATATTCATAAGCACTCATGAACGTTGCAGAAAACATTTGCTTATGTCTAATACTCTTCTAGACAATCCACACACCAATTCACGACAGTCTTCATTCATATCTACTTCCAACATATGAACGACTGTGGCCCGTTTGAATAATTCGATTATTCTTAATAAACTCAATTATTCTGGAAGTCAAAACATGCAAAGTGAAACACAAGAATAATACTAATCCCATATGGCCTCAAACCTTTGAGTATAAACAAAACACATTTTATTTATCACCATATCGATTACTCATTATTTGTCGTTTCGGGTAATCAACTTTTTACTTGAATCATTACACTTGTCCCATGCTCCTAGCATGCACACAATGTTTACCTATGGTTCTTACTTTTGTGAAATAGACAAATTGAACACATTTCCAATCATTCTCATTTCACAACTCCAAATCCATTTTCTTAAGTGTAAGAATATCAAATTCTTGTTACTTATAGAATATACTAGATTCTAACACTTTATGCAACGATCCTTTTGTAATGTCATTGCACCAAAGTCTCAAAGACTATTGCCAATGATATTACAAATTCCTCTATCGGAGATTGTTACAAGACAATTCCTTAGATATGATGTCTCTCACTCAAAGTACATTCCTTTGAACATCCTTTTGCATAAAAGTTTCTAGTCTAGACATAGATTTTCAATATTTACTTCCCAATATGGACACGCTTCCATATTTTCCATATGACAACTAATTTCTTAACAGAATCTTATCTATTCGTAATGATGTCGATATTGTCCATCCAATATGGAAACATTTCCATAATTTCCAATACTATACTTCCAACTACTCACAAGCGTCCAATTCTCGTCGAACTTCGAATCGTCCTTTGATAGTTGTTTAATTATTTTAGTCAGAACCAATTCTAGTCCATTTTCCCTCTAAATGCACTGGACATTTGGATAATTTTAGAATAGTAAAACATTAAAACATTTGCAATCGATCCTATACCCGAAGCGTATGAGACACGACGCACAATGTTTTATTTGCTATGTTCTCAAAATTCGAATTGTGAAGAGGAATGCCGTAATCATAATCGAAATTTTAAGAACACACTATGTACCTTTGACTAAATTTATTAACATTCCACAATCTAATCCTTTAGATTTGAAATGAAGCATAATATTCTCTCCCTTAATTATAGCAAAACAACCATTCAACTCTTACAACTTTGCAAAGTATGACTCTTGTTTTCTATAATTAATATTGCCAACTATGCAATACGTGCCTTAATAATCATACAATCATAACATTTATGCTCCCACTATCATGATGATTATTGGAAAACATAACACTTATGCTCCTACTAGCTTCGACATGTATTCATAAACATCTTAACTTCCAGAAAGACAATACCTATTGAATTTCTTAAGTCCATGTTTTTAATACTTAGTGCTTTGATAATCTTTTATCAAGGCTTCTTGAACTTATACACTTTTGCCTTAGACAGTTCATATGTATGTCTTAACAATTAAGACTAATTGCCATACCTCACAATTCAAATTATGGAAAGGGATGTCGTAACCATGATCGAATTCGAGAATGCAATTTTACAATCACTATCTTTTAAAATCTTTCTTAGTGAAAGCATTTTCTCACAATCATTTTCATGAAGGAGGAAATCTTATGACACTTAGATTTAAACGGTGTATGTGTTCCTATCCACGTGAATTTGTTAAAAACCAAAGTGTACGACAAATTCAAACTCATATGGATCGAACTTTCTTAATCTTGATTTCTTGCCTTATGGTAGCACAGCTGCCCACCACGTCTTCCAAGTAGTTAAGCAGCTCACCTTTTCCTATCAATGTACTTTCCATTGATCAAGGTCCTTGCCTTTTATGCATTCAAATGAGAACTCATAGGACTCACATGCATAATTAACTCGATTGGATTGGCACAGAAACAAAATAATGTCTTCACGATAGGTTGTAAACCTCAACTTGTGTGCTAGTGATGATCGATAAGGTTTATTTGATTTGTTCTTGAAACTTTTGAAGACTATTAAGACTCCCACTGACTCCTTGACATATACGATTCTCTTATCAAAGCATTTCTTGACAAACAAATATTCAAGAGTTAGTGTAGCTTTTATCAAAACTAAACACTTCATAATTTTGGTCTTAGTTGGTCTTTGTCTTATTCAAGACATCACAACTTTCCACAATTTATGAATGTTATAAACCTTCTTAATACTATTCACTCAATGTCACAATCTTGACTTTAAGACTTGTTTTGGAACGAAGTATGATTGACTTCTTGATTTGACCATTTTTTCAATCTTTGATTCCTCTTCTTGGACATACAATTGTACCAAGACTCACTTAGAGGATCAATTGAGATATGGTTCTTAATCATTAAGACCTATCATAAAGCATAAAAGCTACTCTCCCTTCTTCTTAGAATGGAGAAACTCTTATCTTTCTGTCTATTTGATTCTTCTTATTCGTTTTGCCATTGATCTAAACCCTTTAATCAATTCAAAATTACACTTAATCTTGTAAGTATAATCATATTTACTAAGCCTTTAGTAAATCATGACGAATATCTTTGTTACTCTTATGGTGAACTCGATCAACACACAACTTTGTGTACTCGATCTCCTAGTCCTTCACTTGACACTTTGTCTAATTTCCAAATATGAAATTTCTCATTCATCGTGTATCCACGTTGCATGATTCCAAGTTTCTGTCCAATTGAAACTTGGGCGATGAGAAACTCTCCCTATTTGGTAAATTCTTGACATTTCAATAAATAACATAACTAAGAATCATATCCATTCGTTGTAGAAATATGCAAACATCAATTTTCATAACGATTTCATTGCAAGGAAGTAAACAAATAAATAAGTTAAACAAAATTTGTTTTATTTATAAAAGCAGCAGAAAAACATTTGTCCTTACAATGCAAAATCTATTGAAAACTATGTAAAAGGAAAATTTCTAACAACTCTATCATAACTATCTAAGCTCAAAATCCAATCTTCAAGTCCATGCGATCGAGATCCATCACTTGTGATTAGATTCATCTTGCTCTCTTATCAAGCTTCCTTTCTTTTCACCGATCCTTCAAAACATTCAAATGCAATCTTATCACATCATGTATTAAGAATCAATGAATAGGAACTTAATGGAGTTAGATAGTGGATTCTTACCTAAAGCGTAGTCATACTTTTGACTCTCCCATCTCTTAGATCTCTTAGGTAAATAGGGCAACTTCGTCTCCAATGCCCCTTCTCGTGGCAATAAAAGCAAACTGACTCTTTTGGAACAACACATGGAACTACCTCAGACATCGCCTTTCTCTTATGATCAAACTTTTCGATCTTTGCATGTCTTTCATTTCCATTGTCTATATCCATAGAGGTCTTGAAGGCAGATTCACCAATCAACTTTGCTTTTCTATTGCGCCAAACCATTGCTGATTCAACAGCAACAAGCATATAGGTGAGATTTATAAGGGTCACGTCGTAGCTCATCATATAGTACTCTCTTACGAACTTACTATATGAGTTGGGAAGTGACTGAAGAACCCAATCAACAGCCATTTCCTCACAGACAACGGATCCCAACATTCTTAACCTATCAATGTGTGACTTCATCCCTAGGACGTGTGCACACACGGACTTTCCCTTTTTACGTTTACTTGCCAAAAAGGGCTTGAGTGATATTGAACCTTTCAATTTTACAATCTTGTGGGTTAGGGAGAATAATTGGAGGAGGAGGAGGAAGTGAAGCATGATTTCTTGTTCCTCGATCAAATCGTGGAATATCATCTTCATGTGGAATGCTTGTTCCACGGGATTTGAGAAGACCATAGTTGTCGAACTTTGACATCGGGAGAAAAACGAATTCAAGTTAGTTGATAGATTGAGTCCTTAGTAAATCACCCAAATGAAATACTAAGGCTAGGACCCAACACAATATTCTACAACTCGGGAGAGGGATGCCGTAACCCTAATTGTAGAATATTTGAAGGTAAGTGAATGACGATTCACTAATTTCCACCACGAAAAACGAAAAAGAAATTTAAGTTTTAAATCTATGAAAACTCCTAGATCCTTTGAGATTCATTGAACTTTCAATGGCATGTTTAAATCTCGATATGCCCCTCTTGTTTGTGACTGGGATGCCGAGGATCACAAAGCGGGTGTGAATAACCATGCAAACTACATAGTGCCCTCACATGTTACAATCACCTATTCGATGTGCCGGTAAACCACACACGCTCCACCGAACTATGACAAACATTGAGTCACCCTTTGCTACCTTAGCTTAGAACCATTTAGTGTGCCGGTACACCACACACGCTCCACTAACGTCTTCGCAATGGCACAAAGTGTAATTTCATGGAATTGCATCAATTCACTTTTGCCTAAGTAACTAAGATTGGGAATTTGAAAAACATTTAGTTACTTTTTATTTCATTATACTTATAATGGAAGGTTTCGTCCTATCCTACCCGTTCGGCTAACGACCCTCCACTAGTCAAGAGTGCGGTGGGTAAGAGTGGATACCCATTCAATCGCCATTTTATAGGCAATTTCCTTAAACACCCCTTATAGACCAGCTTCGTGAATGAGGCCTACTAACGGTAAGACTGACTTTTACTCATACATATATATAATGTTAGACTTTTAATGTTATATATAGTATAGGGTGTATTTTATACTTTTAAAATACTATATGGTTAACTTTAACAATTACACTTTTAATTCAATTAAAAATTAACCTAAACCTTTATGGATTTATTAAATCTCTTTTAATTATACTCCTTAATTAATTAATAAAACCATAAGGGTGTGATTTGAACTTTTCAAAACATTACTAGGGTTTTAGAATTTAACATTTCTAATTAAACTTTTAATCAACTTTTAAATTCCAAAACTTGAGGGCAAATTTTGAAACATTTCAAAACATTAGGGTTTTAACTATTTAAATTTCAAAACTTCAAAACTTTTGGGTTCAAATTTAAACTATAAAACCTAAAGGGGAAAATATGAAACTTTTCATAACAACAAGGATCAAATAACAAATAATCTAAACTAACATTTAGTTACATAATTATCCATATTTGATTTGTTTAATGATTTCTTGCAAAACAATTTATCAATTTACTCAAAAATAATTAATCAATTATCTTATAAGGAAACAATTATCTTGTTAATTGATAATTATCTTTAATTAGATCAAGAATATAGTCATATATATCATAAAATCGGATTTATATTGATCTAACATGATAAGGTAACTATCCAAATGCAAAAACAGCAAGAAATCCCGAGATAAGCATTATCTGACGCTCGAACTCGCCGAGTACCACACTGTATTCGCCGAGTTGAGGTCTACTCGCCGAGTACACTGTGGTACTCGCCGAGTTCCTCAGCCATAAAGCCCAAAAAACGATTTTCCAGTTATACAATGCATCAATACAATTGAAACCAAGCTAGGCTCTGATACCACTGATGGGTTTTGGTCATAAGACATCCTATGTGCTCATACAAACCCTAATGCTTGGATCTAGGTTTCTCTATTGTACATGCTTTGAATCCAAGACTATAAACCCTAATTCTAGTATGCAAGTAATCACATTAACATAAGAATGAGTTTATAATGTTACCTTGATTGTTATGTAGCAATAACAATCCCAATTCCTCCTTAAATTGACTTTGGAATGCTTAGAGTCACAAGTGTCACTCCTCTAATGGCTTACAAACACCATAAGCAAGTGGAGAAGGTATAAAGAGAGAAGTGAGAGGTTAGAATTCGTATCTAGGACCTCTTGGGAAGGGATACACGAATTCATGACCCTAGGGGTGTTTATATAGGTGTAGAGATAGGGTTTCAGTCATTATCCTTATCTAGTTGATTATCCATTAAGCAACCAGTAAGATAATCCTTGAATCCTTATCATACTCCAATTCTAAGGCTTTCCAACCTTAAATTCGTCCACCATATAAATAAGATAATCCTTACCTTATTTTGTAACTATCACATAATTACAAATCAGCCCTTCTAGTTTAATTAATTACATTTGATCACAAAACTAATTCTTAATTAATTATTGACCAATATTAATTAAACAAATATGATTTCCCCTTTAATATATTATTCTTATAATATATTAATAAATCATATTATCCTCTCTCTCTTTATTCATTTCTCCGATCAAGTTGCTTTGGTGAAGGCAACCCAAAAGGACCATGCACCATCGGGTCAAGTACATACCAAAATAGTTATGGACTTAGACACTAATCCAATAGTTTACTCATTTTTACCGCAACTCTGTCACTCAAAGTAAAAGAATACCCTAATAACGATATGTCAAACAAAGCAACATCGATAATAATTTTTTTAACAAATCTCTAGCGTCTGATTGAAAAATAAACTCGTGTTTATAGAGAACTTCATTAAAATTACCCATCCAAATAACATTACCCTATCAGCAACAAATGCCACTACCAAGATGACCCCATAACATTTTTTCTTTAAAACTTCCTAAGGAGCGCAAATAGGAACCACAAGTAATGGTTGGCAACCAAACACTCTCAATAATACCAACTTATCATTAATAAAAAAAAATCTTTTTTAGTGAATTTAGAATTATCTGAGAGTGCAAGATATTGTGTGCAAACAAGATTTGAAAACTCAAACCTTGAGTTAACTTAAAATCCATGTTTGCTTCTAAAATTAACAGTCCAGTCATGTCTGGTAAACCAGTCTTTTCTTGAAGAAGAAGATCAACAAAATATTTAAAAGAAAAAGACTATGAGCAAGTAAAGACAACTTAATAACAATAAGAGAGAGAGAGATAGAGAGAGAGAGAGAGAGAATTGACTTGAAGAAACTTAGTATTGATGCCAATGAGAATGATTCTCAAAAAGGCTACATTTTAACGCTTGGTCCATGTATGAATTAATTTTATTTATTTTTAAGTATTGGAAGGAACTCGACGAGTTGGGAGGCTCCAACACGTCGAGTAGTAAACTTTCCAGCTGCTTAGATTAGAGGACCTACTCGACGAGTTGCGGAGCCCCAACTCAACGAGTTAATGTTGGAAATGAAAACCCTAATTGTTCGGGTATTACATCCTATTTAAAGGATTTAGCTCCTAGGGTTGGCCTCCTTACCAACTTCCTTGCCCTGAGAAAACCCAAGAATCACCTTCCTTCTTGTTCATTGAGTTTTGTGAGTTTTAGTGTGATTGTTGGAGATCCTTGAAGGAGGCTTTGAAGAGAGAAGTGTTAAGCTTAATGAAGTGACATTGGATCCAAAAACTCTACTTCAAAGGCTACATCTTTGAAGTATAAAATCATAACCTTGACATGGAGCTTATTAGATCTCACCTCTTGTAATTGTAGCTTAGTCTTGGGAATTTGACTTGAGTGTCCAAAGAAAAGAGGTTTTTCGGGGTTAAGGGTGTAGAACTGGCCTCTACATGACCTCTAGAGGATTAAAGTTGCAAACTTTAATAGCCTTAATGTCTCATTCATGTAATATGTCTATTATAAAGCCAAAAATAAACATTAGGGAGTGTTCTAGCATGCATGGATGTAAAGTTGGAAACTTTATGTGATTAAACCAGATATGAAATCAGATCTGTAAATTGGAACATTTTAGTAAGGGTTTAGGGGCTTAATAAGTCAAGACACTCCTTAAAGGAACTAGGGTTTGGGTTTAGAGCTTATTAGATGATCCTTGTGGGTAATGTTGGAAACTTTACCCTTCTAGACATCTCTATGGATGGGGATCTGAGGTTTGGAACCTTTGTATTCAGGAAATTGGGCTTAATGCATTAAGTGGCTTGATAGACTGAAGAACTCGACGAGCTCACAGGGGAACTTGGCAAGTTGGGTAGGGGTTACCCCGATTCTGTTGGACAACGGAGGAATTCGACCACTTGTAGGAAAACTTGACAAGTTGGATCGCAATATCGCGATTCAGACTTTGGGGTGGACCCAACAATTTAAAGGGTAACTCGATGAGTTAGGTTAACTCGGAGCATTGACTTTGACTTTGACTTTAACCTTGACTAGGGTTGACTTTTAAGGGTTTGAAGGGTTGAGTTGTATCTAAGGAGTTGTTTATGATTAGGGAAGTGACAGAGCTGGTACTCTGAGCTTGGACTTATTCATTTATAGTTCGCATTTGAAAGTGAGTCGCCTCACCATACCAATGGGTCGAAGGCACCAAGGGCGGCCCATGTTATTCGTAGTAGTGATTATTTGTGAATGTGCTATCAAAGTATTATGTATACGTATGAACACCATGCAGGGGTTCCCATGGCATTCAGTGTAAGACATAGGAGGGTATTTATGGCATCATAGTATGTTTGCATGTTTAGCTTGTATGACATTTCTTTTGGTTAGCTAAAACCATGTGAAAGTTACCATGGAAGGTAGTTAAGACCATGTGGGGGTTCCCATGGCAGTGGATTAAGACCTTGTGGGGGTTCCAGTGGCGCCCGGTGTAAGACTTTGGAGGGTTTCCATGGCATCCTTATATGTTTGGATGCATTGTTTATGTAGCTTATGTGGCTAATATGGTTTATGTGATTTTGTGAATTGTGTGGGGTATGTTATAGGGAACTCACTAAGCCTTAGCTTACAGTTTGTTGATTGTTTCAGGCACTTCAGTATCTAAGGGAAAGAGCCTGGATTGGTGGTACGACATCCACTCTCAAGCGTTTTATTGGGGACACTCTAATACGATGAATAATTTTTCTGATGTTATGGATTTTGAAAACAAATGTTATCGACACACTCTCTAGAGTTTTAAAATGAGAAATTTTATTGGAAATTTGGGTTGTTACAAGTTGGTATTCGAGCCATGGTTTGAGGGATTCGGGCACGCTCTCGGGTGTGTCAGAACTCAAACTGAGGAAATGATAAAATTGTTTTTAGAAATCAAAAGTTAAAAACTTCTTAAAACTAAAAAAAGGTCGAGTGCAATGTGTGTAATTGGACAATATGTTCCGAGGCTGCTGTTGTTACGTTTGATAGCAGTGCCACCCATTCTTTTGTATCTCGCATGTTTATTAATCGTTTGGGGCATAGTATCGGAAAATTGGCTCGCCCAATGGTTGTCGAAGTTGCCGACAACCGCACTATTTATGTCACCGATGTTCATCGGGGTTGCACTCTCAAGTTTTCTAGAGTTGAATTCCCTATTGATCTTATCCCTATTGCAATGTGAGAGCTCTGCGTTATCGTAGGCATAGATTGGCTTGATGCGTTTGATGCGGAATCCATTGTCGTAAGAAGCAAGTTCGTGTTCGAAACCCTAGAGGTGGAGAACTTATTATTCAGGGGGACATTCCCTGCCTGGCTATGGCTTCTTGCTCTTCTGCTATAGCACTAGATGACGTTCCTATCGTTTCCGACTTCAGCGATGTCTTTCTGGAGGAACTTCCTGACTTGCCACTTATTCGTCAAGTGGAGTTTCACATTGATTTGGTGCCAGGTGCGACTCCGGTAGTGAAATCTCCTTACCGCTTGGCACCACCTGAAATGAAAGAGCTCCAAGATCAACTTCAAGAACTAAGTGATAAAGGGTTTACACGGCCAATTTGCTTGCCTTGGGGTGCTCCTATTCTCTTTGTGAAGAAGAAAGATGGATCCCAACGAATGTGTATTGATTATAGGGAGCTAAACAAGCGCACGATAAAGAATATGTACCCGTTGCCACGTATTGATGATCTTTTCGATCAACTTCATTGAGCGTCTTGGTTTTCTAAGATTGATTTGCGTTCCGGTTACCACCAGATGCAGGTTCGTGAAGAAGACATTGAGAAAACAACATTCCGTACTCGATATGGGCACTTTGACTTCGTGGTGATGCCTTTTGGGCTAACCAATGCACCCACAACGTTATGGATCTCATGAACTGGGTGTGTAGCCTGATGCTTGACCGTTCGGTCATATTGTTCATAGATGATATCTTGGTCTATTCTAAGAGCAAAGAGGAGCATAAGCAACACCTTCAGGAGATTCTGGAAACTCCTACAAGAGAAAGGCTTTATGCTAAAGTCTCAAAATGTGAATTTTGGTTGGAAAAAGTTTAGTTCTTGGGGCATGTGGTAAACAAACACGGTATTAAGGTCGATCAAGCCAAGGTTTATGCGGTTAAACAATGGAGGATTCCAAAAACACCTTTTGAAATTCGCAGTTTCTTAGGTTTAGCCGGTTATTACCGGAGGTTCATTGAAAATTTCTCTAAAATCGCCTTGCCACTCACCCGATTTACCAAGAAATCAGTGAAATTCGTTTGGGGTCCGGAGCAGCAGTTGGCGTTTGATGAGTTGAGGAAATGATTATGTGATGCTATGATTTTGGCCTTACCTGATGGGGTTGAGGATATGGTGGTTTACTGTGATGCATCGCTTCAGGGTCTTGGTACCGTGTTAATGTAACGAGATAGGGTGATAGCTTATGCCTCCCGACAACTGAAACTGTAACGCCCGGGTTTTCAGGGTTAAGCATTTTTGTCAATGTAATAGTCTAGGTCAACTATTGTAACTCTTTTTGAAGTAATAAATATGAAATATTTGAGTATTATGTGAATTATATGTGATTGTGTGTTTATTGTTTAATTATAAATGTATAATTAATAAAGAATAAAAATGAGCGTCAAAATTAAAGTGTAAGATAATCCCGATATCTCTACATAAAGTTGTAGAATATGTCTCAAGGTTTCCGTACATATAAAGAATGCCGAAATCCGAGCTATAATGAAGAAGTTATGACCCGCCGAAGTTTTACGGCAAAACCGACACGGCACCGGAAGACATAAAATAGTGAATTTACGATAGAAGACTTTTTAGCCTTAGAAATATAAACAAAAGTCGTAGAATATGTTAAACTAAGAACATCGATCAAAAGAACGCCCAAATCTGACTCCGTATGAAGAAGTTACGATTTTTCGAAGTTTCGGACTAGCAGTGTACTGCCCGAAATTCAAATGTTTGATCGAGCGGTTTTTAGCTGACACGACCTAAACGAGAATCGAAGATCTCGTTAAGAGTAACGTAACGAGAAAAGATGGGCGAAAACGGATGTCGGATGAAGAAGTTATGAGGATTTAACAGACCAATCCTATCCCGACCCGTTGATAAAATAAAATTTAAAATCGAGTCAAAATTAGCCAACGAAGTCTAAACGAAAGTTGTAGAGTATGTTCCCACCTTCGCGTGGATATAAAGAACGTCACAAACGGAGCTCGTATGCGAAAGTTACGAATTTTTGAAGTTAGGACTCGAAAACGCGAAACCTGTTGCGAAGATGATGACGTGGCCGCTTCTGAGCCGTTGCTTGCTGACCAAGGCTTCGCTCCAGATCGCGTCACGATGACTCGCATTACGCCCCGCGTACGAGGTCCGGTACGCCCCGCATACCTTCGGCCTTATCTGTCCGAGCTCGAGTGCGAGCCAGCTGTTGCGAGCTGGCAGCCACCTCCGAGCTACGCCCCGCGTAGCGCTGCTGGACGCGCCGCGTATCCGAGGCCCTCGCGCCTATAAAAGGGGGCCGAAGGTGCCCTCATTTTTCACACCATTTCTCATTCTCTCTCTAGTTTCTTTCTCTCTCTAAGGTTCCAAACCACCCTTAAGCCCTAGTTAAACCCCTAGCACCCTAAGGAAGCCCCGAGGCTCCCGGAGTCCCGAGAAAAAGGGGTTTTTCGGTTTCGAAACGCTGCTCCAATTAAGTCCCGGTTTTCGATAAAATTCGCTGTAAGTATGCTACGCTTATGCAATTTTTAATATAGCTTTCAAATAATTATAGGAATGTTATTAGGTCCTTAAAATAATTATTTGGGCTATTATTATGAGATATATCGAGTATTATTAATGCTTAATAATACTCAGACAATTAATTTGTCACGATTATCATTAGACTAAACCCTAGTGGTATCGATACTAGGTTTTATCGAAGGAATATCATTTTGAGAGTATCGAAGCGCTGTCCGAGTGCTGAGTCACCACCTAATCAGGTGAGTGCATAGTTACCTTCGACTTACACATAGATATGAAGTATTTTATATAAATTACGTGCTATGTGTGCATATTATCTGAATACTTGCTATCTATGCTAGATGAACGTTGTTATACATGTTTTCAATGATTTAAACTGTATATGTATTTTATATCTACGAAAATGTTGGGGTAAAACATGGGTAGATGTAATAGGTGATGTGTGATAAAATGATGAGAGGTCTCGATGTTGTTGTTGTTGATCCAGTCATCTAGCGGAGTATAGATGACGACCACGGACTCTTCTAGACAGTCCAGTGGAACACTAGCAGGCTCGCAACCTGTAGGTGTTGTGAACGATGTGTTCACCGGTGTACTCCATCCCCCACATGGTTGCCTATTAGGACATTTATTGCTGAGGAATCCCCTTAGCAGTAGTGTCCGTCCCGATGATGATCCTTAGGCTAGGTCCCTTATGATAGGTGTTTAGGGACGTAAAGTGAGGATAACGGGAATGGGTAATCGGGTTATTGTTGATTGATGAAATTAATAAACTTATTAATTGTGGGTTGAAAACCCTATGTGCTCACCAGGCTCCCAAGCCTGACCCCCTCAGTTTTATGTATTACAGGTAGTGGCGCATGAGCATAGGTGTGATGTTTTGGACGAGGGATTACGGATATAGGCCTGTAGATATGAAATAATGTAGTAAGGCTTTTATTGTACTGTTTATACTTTTGATCTGTATGAACATGACATCCCGAGTCTTTTAATGAAATACATTTCTATGGAAATGCTTTTGATAAATCTTTATCATATTATTGTTTTGGGACAAATTCCGCCATCCTTTTATTAAAAGATAACTCTGATTTTGAAATAAAGTATAAACAAAACCGGTCTTTTCTGGCCGTGATTTTGGGGATGTCACAGAAACCCCATGAACAAAACTACTCCACTCATGATTTGGAGCTTGGCGCTCTTAAGATCTAGAGACACTATCTCTATGGAGGGAAGTTTATCATATACACTGACCATAAGAGTATTGAAATATTTTTTCGAGTAGCGGGATTTTGTTGAGTATATTTGTGTTGCGTCTTGGGCTAAGTTTTTTGTAATCCGGATTGGGCCTGTCCATCCGTGTTTATCTAGATTAGTTACGTAGTTATCTAGATTGATTGTTAGGGTTATAGTATATATATATATATATATATATATATATATATATATATATATATATATATATGTATGCATGTATGCGTATATTAACAAGTTTTTCATTACGTTGATTTTTGTAACCCTAAACGCCTCTACAGATTGAAGTTCTTTATCGAGCTCTTCTGAGGTGTTACTGCATTAATCATTCAACATATTCAGCGCAATACTTGTGTTCTTATTACGTTCTTATTTTATATCTTGCTTAGAATCATACGATCCTAAAAGAACTTTCTTCTAACAATTGGTATCAGAGCAGGAGACTGTGTGATCAATTCACATTCCTTCTATATACGTAATTCTTTAGGGTTTCTGCTTTTATCGTATAAATAGAAGCCGTCGTCTTCATATCGACGATAACTCTATTTTTGATAAAACCCTAATCTCAAGCTTACAGGTTTGATTCTGAGCAGCTCACCATGTCTCAAGAAGATTCACATACAAACCAATTAACATCTCAAACAGCATCGGATCAACAACCAGAGTACCCATACTCTATACTCAAGACTACAAAGTATGGGCTCATCACTTTGAAGATTACGTGGTTGGATTGGAAGACAATGGCTATCTCATCTGGGAAGCTATCACTCTTGGACCGTTTGTACATTCGGAGACAAACACAACTGTTAAGATGCAAAAAGATTACAACAAGTTGGTGACAGATGTTCAAAAGATGCCACAGGATGAGAAGGACAAGATCTTGTGTAACGTAAAAGCCATGCGGATGATAAGATTCGCCCTCCAATCTGACACCTTTCAGCTTGTAGGTTCATGCACAACTACAAAAGAGATCTGGGATAGGCTGAAGGAACTTTACTCAAATGATGAAGATATGGAACACTCCATTCAAACTCTGTTACTATCAGAATTTGGAGTTTTCGAACAGAAACCTAAAGAGAAGCTTGTACAGACCTTTGATCGGTTCAATCATCTCTTAAGTAAGATGATCAGGCATGGGATAGAGAGGAAGATGATCGAGCAGAAAGTAACATTCATGAATGGGTTGAGATCAGAATGGATGGCTGTGGTTTCCACTGTGATGGCACACGAACAGTTCAAATCGTACTCGCTGGCAAAACTAGTAGGGATACTGAAGTCCCATGAAAGTGTTGTAACTAAGGAAGCGAAAGTGGTCTCTGGTATGGGATCGTTGGCTCTTGTTTCTAAAGGAAAAAGTACTGCTGAAAAAGAAGAAGAAGAGTCAGACATGTCAGAGTGCGAGCTTACAAGTGAGGAATATGCCTTGATGATCACAAATCCAAGGAAATTCGCAAGGAGAAAATTTCCCGCCAACAAGAACCGAAACTGGCAGGGAAGCTACAGTTCTGAGAAGATGAAGGATGAACCGAAAGTCTCCTCTCAAAAGGATGAATAGAAAAAGGAGAAGACGCTTTGATGCTTCTGTAGTAATTCCTTTCTCTGTGAAAAACTCACAAGGACCCAAGAAACTTTGGGTTCCTAAATCTGCTTGAATTTACAGGTAATCAGTGACGAGCAGTTTGACGAAGAATGGTATATAGACAGTGGCTGCTCGCGTTACATGACAGGAAGGAAGGAGGAGCTAAGGGAGTTTCGGTCCCTGAAAGATAGTGGGTCTGTGAAGTTTGGAAAGAATTCCTATGGGACAATCAAAGGATACGACATGATAACTAATGGAGATTTCTCAATCAGAAAGGTGGCTTGTGTAGAAGGATTGCATCATAATCTCATCAGTGTATCGCAATTAGTTGTGGGCACAGGTTTGAAGGTATCATTCGATGATGAGGGGTCTGAGATAATCGAAAAACAATCTAAGAAGGTTCTACTGAAATCTGCGCGGAAGGGTGAGATGTACCCTTTAAATATTAATCCAATAAGAGGGACACCAGCTATTTGTCTTCTGTCAAAGGCAAACACTGATGAAAGCTGGTTATGGCATCGACGTCTATCACACCTAAATTTCAAAGATATCAACAAATTGGTGATTGGGGATCATGTTCGAGGTCTTCCTCTTCTCAAGTTCGATAAGGAGCATTTATGTGCAGCATGTGAAATGGGTAAGCAAAGCCGAAAAAGCCACCCAACACGCATCAATACTAAGATAGTGGACCCACTTGAACTGTTACACATTGATTTGTGTGGACCTTCTGCTATAGAGAGTATCGGTGGAAGTAAGTACATTCTTGTTATTGTAGATGACTTTTCCCACTTCACTTGGGTTTTCTTTCCTAAACAGAAATCAGATGCAACTCCCAAGCTGAAGGTGTTCATCAAGCAAGTGGAAGTGCAATTAAGGAAGATAGTCAAAAACATCAGAAGTGATAATGGACTAGAATTCAAGAACAAGGACTTTGTAGACTTTCTGGCTGATAAGGGGATAACTCACAATTTTTCGGCCCCCTATACACCACAGCAGAATGGGATTGTTGAAGGAAGAAACCGTTCTCTATATGAAGTAGCCAGAACCATGCTCAGTTACGCTTCTCTACCTTTATACTTTTGGGTTGATGCCATCGCTGCTGCTTATTATACTCAGGATCGGTCTTTTCTCAACAAGAGATTCTCCATAAATCCTTATGAGATCTTAAATCATAGGAAACCGAACGTCAAATTTTTCCATATTTTCGGTTCACGATGCTTTAATTTTAACTCTAAAGAGAACTGAAATAAGTTTGATGTTAAAGCTGATGAAGGCATATTTCTGGGATACTCTCTGTCATTAAAAGCATATAGGATGTTGAATAAGAGTTCCAGAAAAATTGAAGAAACTTATTATGTCACTTTTGATGACAATTATATGAAGAAGGTTCAAAGGACTGACAATGCTTCAGGAGATATATTCCCAGAATCTGGATAGGTCTCGGTTCCAATATCCAACCTGTTTGAGGAATACATTCGTCTGTTCGATGAACCAGAAAAAGCAATTCATTCAGAGGCAACAACAGAAGACAACAAAGTAGATAATCTCAAGAAGGTCATAGACGAAGCCACTAAAGAGATGGAAAGCGAACCACCAAGTCCTAAGTCATCCAAAGGCTCTCCACGTAAAGCTTCAACGTTCCAGGGGGAGCGCTCAACCACTCCAAAGACAACCAAAGTTTCGTTTGAGGGGGAGAATCCAAGTTCATCCCCAACATCTAAAAGTGTAGATGATAATGATACAACTGATCCAAAAATCACAAGTGAAAATCCAAACGAGGGGGAGACACCCACGTCAACAACCAATACAAACTCTGATGATGACAGAGACTTCACTTCGCCAGTCGAGGGGGAGAAGGAAAAAGTAAGTGATAGTTCTACTGACGAAGGCGAATGTGATCCGTCAGATGTTGAAATAGAAGTAGAAGCTGAATTGCATCCAGAATATGATCCAAGCTATCCTCCATTAGTAAAATGGACAAACGACCATCCCAAAGAGAAAATTATTGGTGAAACTTCCGAAAATGTTCTTACTCGGTCTCAACTGAAGGCGAAACAAACTGCATTATTCTCTAAAATGGAATTTTGTATGTTTAATTCATTTATCTCCAAGATAGAGCCGAAAACTGTAAATGTTTCACTTGATCATTCTGATTGGGTTCAAGCAATGCAGGACGAGCTCAATGAGTTCGAACGCAACAGAGTTTGGAGGTTGATTCCCACACCAAAAGATGCATCGATTGTCGGCCTAAAATGAGTGTTTAGAAATAGGGCCTAAAATGAGTGTTTAGAAATAAGATAGAGCCGAAAACTGTAAATGTTGCACTTGTCATAGTCTTTTTCATAGGTGTTCCAAAAGAACTCACTATGTGACTTAGAAAGTGATTGAACCACCAACTTTCTCAAGACTTTGACACCCAACTCTCCCGGCTTGTCAATATGTGACTACATCTCCAAGATGTGACCACACCAAGACCTTTACTTGCCAATAGGGCTCGAGTGACTTTAAACTTTTCAAGAACTTGTGGGTGAGGGAGAATAATTGGAGGAGATAGAGGAAGTGAAGCATGATGTTAAGGAACATCATCTTCAAGAGATTTGGGAAGATCATAAATGTCTAAACCAGACATGTTTTGGGAGATATTCAAGATAGTTGATTTAAAGTCCTTAATATGACACCCAATATGAAATATTAAGGCTAGGACCCAACAAACTATTTTATAACTTAGAAGAGGTATGCCGTAATCCAAGCTATAAAATATTTGAAGGTAGGCGAATGACGATTCACCAATTTCCACCATGAAAAATGAAATAATTTATTAGGTTTTAATTGGATTTGAAATTCCTAGATCTTTTGAGATTCATTGAACTTTTCAATGGCATGTTTCAATCTCGAGTGTGCCCTCTCAAATTTTGTGACTGGGATGCCGAGGATCACAAAACAAGGTGTGAATAACCATACCAATTCACTTGGTACCCTTAATATTATCACCTAATCAATGTGCCGGTTAACCACACACACTCCATTGATCTATGACAAACATTAAGTCACCCTTCGTGGTCCTTACTAGTCCAAGTTAGTGTGTCGGTTGACCACACACGCTCCACCAACGATTTGGTAAGGTACAAAGTGTGAATTCCATGGGCTAGCACCAAATTCACATTTTTCCTAAAGTAACTAAGATTGGGAATTATTAAGATTTTAGTTACTTAGTATTTATCATTAATACTTTTAATGAAGGGAGAATTTAAAGTCATTGTCCTACCCGTTCGGCTAACGACCCTCCACCAGTCAAGCAAGCGGTGGGTGAGAGTATACACTCATTAAGTTGCCATTTTATAGGCAACAACCTTATACCCACCTTATAGACCGGCTTCGTGAATGAGGCCTACTAACGGTAAAACGACTTGTTCTTATACATATATATAATAATTAACCATTAATGTTATAAATAGTATAAGTGTTGAATTTTAACTCTTTAGAATTCTAAGGGCTAACTTGGAATTAAAGTATTCATAAAAGAAAACTTTTCAAATTCCAAAACTTGAGGGCAAGTTTTGGAACTATTCAAAACTAATTAATTCCATAACTTATGTGTTTAAAGTAGTTTTAATCCAAAAAACTCTTCAAGTTCCATAACTTATGGAAGACTTTAAACTAATAAGAGAATTAACTTTTCTTTATTTTTATAACTTATGGAATTAATTAAGGTTACACTTTATTTATTTATTTATTTATTAATGAAGTGACTCTTGAACTTCCATAACTTTAGGACAAGTTATGGAGTCATAAAAAAAATTCAATGACACAAGACTCTTCATTTTGTAACCATTACCAACTTTTATGAGTTTTATTTGTTTTTAATGTGACTCTTCATGTAACTTGAAGACAAGTTACACAAACACATTTTATACTCAACTCTTAGATTAAAATGGATTGAAAACAACTATTTCAATTAACTTTTCTATTAATCTAAGCAACTCATAAGAACAAGATAATTCAAATCAAACTTTCTCATGTAATTAGTCTAAACCTTAAACTAATACAAAACATGAATCTATTGACAATTATCTTTGAAAATGGATTAGCATGAACATTACCACATTAAAAAACAAGTTTCTAAGTTCAAAAACAACTTAGGGTAATGTTCCTAGTCCATTTCTAGCCAAAAACCTCGAAAATATGCTGTCTGGGGGTCCAACTCGTCGAGTGCATGAACCGACTCGGCGGGTTGGATCGTTTTGATCAATTTTTAGGCATGGACTCGCTGAGTCCCTTGATGGAATCTCCGAGTCTGATGATCAAACAGCAACACTTTCGATTTTTAAGCAGTTTTGCAGGTATAACAAGAAAACAAGCCTAGGCTCTGATACCACTTTTGGGTTTTGAGCATTCTAACACTCCTAAGTGTACATGCAACCCTAAATACCTTGGATCTATGTTTTCTCTATTATGCATGCAAATAAGAACATCCAAGGTATTATCCTAATCTAGCATACAAAACAATTAGTGTAACAAGATAGAATACATACCTCTTTGATGTAGAAAGTCTTCATGAAGCTTGAGTGCCTAGCCCCAATAGTGTGGAAGCCTCAAATGGAATCACAATAATCAAAACACTTAGAATAACTTGAGAGAGTTCTACACTTCATGAAATCAGCTAGCCCTCTTCTTCACTTTCTAGTGTGATTCTAGTGGCCGATTTTGTCAAGAATAAGATCTTTATATAGTGTTACAATTAGGGTAAATCCTTAATTGTCATGGCTTTCCATTTCCTTGGATCCATGGGTTCAAATACACCATGGAGCATCCATGGACCATCCTATGGGTTTTAGCCCAACTTGATTATCCATGGAGCATTAGCCCACTATATAAGTATGGATGATTTACACAATCAACCCATATATTTAATTAGTCTTCTTTTGATCACTTAATTAATCCTAGATTAATTCTTGATCAATACTAATTAAATAATCTTATTATTCTTATTATATACTAGAACTTATAATATATTAATAACCATAAGTGTCTTATTTCTCTCATTATAGTCTATCCAAGTGCATGATGGTATGCAACCCAAATGGACCATGCCGGGTCGGGTCAAGTCTTACCAATTATAGTTATGGACTTAGACATTAATCCAACAATATATATATATATATATATATGTATGTATGCATGCTAGTGTTATATGATATCTATGTGCACATGATTGTCCTGGCTATATGATGATGCTATGTTAGTGATCGGTTAGGTCTGTACCCTAGTTATTGGGATGTTGCTCTTATTAGTGATCTGTTAGATCGGTTCAACTGTTATATGATATGAGCTAGAGTGTGATACATATGTGCGCATGTTTGTTTGGTTGGGGGTTGGGTTGAGGCGGACCTGCTTTATGATGTAGGCCAACATACTTGTGAGCGGTCTGGATAGGTTGTAGGCCCTGCGAGCCGGTCCACTCATGCCGAAGGCTCGGGAGCAGTCCAATCAGGCTGAAGGCTCATTATGCATGTTGTTCTGATGTATAAACTATTTTAAAAACAAATTTTAACAATTGAATGGTTTCAAATGTTTTAAAAAAGTTTTAAATTGGCTGGAATTTTATGGGTGTTACACTTGAGGTAGACAATACCAAGTTTTGGTTCTTCAATCGGACCTTCTGCTAAGATTTGGGCTTCAAGAAGCTCAGTAGTGATTTTGATGAAAAAAATACAGTTCTGAAAGGATGAGCAAACTCCCCATCAGATCTATAAAATTCAACAAATTAGTCCTTGAGAAAGCTGATTGTGGAGTTGTAAGCTCCAATGCTTGATTTGTTTGATTGGTGATCTCAAAGATTAGCATCTATAATGAGAATGTTGTTAGGATTCATCAAGGAAAAGTGTGTATCAGTGATTGTGATTGTGATTGTGGATTCCTTTGTTTTGAGATATGAAGTATTTGTACAGAAAACAATCAACATCAAACTTTCTTTGGACCTTTCTAGCATGACCAACAATCTTGGTAATTCTCTTATGAGACCACACTTCTTTTTGGGTTCATGCATTGGTAGAATAGAAGGTTATCAATCTCTCAAACTCGATTCGGATAACATTTTGTGGATCCAAAGGTGTGAACTTAACATAGTAGCATCCATGAGGAGAGATTGGTTAGTCAAGTTGGTCAGCATCGTGTATCGGAAGATCGAAATAAATGTAGTGCACAAAATGTATGTCATGTAGAATCCCTTCTTGGAAGAGAGGAGAAATGGCCAAGATCAAATTTGGATTGCCTTTGGGTGCTTAAATATGGATGCTTTCTTCCAATGCTTGTTGTAACTATTCTTCAGACCATCCCTTAGACTTTTTTAGACGCTTCACTAGGCTGAGTGAACCAGCAGCTATTTGTTTGCTTTTGTGTAAGGATTTATCAACTTGAGAGGAGATGGATGAGATGATTTTTTGATGAGTTTGAGTAATGAATAGCTCGGATGGAGGAGGAAGCAGGGGCTTCTCATAGTTCTCATCAGGTTTCCTAATAGGAAAACCTGCATCAATGGATGCTTTCTTCAGAGCAGGCATTTACTGAGTGGCTCGAAATTTGTCGATTTCCAGCTTGGTTTCAATCTTATCCATGTCTTAGCACATGTTGAATGCTTGAAATACAGATGATGGCGAAGAAACAGAGGACCATTTCATCTTCTCTGCTTCTGAAGGAACTTCAACTAGTAATTCCCTGATAACTTGAAGTCTAAGAATCACATCATTCATAACATCATCTTCAGCATCATTAGCTTCTAAAGTATCTAATTCCACAATATTCTTATCAGAATCTTCATGATGGAGACAAAATTCAAAGGCTTTTTTTAATTGTACTGTCTGTTTTTGTTCTCTATGTTGTTCTCGCCCTCTTGCATGGAATGGCACTACCTCCGATGCAAGAAAAGAAGTTAACTTAAGCTTGATTAAACATTTGAATAATCACTAAAATCCAATGTTTATTTGCTTGGAAAGAGAATCACAATCTTCTAAAGTTTGGAGGTTAAGCTTTGAGGTGGGAAAAGGTTTCGTCTAGAATGATGAACATTTCTCCAACCTATAGTTTGGAACATCCAGATGATTTTAAGGCACATGGTTTACTTTTATAAGCACTTTTTCATGACCATATTCATGGAGTCTTTGTGAAGAATCCCTTTCTCCAATATCTGAACTTGTTTCTCATGATGAACATAAGTTTGCTTGATCAAAGAAATAGTATCAGCGATCATGCCATCATGAACTTAGAGCATAATGTTGATGGTGGAGATATGATGATCCATGTGATCCTTTTAGTATGCTTTGGCATCTTCTAAAGTACTATTCAGGTGAAGGGAGATAAGTTAGTCCAGTTAATTTGCATGATCAAGTTTGGATGGAGCAACAACCTTGATCTTTGAAAGAGATTTGAGTACAACTTCATGTTTGGGGTTAAGAGTTGCAAAATTCTGAGTGATCGAATCAAGTTTGGAGTTAGTAGTAGCAAATTTGTCTCAGAGTTCCAATAATGAAAACGAATCCGCAATCTTCCCATTGGTGGATCTGGTGTCCGAAGTGGAGCTTTCATACTTTCAATGATCATCATCTTTGCTCTAGTCATCATATGGAGCTTCTTAAGTGGGGGTTCCTTGATGACCTTCTAATATATGTTCTGGAGGAGGAGGATGAGGAGGAGGAGGTTCTTTGTTCTTAAGTCCAACATTTTCATCAGAAGTATCCAAGGACGAAGATAGATTGAAAGAGAAATGAGTTGTGGAGAAGGAAGGCGTCAGAAAAATGTTGAACGAGGTGGGAACTAGAATAACTCCGGCAGTTGTGATGTCATCATCAAAGAGGATGTCTTTAGAGACTTCATCATCAATAGGAGAAGAAACATATGCGACATTCACAATTTTTGGAGGAGGATCAGCCGAGATATTGGTTGACTCAAGAACATCTCATTTAGTAGCAACATTTTCTTGAGGAAGGATCATTGACACTGTTGTCAGGAATGTGAACTTTTGTAATCTATGTGGCGTTGACTGTATTGATGAATGGTTGAAGCTCGTAGTGAATTTCTTTATTAGATAAATACAAGAAAGGGATGTGACTGCTGATTGCTCGTTTGCACATCCAAATGACCATGTATTCCACTTTTTCTCGTGATTCCTCTAAATGAAGTATGTAAGACTTATCAACAGAATCTGCATGATATTTGTTAAATATACATGCTCATCCTCTACCTGAACCAAGTGTTAAATCGGTTGAGGCTTTGGAGATAGGATGGAATGCTCCTATATCGAAAAGCATGGAATCAGTGATAGGGCCACTGATTATACTTATGTAGATGAAAAGGGAAAATTAAAGTTGACTTGTAAGTGTGACACAGGAGGCGACAAGGGAATTTGTTCAATACAGACACCGCCTTTTTTGGGAAGGAGGGATAGACTATGTGTAGACTCCCTATGTGTCTGCAAGATGTGATTTTGAAACTTCGAAAGGGTACTTCGGAAGAGTGGCTAGGTAGGGTTATCTGAGATCCAGAGTCAGCTTGAATGGGAATTTGTGAATCATTTTGAGAGCATTCATTGGCGTTGGATCTCTTTTTGGATTTGACTTTGGAAAGGGAAGATTATTATTTGGCAATTTGTTTCGTGCATCCTTTTGAGGTAGCAAGTTTAGTCTCTTCCGAGGTTGTATCATCTGAGGCCGTGCTAGTTTTGTGGAGTTTACCACAACCAAGGTCTCAAGATGGTGTTTTAAATGTGAAGAATTAGAAGGAATATTGTAACATATTATCATGTAAACGTCTAATAGGTCTGAAAGCAGTTTTACTAGGTAACCTATATATTTTAGTAGTTTTGAAAGGGAAATATACCTCTCGGGTGACGGAGTTGATTGGAATAGCTCCATGGCATTCTGAGTATAACTACTAAGCCGTCAGAGCCCATAATCTCAGACTCACAATCTCCCTCAGTTTCCTCCTGAATGTGAACTTCCTAAATTCTTGCCAAAGAACTTTAGGTAGGTCGATGACGTTTACTCGTAGTGTCTATACCACCATTTTTTCCGGATAGACCCCTAAGAATAAAATTCATTAAGATTGTCCAAAGAGTAGGAACGACTGATTTCCTAAACTCTTTAGCCTTGAACTCGCCATTGTATCATGCTAAGACGATGATTGATGATGCTATAATTCTGAGTAAAGCAGACTATAGAGACAACTTCGGCCGAAAGATGGAGATGAAGCTTTGCAAAGTTCAACATCAACCGAGTGGCTTTAACATGAGTTGGGTTCCTTTTTTCAAAAACACCGTTTTGCTGAGGAGTATAAGGAGCAAAAAAGTTGAGTTCTATTCCTTTGTCTATAAGAAACTTTTCAATTGTGGCATTAGTGAACTCACATCCATTGTTACTTCAAATTCTTCGAACATGAAGTTTAATCAAAACTTCAATGCCTTTGTTGAAATTTATGAGCTCGGAAGTGGTTTCTGACTGTAGCATTAAGAAGAATACCCACGTGAACCTTGGGTGGTCATCAAGAATCAGAAGAATTTACATTTTATGATGAAAACTTTATATTACAGATGGTCCATAAAAATCGATATGAATAAGTTCAAATGGTTCCAAAATAGGTTTTTCAATTAGAACGGGATGTCCTTTCTTTGATTGCTTCCCATATTCACATGCAGTGCAAATACGATCATTTTCAAAATTTGGATGCATACTAAAAGTCATTTCACTAGAAACTAGATCATTCTTGCATCCAAAGTTAAGATGAGCAAACATCTGATTCCTATATCCAACTTACGTTAGGAATGAATTTAAATAAAAGACAGAGTTAAGGCTTTTTGATGATCATGTTGATGTCCAAAGGATGCCTATTATTGATGTGATCTGATTTTTTGAGACATTCTTTTCGATCTTCTATCATAATTTAGCTATGCTTTTTGGTTGAGATCTGATACATAAGCCACATTTGAGAATTTGAATGGTTTCCATAAGTAACGTAACTAGCTTTTGGTGTAATCTTCAAATCATGTTGAAAATCCTTCTACCCAGTCATGTGCATGGAAAAAGAACTGTAAATATACCATATTGTATCCTGTTCTGAAGCACAAAAAGCCTTCAAAATAAGTGAGTTTGGAGCGTTTAGGCTCTAAGTTAGATTAGGGACTTTAGGAAGGGCTTTACACTTGGTTTGTTATTTCTGAGCAGCTGGTATCTCAGAATGCTTTTTCTAACATTATTTTAGGAATATGAAGAATATCGGAGTCCTTTCATTTATCTAAATATCATACTCAACCATTGGTTGTTTAAGGACTACTCTCTTCGAAAGAACACTTTTCCAAGATGTTGCTAGAAGAGCCGTGTTCACTAGTATTTCAATTGAGTTTTCAGATTTTCTTCATTTTCGTTTTAAAATTTTGTTTTGAACCTTTAGAGGGGTTTTAAACATCAATGTTTCGAACAACTTTTCCTTTGTTTATTGAATTCATAGGTAAATTTTATTTCATAAATTTTTTGGTTTAAAAATCATGCTATCCATGGTAGCAATAAAAACATGGGCGAGATATCCAAGGAGAGTTGGTTTTGTTACATGAGGTCTCAATAGGAAAACCTTTTATTACAAGCATCCGAGCTAACATGAACAGAAGGTCTCTTAAGGATCTTAACAAATATGAAAGTATTATGTTTCCAAGTAGTTAGACTGACTCTTCGAGGTATTTCCATCTCGAATTTCTCAAAGAACCTAGACTTTTTCCTACACCTGGTTTCTTTTTAAAAAGCTTTCCTAGCTTTGGTCATTGGATGAAAAATGTAATTCATGTCCAGCCAAGGTTTCTTCCGAGAGTAGTATGATGAATTGGAAATTTGTCCAACTGATGGACTGTTAAAACGAGGCTTAATTGGCAATAGAGTCAATTTTGAAACCACATTGGTGTGGGAAATACAAAATTCAGATGAGTTGTCATCATCACACTCAATTTCTTCATCTACATTACTATCAAATGACACCCAAATAGAGTTGGATTAGTCAGATTCATGTCCATTTGTCTCAGGAATGATTTCTTCAATAACACATTTGTTTGTGGGACTAGGGGCCGGAGTACAAACTCTAGTATTCAGAGTGCTATTTTAAGGTTCAAAAGACTGATTCAGGTCCACGGATATCAAAGTCAAAAATTGCTTGAATCGGGATATGTGATACTGATCAGTTTCAGCTCCGGAATCAACGGTTGATATTTGTCTGAGGTCTCATGATGGGACTATAATGGTGAGATAGGGGTGTCTGAATAAGTGTGGCTTGGAATGTCTCCCATGAAAGTTAATATTTGAAGTTCCTTTAGTGGATAAGAAATAGGTTTTCGAAAGTCACTTCTAAGACCAGGTGCTTTGGACCAGGGATAACGAAAATTATGTGTCATTCTTTCATTAGCTTCAATAATATCAAGCCAATTATGCAAAGCATCCATTTTCACATTAAGACACGTTTATTATCAATAACCAATATATTTCTTTCACTAATTGCAATTTCACATTTGTCATTCGAAATACTACATATATCCTTAGCCATTACAAGTTCTCTTTCAAAACATTCAATCTTAAGCTTGCAATCTAGAAAACGTAATCTAATTTAATCAACTTAATATCGAACTTCTCACTCACTTCTATTGAAGACTCAAAGGCTATGTGGATAACTATCATATCTTATTGAATTTGAGTTAGATAAGCTTCAGATACAGATAGATCAAAGTTATTATTAGTAATCATAGATTTTACCTGTTGGATGATGTTTCGGAAAAGTGGATCACTTGTTTCCATGTAGCAGTAGTTTGTCTTAGCGTCGTAATCATCGAGTTCCAAAAAAGTGGAGTAGTAACCTTCATCACACTTAATTTACCGTCTAGACATAAGGTGCAAATTTGTTCTAGATTTCACTTCTCCCTCATCACTGGATGATCAATACACATCAATATTTGTTCAAACCATTTTGTAAAAAGCCTTTTTCACTTTCAAGAAGGTCTTATCGTTTCGTGCATAGTAAGCATAATATTTCACCTTTGGGTTTTGAGGAAGATTAGCCAAACAATCCTAAGCATAATGGTTTCCAAGACCACATTTGTGACATAAAATCTTGTGCTTGACTGATTTTAGAACTTCCTAAGGTTCCGCAAAGCATTCAGAATGGTGGGTCGATACGGAGGTATATTTTCAGTGGGTTTAGGGTAAGGTTGAGGATTGCTTTGATGAGGTGCTTGAAATCTATTTTGAGAAATTTTTTGATTGAGATTCTAAGGACGTCTGTTGTAACATCCCAATAACTAGAAGGTTAAAATTTCAATTTTGATTCATTTTAAAGCATCTAATAACCATTTCAAACAACCAAAAGTGTATCATAGTGAAATAATACCAGAGTAAAAATCCTAAAATCACATATTGCGGAAAACATGGGCAGATGCGGTACGATCAAGCCTTGCCCTCACCTTTTGAATTGGAAGTACCAGAAACATAAACTTAAAACTGTAAGCACAAAGGTTAGTGAGCTCCCTCAAGATACTACATACCATACATAAATAACAGTCAAGCATATATAGGTTCTTAAAATCCCCTTTGGTCTATTTCAACAGGATACAGTCATGAATATATAGGTTCCTGCAATCCCCTTCGTTCTATTTCAATTGGATACAGTCAAGCATATCTGGGTGCTTCCAATCCCCTTCAGTCTATATCAACTAGTATCGAGTTTATTTCACACTAACCACTACCACATAATATCATAACAAAGGAATCACAAAGTCATCAAGAAAATAAAGGCATAACTGGCAATTGTCACAAAAAAATCATAATACTCAATCATCAAATGGTGGGTTGGCATTGCTACCTTCAAACCACAGACATAGTAACGGAAACACACCTCGGATTAATGGTATCAAATCACACTCGAGCTTCTAACTCACAAATCCTCTCACTCTAAATCCTATGTAAAATAAACCCTATTTAGAAAATATGTCAATAGGCCACCACGATGGTCCAAACCTTAAATCCTATCTTTATGGAAAAAATATACATTATTAGGCCTAACCCACCAAGGACCACATACAATTAGTCCCAAGGCCCAAAAGATAGCCATGACAAGAATAGGTCCAAGTTTAAAAACCTATCGTAGAAAACATCACTGTCCAATTAGAGCCCAAAGTCCTTAAGCCCTAAAATAGCCTGAAATAAAATCCCAAGTTTTTCCATTGATGACTACACTCAGCAAACCATCGAGGTACGCTTGGCGTACTCAAAACTATTCAGAGTATCGAGACCATCGGCACATACGTGCAGCGTACATATACGTACACCTTGTGTATGCCCTAGATGACAAACTTCCATTTTTGAGGCTTTATCAGTTAATATATAACATCCAACTTTAGTTTTAGGCTCCTAAATATGTAGTAAGCCATAAAGTTGTAAACTTTATGTGTTTTCATGTCTTAATGGGAACCAAAGCCTGTTTTTATCCATCTAAACTTATAATATAACATCAACTTGAGCATGATTCCTAGTAACTCTATAATGGATAAAGTTTCCATATTTATCCATTAGAATTGTCCAGCCAACCAAGATCTAGTCTTTATGCCTCAAAGGGACCAAAAATGTAGCTTTTCCAACTTAATCCATTATTCCAAGTCTCAAGCTTTTAGATCTGAATCAACAAGGTCACAAACTTTTGAGATCTAAACTTTATGCACTAAAGTGACCAAAAGCTCATAACACTTCAAAACTAACTAGATCCAACAAATGCGTCATGAAGATTCAAGATTTATGCATGTATAAGAATGATCAAGGTGAAAAAAGTTTGGATCTACAAGCTCCAATGCAACCAACACGTCTACAATGAGTTACTTCTTCTCCAAGGTGCACCAAGATCACTCCAAAGCACTTAAAAACACCTTCTTTTTGCTCACATGGCTCAAAATAGGGTTAGGGTTTCAAGAGAGGGAGTTGGAGAGGTGGAGGCTGAGAATGGAATGGGTTTGGGGGAGTTAAGGGGCTTAAACAGGGTTAAACAAAGAAAATAGGGATTGGGTACTAATCACATCTGCCCAATGTACTTAATTTACGCCCAACCTACACGACTCAACCCAAAACTGCCCAAACTTCAAACAACCGTAACTTCTTTGTTTCAAATCCGATTTCGACTGTCCTTATATCCACTGAAAGGTCTTGAGAAGATATACAACCCTCTCAACTCTACTTTTCTTAAAACATACGAAACAAAAATCCAAAATTTATTAAAGGCTCAAACTATCACTTTACGGTTGTACCCTTGGGCACCAAATCAACAACTGAACTCTCGAATAACCTAATCTACATTACCCACATTAAAAAGGGTCTAAATTTATCTTTCCCCAATGGCCTAACGAATTATGATAATTGTTCTTCGATTCATGGCCCCAAATTATGAAGCAATTCGAAACAAGGCTTTACAAGTCTCCCCCACATTAATTATATTTCCTCCTTGAAATTACTCATTTCTACTCTCCAGGCAATTAGACGATCCGACCAACTCTTCCAGATCCTTGATGAAAGTCAACCCCAACATCTGATGACCTTCGAATAATCGAACCCATTCTTAACGAAACTCGCATACTTATGACGAACGAAGGCCTGCTCCCACTAACCTTAACCAATAAAGGACCGTCATCACTACTCAGATCGTATCCAGGAATCCAAAACCTTATCTAACTTCCTGACATGAAAAACCATCCAAAAATATTATCAATAGGATGTATCACTGAAATCTAGATTGGAAGAAATCATTCTGGTGCTAAATCATATAGATCTTTCATATAATCAAGGGAGATTCCCAAAGCGTGTGTTAACCCCTTGTGCCAACTGGGAGCATAACTCACATCCCAAAATCCAAAGATTTATATTTTCATTCTATCTGAAATATTCTGATTCTACTAAACCAAAATAAAAATCCCCAATCCACCGTGGAAACTGACATACTCACATATGGTCCCGGCACAAGGCTCCGCCTAAGAGTCTAACTAATAAGGGCTATCCTAGCCTACACATCATACGGATACCAATCACTAACCATAGAGTTATTCTACTATCAACATAATCTAATACCTTATTCCAAATGATCTCCACTGGGTCTCACCCGCACTATCTTAACCATATGGGCCTTGCCCAGGCGTCTCACCAAAATGAGTGCCACACAGGCCTAACCTTGCCTCGGTCCCATTGGTCCTCCTCTCATAACAAGGAGGACCTTCTGACATTACTATCCGCCTTGCGCCAGGAAAGCACTAATATTCTTTCAGCCCAATGAACACTCCTATAATGGCCTACTTTAATATGTGAATTCCATGACTAAATTGTAGACTTATAAAACTTTCCCTGATAACCTATCATAATTGTGTATGCTATGGCTGCCTGGTAGTCTTACAACACTTCCATACTGCCTGGGGTCCAACTTATGGTCTTACAATACTTCTATCATACCAATTATAATCATTATGAGTTAGACCATAATGTATATATTCCAATCAGGTGTTTAGGTCATGCTTCGAACCCCAAAGCCTACATCAGAGAAGAAAAGGCTGAGAGGATCTAACACAACCCTCAACTTGGATCCATCCAATTGTCTGTTATGCACTATTAAGAATGCGCCAATCTGATGTTGAAAGCTTCTAAACTCTCAACCTCTCGTGTAACCACAATCCAGACTGCTACATTAACTGACTTCTCTATTGACTAGAATGTGTAACTTTTACTGGTTCACACCTGACTCTATCCTCAAAAATCCAAATGGTTCTCCCCCACTTGGACTCGACTATTCTTTTCCAATCCACAAAGGTAGATGGGTTTCCATCTTATTTTACAATCTTACAATCTAAACTATTGACACCCTAAGTTTACAAGGACTAGCGTTCCATTACAAGCCAATCTTAATGATTACGCACATCCCAAATCTAGATGAATACTTCCCGAAATCTCAACAGGTTCGATAATCCCAAGAATTTCCCATGATATAGCTCCAATTCTTTAAGTCATTTCAGCTCAAAACAAAGAACTATAATCGTTGATCGGAACGAACGGATCAATAATTCAACAACTCACTTGTCAAAGGATCGACGTACTCAAATCTCACCAATAGGTACCATTCAATTTCTATTGACAATCATAATAGCTGCAATAAGCCATGCGAACATATCTTTCCCATCACTTAAGAGTGATATGTTACCACTGCTCAATTCCTATTAACGATACCAGTCAACAACCTGAGCTTTACAGTAGCTAACCTTGCTTGACCAGCCAAGCCTAGCACTTTCAACACTAGTTGATCATTCATAACACCTCAACAAATCTAAAAATCCTTGAGCACATTTTGCTAAATCCACTACAAGTCCTTGGCACCTGATCAGTTGATGAGGAATAATATCTTAATATCGAACAAGTAGCCAACCCACTCAATCGCTTACTTGTAATTAAATGGATTCCCATGTAACCTGCAATTGTCCTTGCTTTGAAGGTGTGTACTTGAAAAATACCGATCTTACAATCATGACCAACACAATTCCTTACTACCTCGAAACCATGCACACCCTAAACACCTTACATTCAAATTTGAAATGCCTACTTTAGGAATTCCTTAGAGGAATAGTCAAGCCTCTTCTATATATGGCCCACAGTGTGCAAAATGGCATATGATAACTTTCCAGATTAAATAACTATAATACTTACCCAGGTGCTTCCATCCTAATATAATCAAGGCTTAATATTTCACAAACTTCAACAAGAAATTATCAGCACAGTGTTTTAAGCATGAAAGAGCATAATACGATAAATACCCATGGTATCTTAGGGTTCTGCTCCCTTTTCCTACAGAAGCACTTGCAATGGATCTGTAACACCTGATTTCTGGTATGCATTTTTATTCAAGAATTTTTTGTTTTTCTCTGGGACTCGACGAGTTAGAGGATAAACTCGTCGAGTAGGATGGTATCTCGTGAACATTTTAAGTGACCTACTCGACAAGTTATGGTCAAGGTTGGACTCGACAAGTTGTTCTTGGAACTCGGCGAGTCAGTGAGCATTGGACACCAAATCCTTTCTAAGGATGGATCAGTTGTTAGCAAGGAGGTCCCTTGGTTTTTTCTACGCGAAAAAGGACCTGGACCTCATGGGACTCAACGAGTGGATTTAGTAGACTCGGTGAGTCCAAAGCAATCTCTCAACCTTTGAAGATGGACTCCATGACTTGTTCATACAACTTGGTGAGTCATAGACTAGACAAGTTCTTATGAGAGAGATGAACTCGACGAGTTCGAGAATGAACTCGACGAGTCGGATGACGATGGTCCCGAAAGTTTGAAGGAAGAAGAACTCGTCGATTTCTTGTTAGACTCAACGAGCGGATTCGGGGTTGTATCGGATTAGTGGAGTATGGACTCGGCGAGTTAGGTCAACTGGATGTTGACTTTGACCAAGGTTGACTTTATCTGGTTATGGTATTGACCTTGGTTAGGGCTATATGTTCTATTTGATGACTTGAGAATTGTTGTGTATGGATTGAGGAGTCGAGGGGAGCCGACCATCACGCTGGGGGCAGTTCAGATGCTACATGACATCGAGGTGAGTACCTTCGAGTAGGGGTGGGTCTAAGGTCATAATGCCGACCCGCCAACAGGGATATTTAGTAGGTAATTGTCTTTGTGATAATTATCTTGGATTGGATGTGTGATTTGGTCTTGAGATATGATTGCGTAATATAAACGTTGTGTTAGTGGTAGTGACAGGGAATATTCTTTCCTTGGCATAGGTCGTTAGGACCAATGGGTAGGTCAGTACCCCGATATGTCTGACTGTATGTTTATACCTTGCTATTGTATGCTAGTGGTAGGGGTGAAATAGTCCCCGGTTACCGGTTGAAAGATACCAACGGTAGTTATCGGTTGAAAGATACTAATGACAGTTAGCGGTTGAAAGATACCGATGGTAGTTACCAGTTGAAAGATACCAATGATAGTTACCGGTCAAAAGATACTGATGGTAGTTACCGGTTCAAAGATACCAATGGTAGTTACCGGTTGAAAGGTATCGACGATATTTTATGGTGTGAGGTATGATGGGGGAACTCACTAAGCTTTGTGCTTACAATTTTTGGTTGTGGTTTCAGGTACCTATTCGTCAAAGGGGAAAGCGTCTGTGGGGTAGTGGCGCATCACGCACATGATTTCTGCATGGAGTTTTCTGGGATTATACTCTGATTTTTATTACTTTCGATGATATGGTTTTCAGACACGATGTTATGGTTCTGTTCCCCTTTCCTACAGAAGCACTTGCAATGGATCAGTAACACCTGATTTCTGGTATGCCTTTTTATTCAAGAATTTTGTGTATTTCTCTGGGACTCGACGAGTTGGAGGATAAACTCGTCGAGTAGGATGGTATCTCGTGAACATTTTAAGTGACCTACTCGACAAGTTGAGTGGCTGACTCGGCGAGTAGGTGCTCGGAGAGTGAAACCCTAAATACGAGGGTTTACACCCTATATAAACACTTTAACTCATCCTCCCTTGTCCCTAACACTCCCCTAAAGTTGCATATTGAAACCCTAGCCGTTTGTGTGTGTGTGTGTGTGTGTGTTAAGGCTATTTTGGTGTTATTGGTTGGTTTGTAAAGCTTGGAAGGAATGAGGAAGCTGGGAATTTCGAGTTGGGACTTGTGGACCCAGAGATCTTACCCCATTTTCAGCCTCATCAAGGTAAATGCCCCTGTATTGACTTATCTATGTGCTTATTCATCTTTGGAATTGGGATTTTTATGGCTTTCTAAGCCATTTTCAGATTTTGAGGGGTTGAGTGAGGATTAACCTCAGATCTGGGCCTTAAGAGGGGTCTCATGGCATAAAGGTGCCATCTTTAGGGCCATGAGAACCCCATGCATATTGTAGAGCACTTTCTATGGACTTTTGAGCTAAAAACCCCATGCATGTGCATCAAGCTTGGAACTTTACGATAAAATGGACATTAAGAGGCCAGATCTATGGTTTTGGTGTGTTAATCCCATTTAGATCGACTGTATAGTTATGGTCAAGGTTGGACTCGACGAGTTGTTCTTGGAACTCGGCGAGTCAGTGAGCATTGAACACCAAATCCTTTCTGAGGATGGATCAGTTGTTTGCAAGGAGGTCCCTTGGTTTTTTAGACGCGAAAAAGGACTTGGACCTCATGGGACTCAACGAGTGGATTTAGAAAACTCGATGAGTCCAAAGAAATCTCTCAACCTTTGAAGATGGACTCGATGACTTGTTCATACAACTTGGCGAGTCATAGACTAGACAAGTTCTTATGAGGGAGATGAACTCGACGAGTCGGATGAAGATGGTCCTGAAAGTTTGAAGGAAGAAGAACTCGTCGAGTTCTTGCTAGACTCAACGAGCAGATTCGGGGTTGTATCGGATTAGTGGAGTATGGACTCGGTGAGTTGGTGGGCCAACTCGGCGAGTCAGGTCAACTGGATGTTGACTTTGACCAAGGTTGACTTTATCTGGTTATGGTATTGACCTTGGTTAGGGCTATATGTTCTATTTGATGACTTGAGAATTGTTGTGTATGGATTGAGGAGCCGAGGGGAGCCGACCTTCACGCTGGGGGCAGTTCAGATGCTACATGATATCGAGGTGAGTACCTTCGAGTAGGGGTGGGTCTAAGGCCACAATGCCGACCCACCAACAGGGATATTTAGTAGGTAATTGTCTTTGTGATAATTATCTTGGATTGGATGTGTGATTTGGTCTTGAGATATGATTGTGTAATATAAACGTTGTGTTAGTGGTAGTGACGGGGAATATTCTTTCCCTGGCATAGGTCGTTAGGACCAATGGGTAGGTCAGTACCCCGATATGTCTGACTGTATGTTTATACCTTTCTATTGTGTGCTAGTGGTAAGGGTGAAATCGTCACCGGTTACCGGTTGAAAGATACCGATGGTAGTAACAGGTTGAAAGATATTGATGACACGTACCGATCAAAAGATACCGATGGTCGTTGTAACAGCCCGGAATTTCAGGTATTTCTTTAAATTATTATTCGGGGCACATTTAGGGGGAGACTCGGCGAGTTGGTGCATGACTCGCCGAGTAGGGCCATGGTCCTGGTCGCAGATACGCGACTGGACTCGACGAGTCCAAATAGGGACTCGGCGAGTCGACGCTGATTCAGCTGAACCCTAGCCGTTTCAATTCTGGATCGTATATAATGATCTTATGGCCGTCATGTCGCGTCTTTTGGCCGATTGAAGATACCTTGGGGGTTTGTGGGCATCTGGAGCAAGAGTGAGGGCTAGAGGAAGCTTGAAGAGATTGTTAGACAAGGAGGGGCAAGGTGGTGATCAAAGGAATCGAGTACTGGAAGTTTGGAGCACAGGGAACACGTTTCCAGGTAATCTTCGGATCAAAATCTGTAGCTTTTACGTTGTATGCGAATTTAGGGTTTAGGAAACCCATTTAAGGAATTGTTAGATTATCCTGTTGTTATAAGTGTTTAAAAACCCCTGTAATAGTATATGTGAAAGTCCAGGAAGCCCCATATCTATATACTTCGAAATCATGCGAAACACAGGAGGCAGCGGATTGACTGCATGGCGAGGACTCGCCGAGTCCAATGATCAGACTCGGCGAGTAGCTTGAAGTTTCACTAGGACTCGCCGAGTTGTTCTTCAGACTCGGCGAGTAGCTTGAAGATCTACTAGGACTCGTCGAGTCGTTCTTCAGACTCGGCGAGTGGAGCCAGGGTGTCTATACTCGCCGAGTTGCCCTTTTTACTCGACGAGTCCGGTCAAGATTGACCGTTGACCTGTATGTAACTTAGTAGGGTCAGTTGTCTTGTTTGATAAGATCATTAATAAAGGTATGTGGTGTTATAGGGAACCTGCGGATTAGCGGATCGAGTGCGAGCAGTTCGAAGGGTTTATAGCTTGCATACTACGAGGTGAGTCTTCTCACTATACTTCACCCGGATGGGTTTGACTGCGAGACCGGAAGGTCGTATGTGTTATATTTATGCTATATCTAGAGAGGTAGATGCTTTATATGTGATGAATGCTTATATGTGATGTATGCTTATACGGGCCGGAAGGCGAGACTTAATGTGATAGAAAGAACGGTATGATGTATGACTTATGTGTTATGTGCGTTATGTTACATGTGATATGTTTTATACAACTATGGGCCGGAAGGCAAAATACTATGGGCCGGAAGGCAAATTAATAAGGGCCGGAAGGCGATATGTAACGGGCCGGAAGGCGATTATGTTACGGGCCGGAAGGCAATGTTATGTGGACCGAAAGGTCCGGGCCGGAAGGCGTATGTGGGTAAGTCGTATACTGGGGAACTCACTAAGCATTTATGCTTACTAGTTGTTTTATGTTTTTCAGGTACTAGTGATGACCGTGGGAAGGCGCCGGCGTGACACGTACACACTGCCACTGTTGAAGATCCTGGAGATTTATTATTTATACTTTTGAAATAAACTTGGAATAAACCCTTTTGTCGAATAATGATGTTTTGTTTTAAATGAAAATTTTATTTGAAAATTTGAGCTGTTACAATTGGTATCAGAGCCTTGGTTTGAGGGATTCGGGTGCACTTTTGGGTGCAACTGAACTCAGACCGGGGATTTGAGGAAAAACCTTTTTAAATAATAAGGACAACATTTTATAAAGGGTAATGCGGTAAAACAAAGATGGAGCAGTGTGTACGAGCAGCCAGCGCCCGAACGGTAAAGATCCCCAGAATACCTTACGATGTTATATTATGCACTGAATTATGAATTGTTATGCATGCTAGAAGACTAGGTATACATGATAGGACTAGAATTGCCTGTTTTGTGATGCCTTAGTCTAGGGAGATTGTTTATATGAGATATTTGGTAGCGTGCAAGTAGATAGTGCATACTAGAGGTAGAGTACTCCTTATTCGGGATTTGGGGAGGAAGACTTGGGACGAATACTGATGCGGTGTGGTCGGTAGTATTGGGCCCGTACTACCGAAGACACTGGATCGGTGGAAGACCCAAGTAAGAATCCCTGGAAATCGGAGGCTGAGTAGGGCGCGTATCGAGTACAATTGTACTTGGTGGAGTCTCTGATGAATTTATGTTATATTTCAGAGACATCATGGTCATCACACGCAATGGGGCGAGTTCGAGCGGTGCGAGTGACGAGGAGATTCGTCAGATTATTCAGGAAGAGGTAGCTGCGGCGGTTCGGGCTGAGATCCCGGAGATGTTTGGGTCTATTAAGACCACTCTGATGGAGGAGTTCGAGGAGCGGTACGCCGCACTTACTGAAGCTGCAGTCGCTGCCGCTACCGCAGCTGTGGTTGCTGCTAGGCCGCAAGGGGGTGATTCATTACTATTCAGGGAATTCAGCAACACGAAACCCCCTGAATTTGATGGGACGCAGGATCCGATTGCAGCTATGAGGTGGATCGCCGACATCGAGGGGTGCTTCTATACCTGCTCATGCCCGGAGCACTTGAGGGTACGGTTCGCCTTGAACCAGCTTCGTCTGGGAGCGAAGGATTGGTGGAAGTTCGAGACGGCGAACTTCACTCAGGCAGAGATTTCAGCGGTGACATGGGAGAGGTTTACGGAGATGTTCAGGGACGAGTACGTTCCCCCGGTGGAGAGGGAGCGATTGATTCAGGAGTTCTTGACCCTTAAGCAGGGTACTGATTCCATGGCAGTGATCACACGGAAGTTTCATGAGAGGGCAATGTTCTGCCCCGAGCTGGTATCTACGGAGCAGTCGCGGATGAGCTGCTATTTGGGTGTTTTGAAGAGGGAGATCCGGGAGTTTGTGTCAAACTCCACCTATCGTACTTTCACTGAGCTTCAGGCAAACGCCAGGAAGCGCGAGATCGAGCTGGAGACTCAAGCAAGGGAGGAGGCTGAGTCTCGGCAGGTGGATCGACGGCCGGCCCAGTCTCAGCCGGCAGCCAAGCGGACTAAGTTCGCTGATTCGAGGATGGGAGGTTCGAAGGGTCGCACTTGCGCGAAGTGCGGCAAGAGTCACGAGGGGGCGTGTCGAGCTGGTGATTGCTACAAGTGTGGCAAGGAGGGACATATTGCCAGGGATTGCCCTAAGGGGTTTATGGTTTGCTTTCACTGCAACCAGACAGGCCATCGGAAGGCCGAGTGTCCGCAACTTCGTCAGGGAGCTACACCTACTACCCGGACTACTGAGACCCGACCGGCGAAGGTCGAGGCCCCGAGGGCTCGCGGGAGAGCCTTTCAGCTGACTGCGGAGGAGGTCCGCGCTGCGCCCGATGTTGTGGCAGGTATGTTATCATTCACGTATTTAATTAAAGGTCGAAATGTTATGCTTATGTTAATGTATGTGTAGGTACTTTCCTTGTGAACTCTATGCCTGCTCTAGTATTATTTGATTCGGGTGCGAGTAGATCATTTGTATCGTTAGCTTTTAGTCAGCACATCGGCATTAGTCGTGAGCCGTTAAGTCGGCCTTTGAGCGTTTCTATTGCGGCTGAGAGGGTGATTTGTGCTACGGAGGTTCTTAGGGGATGTGTGCTAGAGATCTTCGGGGTCGCGTTTCCGATTGACCTCATTCCTATTGCGATGGGGGATGTCTGTGTCATTGTAGGCATGGACTGGTTGAGCCGATTCAGCGCTGTTATCGACTACGAGCATCAACTGGTGACTATACGAGACCCTAGTGGGGGAGTTCTTACGGTATACGGCGAGGGTACCCGTTCGGGATCAGCTTTTTGTTCGGCCGCTAGGGCGAGACAATGCCTACAACGGGGATGTAACGGTTTTGTGGCGTATGTGATGGATACGCGGGAGAGTTCCGAGAGACCGAAGACATTGAAGGAGGTTCCAGTGGTGCGCGAGTTCTCAGATGTTTTTCCCGAGGATTTACCGGGAATACCTCCTGCGAGGCAAGTGGAGTTTGGTATCGATCTAGTTCCAGGGGCTGCGCCTATTGCAAAGGTGCCTTATCGTCTTGCACCTCCAGAGATGCAAGAACTGTACTCGCAACTTCAAGAGTTGTTGGGGAAGGGATTTATTCGGCCGAGTAGCTCGCCGTGGGGAGCACCGATTCTGTTCGTCAAGAAGAAGGATGGTTCACACCGGATGTGTATCGACTACCGGGAGCTGAACAAGGTGACGGTCAAGAACCGCTATCCGTTACCGAGGATCGATGATCTATTCGATCAGTTGCAAGGGGCATCTTGGTTTTCCAAGATCGATCTGAGATCAGGGTACCATCAGGTAAGAGTGCGGGATGAGGACGTCCAGAAGACAGCCTTTAGGACGCGGTATGGGCATTACGAGTTCGTGGTGATGCCTTTTGGGCTCACCAATGCCCCAGCAGTGTTCATGGATCTCATGAACAGGGTATGCAGGCCGATGCTGGATCGGTCTGTGATTGTGTTCATCGACGACATTCTGGTGTATTCGCGGTCTAGGGAGCAGCATGAGGGACATTTGAGGGAGGTCCTTGAGGTACTGAGGTCGGAGAAGCTATATGCAAAATTCTCCAAATGTGACTTCTGGTTACGGGAGGTTCAATTTCTGGGGCACGTTGTAAATCAGGCAGGGATATTGGTCGATCCGGCCAAGGTGGAAGCGGTGATGAGTTGGGAGGCACCGAAGTCACCTTCGGAGATCAGGAGTTTCCTTGGGTTGGCAGGGTACTATCGGAGGTTCATTAGGGACTTCTCCAAGATCGCGGTGCCACTCACCAGATTGACCCGGAAGGGTGTTACATTTTCATGGGGACCCGAGCAGCAGACTTCCTTCGAGACACTTCGTCAGAGACTGTGCGAAGCCCCAGTATTAGCTCTTCCGGAAGGGATGGAGGACTTTGTCGTATATTGCGACGCATCGATTTCGGGACTGGGTGCAGTGTTGATGCAGAGGGGCCATGTGATAGCCTATGCATCGAGGCAGCTGAAGCCTCACGAAGCGAGATATCCCACGCATGACTTAGAGTTGGGGGCAGTAGTGTTCGCCCTCAAAATTTGGCATCACTACCTGTACGGGGTTCGTTGTACCATATACACGGACCATAAGAGTTTGAAGTATTTGATGGATCAACCAAACCTAAACATGCGTCAGAGTAGATGGTTAGATGTGGTTAAGGATTATGACTGTGAGATCCTATACCACCCAGGCAAGGCTAATGTAGTAGCCGATGCATTGAGTCGTAGGACGGAGAGCACTCCATTGCAGGACGTATGTTTGAGATTGACGGTGATGACTCCGATATTAGATGCTATTCGTGGGGCACAGGCCGAGGTTGTGAAATCTGGGATGCAGAAACAGGAGCGGGTTGTTGGGTTGATTTCAGAGTTCGTTATGGATGGACGGAGACTTATGACGTTTCAGGGTCGGATCTGGGTACCATTCGTGGGCGGTACGCGTGTTACTTTGATGGAGGAGGCACACAGATCGAAATTCTCAATTCATCCCGGTGCTACAAAAATGTATTTGGATTTGAGAAAGGAGTACTGGTGGCCTTGCATGAAGAGAGACGTCGCCTGGTTCGTTGAGAGGTGTTTGACCTGCCGTAGGGTTAAGGCCGAGCATCAGAGACCGCACGGTAAGTTGCAACCTTTGGAGATTCCTGAGTGGAAGTGGGAGCAGATCACGATGGATTTCATCACTAAATTGCCGAGAACTGCCAGGGGAGTCGATGCGATTTGGGTGATTGTGGATAGGCTAACAAAGAGTGCACACTTCCTTGCCATTAGCGAAAGTTCATCAGCAGAGAAATTGGCAAAGTTATACGTGAGAGAGATAGTATCTCGGCATGGAGTGCCGACCTCGATTGTTTCGGACCGCGATGTACGTTTCACTTCCAGGTTCTGGAAGAAATTCCATGAGGAGTTGGGTACTAAACTGCATTTTAGTACCGCATACCATCCCTAGACCGACGGTCAGAGCGAGCGGACGATTCAGACATTGGAAGACATGCTTAGAGCGTGTGTGTTAGACTTCGGGGGTAGCTGGGATGCGCATCTGCCGTTGGCTGAGTTTTCCTACAACAACAGCCATCATTCGAGCATTGGTATGCCACCTTTTGAGTTGTTGTATGGTAGGAGGTGTCGAACTCCCATTTGCTGGGGAGAAGTGGGACAGAGAGTGATGGGCAGTACAGAGATTGTACTTCAGACGACCGAACAGATTCAACGAGTGAGGCAGAGGTTATTGACCGCCCAAAGCCGACAGAAGAGTTATGCGGACAGACGCCGGTCCGAGCTCGAATTCCAGGTCGGCGACTTTGTCCTCCTAAAGGTTTCTCCTTGGAAAGGGGTAATTCGGTTCAGGAAGAGGGGCAAATTGGGGCCCCGGTTCATAGGTTCATTTCGGGTAATTGCAAGGGTAGGTCGGGTAGCTTATCGGTTGGAGTTACCAGTGGAGCTGAGTCAGATTCACAATACCTTCCACGTATCACAGTTGAGGAAGTGTATAGCCGATGAGGCAGCAGTGGTTCCGTTAGAAGATATTCAGGTGGATGCGAGCCTGAATTACGCCGAAAGACCAGTAGCTATCAGGGATCGGAAGATCAAGGTTCTACGGAACAAGGAGATACCTCTGGTGTTGGTTCAGTGGCAACATCGGAAGGGATCGGAGATGACTTGGGAGCCGGAAAGAGAAATGCGGGAACAACATCCGGAATTATTCGCAGAATGAGACTTCGAGGGCGAAGTCTAGTTCTAGTGGGGGAGAGTTGTAACAGCCCGGAATTTCAGGTATTTCTTTAAATTATTATTCGGGGCACATTTAGGGGGAGACTCGGCGAGTTGGTGCATGACTCGCCGAGTAGGGCCATGGTCCTGGTCGCAGATACGCGACTGGACTCGACGAGTCCAAATAGGGACTCGGCGAGTCGACGCTGATTCAGCTGAACCCTAGCCGTTTCAATTCTGGATCGTAAATAATGATCTTATGGCCGTCATGTCGCGTCTTTTGGCCGATTGAAGATACCTTGGGGGTTTGTGGGCATCTGGAGCAAGAGTGAGGGCTAGAGGAAGCTTGAAGAGATTGTTAGACAAGGAGGGGCAAGGTGGTGATCAAAGGAATCGAGTACTGGAAGTTTGGAGCACAGGGAACACGTTTCCAGGTAATCTTCGGATCAAAATCTGTAGCTTTTACGTTGTATGCGAATTTAGGGTTTAGGAAACCCATTTAAGGAATTGTTAGATTATCCTGTTGTTATAAGTGTTTAAAAACCCCTGTAATAGTATATGTGAAAGTCCAGGAAGCCCCATATCTATATACTTCGAAATCATGCGAAACACAGGAGGCAGCGGATTGACTGCATGGCGAGGACTCGCCGAGTCCAATGATCAGACTCGGCGAGTAGCTTGAAGTTTCACTAGGACTCGCCGAGTTGTTCTTCAGACTTGGTGAGTAGCTTGAAGATCTACTAGGACTCGTCGAGTCGTTCTTCAGACTCGGCGAGTGGAGCCAGGGTGTCTATACTCGCCGAGTTGCCCTTTTTACTCGACGAGTCCGGTCAAGATTGACCGTTGACCTGTATGTAACTTAGTAGGGTCAGTTGTCTTGTTTGATAAGATCATTAATAAAGGTATGTGGTGTTATAGGGAACCTGTGGATTAGCGGATCGAGTGCGAGCAGTTCGAAGGGTTTATAGCTTGCATACTACGAGGTGAGTCTTCTCACTATACTTCACCCGGATGGGTTTGACTGCGAGACCGGAAGGTCGTATGTGTTATATTTATGCTATATCTAGAGAGGTAGATGCTTTATATGTGATGAATGCTTATATGTGATTTATGCTTATACGGGCCGGAAGGCGAGACTTAATGTGATAGAAAGAACGGTATGATGTATGACTTATGTGTTATGTGCGTTATGTTACATGTGATATGTTTTATACAACTATGGGCCGGAAGGCAAAATACTATGGGCCGGAAGGCAAATTAATAAGGGCCGGAAGGCGATATGTAACGGGCCGGAAGGCGATTATGTTACGGGCCGGAAGGCAATGTTATGTGGACCGAAAGGTCCGGGCCGGAAGGCGTATGTGGGTAAGTCGTATACTGGGGAACTCACTAAGCATTTATGCTTACTAGTTGTTTTATGTTTTTCAGGTACTAGTGATGACCGTGGGAAGGCGCCGGCGTGACACGTACACACTGCCACTGTTGAAGATCCTAGAGATTTATTATTTATACTTTTGAAATAAACTTGGAATAAACCCTTTTGTCGAATAATGATGTTTTGTTTTAAATGAAAATTTTATTTGAAAATTTGAGCTGTTACAGTTGTTACCGGTTGAAAGATACTGATGGTAGTTACCGGTTGAAAGATATCGACGATATTATATGGTATGCGGTATGATGGGGGAACTCACTAAGCTTTGCGCTTACAGTTTTTGGTTGTGGTTAAATGTACCTCTGCGTTAAAGGGGATAGAGTCGGCGGTGTAGCGGCGCATCACACACATGATTTCCGCAAAGAGTTTTCTGGGATTGTACTCTGATTTTTATTACTCTCGATGATATGGTTTTCAGACACACTATTATGGTTTTTTTTAGTTGATATGACATTGGCAATGTTGGTAAATTATCTTATGAATTATTTAATTTAAAATGAATTTTTAACCTCGATTTTTGGGATGTTACAATTTGATAGCGCATCACACACATGATTTTCGCATGCAGTTTTCTAGGATTGTACTCTAATTTTTATTACTTTAGATGATATGGTTTTCAGACACGCTGTTATGGCTTTTTTTTAAATTGATATGACGTTGGCAATGTTGGTAAATTATGTTATGAATTATTTAACTTAAAATGAAATTTTGACCTCGATTTTTGGGATGTTACAATTTGGTATCAGGGCCATGAGTTGAACGATTCGGACACACCCTCGGGGGTGTCTGGACTCAAACCGAGGGACTAAAGGATATTTTCAAGTAAAATAATTTCCAAAATTTTAAGTTAAGGAGTTTTGAGAAAAAGACAAGGTGTGTGATGCGCGCGACCGGCCAAGCGCAAGTAAGTTTTCCCCAAGATACCCATACTTGTGATGTTATGTGTATGATTCATGATTCTGAGAACTGCATGCTAGATTAGGTCTAGGGATCTAGAAGGATGCCTTGTATGCCAGATATATATGATTCTGAGAACTGCATGCTAGAGTAGGGATAAGGATCTAGAGGATGCCTTGAATGCTTGTGGTATGAGCTGTATGCTAGTACTGTTTAGTCAGCGGTAGGATAACATGATTAGGTTATGATTGATGTGGTTACTCGATGCATGAATGCTTCTTGCTTTGTGCTTAAGGGATCCTTGCTAACCTTAACTAACTAGTGAGTGGACGTGTAACAGTATTCGCAAGCTAGTTAGGGAAGGGAAGTAGGGACTCCTAGTGCAATTGATGGCGTAGAGTAGTTCGGAAAGTTCCCTAGGAAAGCCTGGGACGAGATTAGTAGGAAAGGGTATCCATAAAGGGACTTGGTGAAGTCGAAGAAATCCTTGAGGAAAGTACGGATAGATGTGGAAGGTAGTATGGGCCCGTACTACTGGAAGCAGAGGATCTATACTCGAGTCAAGGAGGGACAAGATGGAACCAAGAAAATTGGAAAGAGTGTGAGACCTCTCGAGAGTATGTATGATCTTGATGATTATGTGTTCATTTTCAGAATGGTGGTCACATGTCATGGAGCAGGAGGATCTAGATTAGGATCAGGTTCGGGTGCGGGATCCGAGCATGTTGATGATGGGTTGCACAAGTTCATCGCGTCTGAGATTACGAGAGGCATCCTTAACGCGACTCCGGTCATTTTCGGGTCGATCAAGGAGGGGATTATTGAGCTGGTTGAGGATCGCATTCAGGCTTTCAGGAGTGGTTTGGCATCTATCCAGACGGGTACGCGCACACTGTCCTTCAAGGACTTTTGAGGGAGTGGTGCGCCAGATTTCCACAGGGTGAAGGACCCCATTGCTGCCAGGAGGTGGATCGCAGACATTGAGTCTGTGTAGTTGACGAGCTTTTTCCCAAAAGATTCGAAGGGCCGCTTTTTTGTGGGATGTCTGAGGGATAGAGCCAGAGATTGATGGGAGTTAGTTGGGGATTTGTTGGGAGCCCCAGCCATCGAGGCTATGACTTGGTCAGATTTCGTGACCAGATTCAAGGCATAGTTTGCACCAGATGTGGAGCTTCAGCAGCTGGCTAGGGAGTTTTTGGATATGAGGCAGACTACGAAGACTGTGGTGGAGATCACCACCAAGTTCCGAGAGAGGGCTCTATTGGTGCCCTAGTATACAGGAGATGAGGATATGAGGAGGACCCTCTATCACAACATGTTGAGAGTCGATATCAGGGAGCACGTCAGCTTCTCGGCATGTCCAACCCTAAAGTCCATGATTGCCTGGGTGCAGGAGAGGGAGATTGATTTAGACCACCTCAGGAAGAGGAAGTCAGAGACTGCACAAGTTGTAGGTGTTTCAGGGAAGAACCCCATGGAATTCGACGCGAGGTCGAAGGGCCAACAGGGGTGTGACCGCTGTGGAAAGTGCGGTTGGTCACAGGAGTTTGCCGCACTGGGTAGTTACAGGGAATATGAACGTTGGTCTTGAGATATGCTTGTGTAATATGAACGTTGTGTTAGTGGTAGTGACAGGGAATAGTCTTTCCATGGCATAGGTCGTTAGGACCAATAGGTAGGTCAGTACCCCGATATGTCTGACTGTATGTTTATACCTTGCTATTGTATGCTAGTGGTAAGGGGTGAAATAGTCCCCGGTTACCGGTTGAAAGATACCGACGGTAGTTATCGGTTGAAAGATACTAATGACAGTTACCGGTTGAAAGATACCGATGGTAGTTACCGGTTGAAAGATACCGATGATAGTTACCGGTCAAAAGATACTGATGGTAGTTACCGGTTCAAAGATACCAATGGTAGTTACCGGTTGAAAGATACCGACGATATTATATGGTGTGAGGTATGATGGGGGAACTCACTAAGCTTTGTGCTTACAGTTTTTGGTTGTGGTTTCAGGTACCTATTCGTCAAAGGGGAAAGAGTCTGTGGTGTAGTGGCGCATCACGCACATGATTTCCGCATGGAGTTTTCTGGGATTGTACTATGATTTTTATTACTTTTGATGATATGGTTATTAGACACGATGTTATGGTTTTTTTTTAAATTGATATGACATTGGCAATGTTGGTAAATTATGTTATGAATTGTTTAATTTAAAATGAATTTTTGACCTCGGTTTTTGGAATGTTATAGGATCCTCAGCCGCCCCAGCCACTAAATGTGGGCAATTTGCCCTAATATCACCAGACTGATTAGAAATATGACACAATTCTACTTCTAGGGTGCATTCTTGTCGTAGGTGGCCCTTCCATCCACTCCTCCTACATTTATACTTGTTGCACACACCCCCATGTGTTCCTTCACCCTTAGCAAAAATGACATGACCCTCGTGCTTCTAGCACTAGACATGGAAACATCAAACTGCTTAGATTTTGCTAACAGATTTGGATCATGAATCCGCTTCCACTTCCTCAGGTGCCTCTCAAAACAAAGCTCCTGCTCTCGATTCGCCTCAATCATCCTATCAAATGCCTGAATAGATGAGATCCAATCCTCGAACCTACTGACCAGTTGGTCAGTGACATGGCCAATAATGTCAATCAACTCCTCGCATAAATCTCACGAAACCTCCAATGCAAGCCATTCATTGAATAGATCCCCTTAAAGGAATGATGCATAAACCATCTTCGATCCTTTATGCCCAGTGTTAGCAATAGGATCCTCCTCCCCAAAAGATTCTCGAGTTCCACAAGCCTTGATCTCTCGATGGGGCCCCAACTGTCCTGCTGCAATCTTAGCCCAAAAAGTCTTAAGATGATCATCCAAGTGTTCCTAGATGCCTTCCTTGATGTTGCCAAAAATTATAGGAGTCTGCTTTAAATACCGTAGGTAATCCAAGACGAGAAGAACTTTTGCATCTGACATTAATCGACTCACTACCTGCACCTAAGCTTTCAGCAAAATCTGAACCTCCTTCACATGTTCTCATCACCATTCTGAAAAACAATCATACACATGATTAGAAAATAACCAAGAATCCTCATCCCACAATCTTCCTAGATTCTCCAAGACTCTCCCCGAATTGAGTATGGATCCTGTGCTTTCAGAAATACGGCCCAATACTACCTTTCACACCTATCCATACTTTCCTCAAGAATTATCCTAAATCCCCTAGTTCACCTTCTCAAACTGGAACTCCAAGTACTAACTAAACAACACATTCGAGCCCACTGAAACACTTCCTAGGATCTCCTAGGTTATTGACGTCACCCTGCTATTAGCTGCTAAAGAACTTTCAATAATGTTAGCTAACTACTTCATGAATATAATCACATGCCACAAAGCTTAGATAATCCTTCAAGTAAATGACTGAACCATACAACGGTTAGACTCAAACAAGAGTTGCGTAATAGAGTCAAATCCATCACTCTGAGATTATTTAACCTTTGCAACATGTGACTTAACATATTCACTCAATAGCTAACTTTCATCACTAAGAGTTCCACAAAGCACAAAGCGAGCAACATTCCTTTAGTAACACTCCAAGCCACAAAACAAATAAAGAACCTCCAAAGCTCACTTACTGCAGCCAATGCTAGGAACATCCACTCTCAGTACTGGTTGCCATATGCATGCATATTATACACAAGAAAAGATCAAATAGAATGTCGAACAAAAGACTATACCCTAGGACTACAAAGAAAAGAGGAATAGGAAATAAAGCTAAATTAGTCATTCTAGGGCCATATGATCCTTACCCTATACAGTTTTAAAGCATACACTTAGCAATTACTGACATCAATACATATTCCCAATCTAGCATGGCATCTAATGCTTCCTAGGCTAAAAGGAATCACATATCAGGCCAATCTATCATGCGATTCTTGGAAGTATTCCTAGCTTTATCATAGCAAACATTCATATCATATAGCATATAACCATGTATGGGTATTCTAGGAATCACATACATGAACTCGGCCGATTGCTCGCATCACACCCACCCTATTTTTCACAAAAATATGTTTGGAAATTTGTTTTCTTTTAAAAGATGACCAATTCCTCAGTTTGAGTTCAATCATAACTGAGAGTGTGCCTAAATCCCTCATACCAAGGCTTTGATACCCAGTTGTAACATCCTAAAAACTAGAAGAGAAAATTTTCAATTTTTAATTCATTTTAAATCATCCACTAACCATGTCAAAACAACTAAAAGCATATCATTGTGAAAAAACATAAGAGTACAAATCCCAAAACTACATAATGTGGATAACATGGGCAGATGCAGTGCGATCAAGCCAGGCCCTCCCATTTCAGACTGGATGTACTAGAAATATAAACTAAAAATTGTCTACACAAAGCTTAGTAAGGTCCCCTAATATACCACATACCATACATATATACCAGTTAAGCATATATGGGTGCTTGCAATCCCCTTCGGTTTATTTCAAAAGGATGTAATCAAGCATATCTTGTTTCCTACAATTCCCTTTAGTCTATTTCTACCAGATACATTCAAGAATATATGGGTTCTTGTAATCCCCTTTGGTCTATTTCAACCAGTATCGGTTCTATTCCACCCTTACCAATACCGTATAGTATCATAACAAATGAACCATAGAGTCATTAAGAAAATACAGACATAACTGATAATTATCATGAAGACAATCATCATACTACATCATAAACTAGTGGGTCGACATTGGTGCCTTCGACCCACAGATATATTAAATGAAACTTACCTTAGACTGAAGGTATCAAATCAAACTTGAGCTGCTGAATCGCAAACCCTTGCATTTTAAATCACAATTTAAATAAACCCTAATTACAAAATAAGTAAAAAGCCCACAAAGTTACATAATCTAAGCCTTGTTGGGCCTAACCCACCAAGGCCCACATACAATTATTCCCAAGGCCCAAAAGATATGTCATACCAAAATGTGTCCAAGTCTAAAAGCCCATCACAAAATAACTGTAGTCCAATAAGGGCCCAAGGTCCTTTATCCTCAAAAGAGCCTGAAATAAAGGCCAAGTCTTCCCTTTGATGATTACGCTCAACGTACCCTCGCAGTACACCTAACGTACTCAAAATCCTCGCAACATCGGGACCTTCAGCACGTACGTGCATGTGTTAATGGGACCTAAAACCCATTTTTATCCATCTAAACTTATAATATCTAGTCTTTTAGTCTCAAAGGGACCAAAACAACATCTTTTCCAACTTAATCCATAAAGTCCAAGTCTCAAGCTTTTACATCTGAATCAATACGATGTTTAGATGGATAAAGTTTCCAAATTTATCCATAACAAGGTTACAAACTTTCAAGATCTAAACCTTATGAACTAAAGTGACCAAAAGCTCTTAAAACCCCAAAACTAGCTAGATGTAACAAATGCATCATCAAGATACAAGCCTTATACTTCTAGAATAAATATCAAGGTGAATAAAGTTTAGATCTACAAGCTCCAATGCAAACACCACTTCTACAATGAGTTCCTTATTCTCCAAGGTGCAATAAGAGCACTCCAAATCACTTAAAAACACCTTCTTTTTACTTACAACACTCAAGCTATGGTTAAGGTTTCAAAAGAGGGTGTTAAAGAGGTGAAGGCTGAGAATGGAATGCATTTGGGGAAGTTAAGGAGCTTAAATATGGCTCAAACAATGAAAATAGGGTTTGGGCACTAATCGTGTACACCCATCGTACTCACTTTACACCCATCATAATAGGTATGCCCTAGTATGCTCATTGTACATGTTGAGTATGCCATACATACGCGGCTCAACACAAAACGCCTAAACTTCAAACGATCATAACATCTTTGAATATAAAGATTCAGCAAACTAAAATTATAAACCTTAAATAAAAGCAAAACTAATCTTGAAACCATTGCAGTTCCCATTATTTGACATTGTATTTGTGGGTGAAGACACTTCCTTAATTTGGTTCTTCTTATTGAACTGGTGAAGCTCTTTGGGGAGGAGCAAGATAAATAACTCTCAATTTGCATGCTTCAACAACTTTCCATGCCTCTTTACTGACCTATAAACACAAGACCAAGATAGCTAAAAGCTTTAAATTATGAATATCTTTTTGATATTTTTCATTCATCTTCTTACCATTTTAGGGGTAACAACTTTTGTGGTTGCTTTTGGATCTGCAACTACACTCTAAATTAGAAACCTATCTTACATTACAATTTGCAAGTCAATATGGGCTTTCTTCTAAGCTTGCATTATTATTTTAGTTGAAACACAAACTAAATAAACAAACGATAAATACTTAAAATGATATTAAACTTATAATAAAAAAAAAAAAAAGACTAAATATAGAGGAAATCTACATGTAACGTAACATGTTTACTCGAGGCAACACAACTCCAATATCTAGACGAATGCAAACTTCTTCGACTTCATCGTCTTCACCTAATTGTTTTGCATCAAATGTTAATAAAACTTAACCTCTTTCAAGATCGAAGTTATCAATCACGAATGAAATAATCCTTTCTTAAGCTCTTTCTCAAAGTAAAAAAATAATGAAAACAGCAAAGAAAAAGGGAGTTAGGGATTTTGAAATCAAATCCGGAGCGATTCAAGGTATCGGGATTTGGGGCGAAGATTTTGAAGGGACTAACATGGAAAGTAACCAATTTATGCATATGATTTGAAATTCAAATTCCAAATCAAATCTTCAACCGAGTAATAGGTCTCTGGGGTATATTTGGTACTTCACTTTGGCTTAGAAAGGTTTGAGGAGACGCCACTCGGCAAAAATTGTACTCTTTTATTATAATAGGAGATTAGTTTTATAGAAAATAAAAATATAATTGTTACTAATAAAATCTATAATACCTATGTAAATAAAAGTGATAATATAATAATTATATTGATTAATAAAATAAATAGCAAGTTAAATATAAAAACAATTATTATGTTTAAGATGCGTATCAATAAAATATACAGGGAAACATTCAAAATTTATTTTCCCCAACGTTTACACTGATAATTGTTGGCCTTATGTTAATTTAACTTGCTTGAAAAAGCCCCAGATTATTATAAAAATAACTTAACATAACAACGATTATAATCATAGTTATCTTAAATTAAGTTGTACCAAATGCCCGAGATTATTATAACAATAACTTAATATAACAATGTAATATAAAAACTAATAATTTTGAGCGAAATCACTACTACTAACTCACAAAAAGGATATACAATAATGATATGACTTCGGTAATTCTTATTTCAAAAATGGCATGACATTGATATGAACTACAAGTACATCAAACCAAAAATTCAATACAAAAGGTTAAATACAGTAGGAAAACAAATTCCAAATTCATGAAAATTCAATTCAATATTCTAAATCAAAAGCAGCAAGTGCACTTAGGAAGGGGCTAAGAGCCATTAAAAAAAGTGGTTTAGCAAGTGCACTTAGGAAGGGGCTAAGAGCCATTAAAAAAAGTGGTTTAATAAAACACAAAAAAGTCAATCTCAATATATACAAACCAAAATTAAAACTAAAGCTTTCATCAAGAGTCAAGACTTCCATCTATGCTTAGAACAAATGCACATGCAACTTTCAAGAAATGCCATATAGGGTATTCTATTGAAAATTTTATCATATTGCTTAATCAGTCTCATGGGTTGGTCCAATTGCACTCTCTCACCATATCAAACTGCAAGTCCCGATTGAACTCATTAAGTGGCATCAAACTATCAACATGTCTCTTGTCAGTGAAGTGAGTGTCATCACTAATTTTTTATAGGTATGTTTTAATGGAAAAGACTTTTATAAAATCACCAAACAAAGCCAACAGTAAGCTGGACAAGATACCAAGATACAACAAGAAAAGCAAAATAGATAAAGGAACAAAGATACTGAGTCTATAGATCAAGGCAACACCAAGGTTTATCAATAGTAGAAACCAACAAAACAACAATCAACCTTTCTAAGATTTACCTTAGAACACCAAATTTTTCCTTAAGAAATAAAAATGAACTTTATGAAATTGGATCGAGTCTTTACAACACCAAACTTTTGCACTTGAATAATAATCCACTTCAAGGAAAAACACACCAGATGAATAACAATCCACTTCGAGGAAAAATGCAGCAGATGAATAACAATCCAAATTACACCTTGGAATAAGATTTGACAACCTCGTTGGAACACTATAATTTACATTTTTAACCTTGAAATAGTGTCAAGTATTTTCTGTTGAACACGACTCTTTTATATGGGAAACAACAAGACTTTTATTAAGACACTTAAGAAGACCTTACACTTTGTGAGACTACTACACGTTTTTCTCTCTTTGAGGCTTTCTTGGATACTTGAATGTTGGATTATTTGGAGCAAATGAGCTCCAAACCTATTTATAGGTGTTTCCACCTCCTTATAGGAAGTTTCTAGATCTACATACATTCATGGCTATTCTAGAACTATCTACCATATTCTATATCTATTACAAGCTTTTATATGTTTCTAGAATGTTCTATAGTGTCCTAGATAAGTATAGACATTCTTGTGTCTTCCATAGTGTTCTAGAATGTTCCATAGCCTTCCAGGGTCTTCCATCTTGTTCTAGAGTATTCTAGAATCTTCCGGCATCTTCAACACTCCTCCATAGTATTCCATAATATTCTAGAATCTTCCAGATCATTCTAGAACATGCTAACTTCTTCTAGACAATAACATGATTCTATTGGGCTAGTGATGACCTTCAACACTCCCCCTCAGCACTAGCCCCCATTCTTCGTATCATGTTGAGTTGACATCTAAATCTTCACTTTTTCCTTTACTCAGCCCTTCGGTGAATAATTCCACTATTTGTTTATCAGTCTTGATCTGTCGCATATTGACTTCTTCCTTGAGAACTTTTTCTCTTCCACATGCTTGGTTTTTTCTTAGTTGTTGCAGTCGTTGCTTCGTGTATTGTTTTCGTAGTTGACAACAACATTCGTGGTTGCATTTTCTAGCAGCATAATATTGTTCCTGACTTTGTTGAACTATCTTGTGTAGTTTCTTATGCCTCCCTTTGAGAAACTTGTAAGCATGTGAGTTGTCCCTTTTACAAGCCTTGGAAAATTCCCACAATATTAACATGTTATGACGTGATCCCTTATTGATCTGCTCATCTCGTTTAGATGTTGCTCTGTTGAGAAATTCTACTTTGCTCTTCCGAATTAATGTGTTTTCCTTCTTTTTCGCCTTATCTAGTTTCTCCATCACATGTACCATTTTTCGTCTAAGATGAGACTTTTTATGCAACTCTGGTGATGTCATGTTATTATTCTCCTTTGGAGCATCCATCTTCGAATGAACATCTTCCTCCTTCAAGGTTGTCATAAACTTTGTCTCGCTCTTCTTGATACGTTTGTCGAGTTTCATAGTTGATAGCATTCGGGATCCAATCATATTTCTCTTCAAGGGTACAATGTGAATTATTGAACCCTTAGTGATACGCATGGTATCATCTCTCTCAAATGACCAGGGTCGTACGTTGTCTAGGAAATCCATTCCCAATACCATACGATAGTCATCCATATGCACCACTGTCAAGTTTATGGTGCCTTCCCATTCTGCTATCTTAAGAGGTACTCCATATGCAACACCAATGATAGGCTTGGATAAAGAGTTGATGACTTTCAACCGGCCTGGATTTTTGGTGTATTTGATGCCCAACTTTTTAGCTTCATCTTTAGCAAGGAAATTATAGGATGCACTTGTATCTACCAATGCCTTGGTGTATCCTCCATTTACCCTGGCATCCACGAACATTAGCCTTCCTCTTTTAGTCTTATTCTCTTCTATAGCAGATAGTGCCTCAGCATCCCATTCATCCTCTACTTCCTTTTTGGAAGTTACTACATTGTTTTCCACAGACTTTTTCTTTGACCAACAATCCTTGGATATGTGGCCCCACTTTCCACAATTGTTGCAGTTGCCTTCGAACCTCCTCCCCCGAGAACTCTTATTGTCGGTCTTTTGAGATCTCCATGGTTGTGAGGTTCCTTGCTGACTCTTCCCTTTGTCAGCATTTTTGTATCCTTCTTTAGAAGGTGGCTTGAAATTCCTTCGACTTTTACTTGTGCAGAGTGCTTCTTCTTCACTTTTCAACGTGATGCCTCCCATTTGCTTAGCCATAGCTTCTTGGCTGGCCAACAAATTCTCAAACTCTACAAGTGATGGCTGAACGGGCCATCCTTGTACAACAGTAACAAAGCTTCTATATTCCGGCCTTAGTCCATGGATAATGATCCTCTTCATTCGAGCTTCTGCAATGACGGATTGCGGATCTAGTTCAGTAATCTCCTGACATATTGACTTGACCTTGTGGAAATATTGAGCAATCGTCATGTCACGTTGTGAGATTGATAATAGCTCGTTCTCCAAAAGTTGTAGTCTCGTATCATTCTTCTTTGAGAAAAGCGTCACAAACGTGACCCAAGCTTCTTTTGGGGTGTTCTCATCTCGAATATGCTCCAACATCTCTTCTTCGATTGTGGTCTTCAAGGCAAACATTGCTTTGCCTGCTTTGATTTTCCATTTTCGCAAAGCACCATTAACGTCTTCCTCTGGTGGCATAGTTTCGCTTCCACCAATGACCTCCCACAGATCTTGTCCTTGTAAGTAGGACTTCATACATGTTTCCCACGTTTTGTAGTTGTTATTGTTGAGTTTCTTGATTCCTCCGAAGACTTGGAGATCACCCATCGTGTTGGCAGTACCTCGGTAATACCAAATAAGCTAGTTTCGACACTAAACTTGCAGAGTCACAAACTACTCACGATACAACGAGAATCACTTGTTCTCACTATCAAGAAACTTCGCTCTGATACCAGATTGTTGAACACGACTCTTTTATATGGGAAACAACAAGACTTTAATTAAGACACTTAAGAAGACCTTACACTTTGTGAGACTACTACACATTTTTCTCTCTTTGAGGCTTTCTTGGATACTTGGATGTTGGATTATTTGGAGCAAATGAACTCCACACCTATTTATAGGTGTTTCCACCTCCTTATAGGAAGTTTCTAGATCTACATACATTCATGGCTATTCTAGAACTATCTACCATATTCTATATCTATTACAAGCTTTTATATGTTTCTAGAATGTTCTATAGTGTCCTAGATAAGTATAGACATTCTTGTGTCTTCCATAGTGTTCTAGAATGTTCCATAGCCTTCCAGGGTCTTCCATCTTGTTCTAGAGTATTCTAGAATCTTCCGGCATCTCCAACACTCCTCCATAGTATTCCATAATATTCTAGAATCTTCCGGATCATTCTAGAACATGCTAACTTCTTCTAGACAATAACATGATTCTATTGGGCTAGTGATGACCTTCAACATTTTCCACTTTCAGACTACTTTTAAATCATGTCTTGATATAATATGCACCACATAAGCAATGTTGAAAGCGAGTAGATACAAGGAAAAGCACAATCTTATTTGTAAGAGTTGATTACATGTTATATGGCAACAACCTAATAATGTTCCATAAACAACTTCCACACAAGCCTCATCAGGTACAGAAAAAAAAATACAAAAAACACATGTCAAAAACTAAGAAATTGTTAATCATGTAGACTAAGCAGAAAATAAACAAAATTAAAACCCTAATGTTGAGGGAAAAACATGAAACAAATACAGGCAATAAGACCCAAGTAAGAAGCTCAGCGATTTTATTGAAGATAATGAATCAAAATCATTTTAAAAAAAAATGGTATTAAAGGCGGAGACACGAGATTATAAAATTTATGTGTTATGAAGAATAAGACCTTTATTCCTTTTTGTTGCAAATGAGATGAGCAAGAACAGACCTTTGTTGTAGATGTGATGATTATGAAGAGATACAAATGAGAATGACAGCAAGAAGAAGCCAAAAGATGAAGATTTTGGTGCACCTTTTTTGTTGGTAGCATACGACCTTAATGACCTTATCACTAGCTGATTTAAACATTAACACATATAATCATCAAAAAGTAATTTAAGCCTCAACGTTACAACCAATTTTGTATTAATCTTCATATAATCTAAATTCTTATTAAAACACATAAACCACACAATGTTGTCTAAAAAAAATAGAAAATATTTTACACCTAAATAATCAAAACAATAAAACAAACAAAATCCTACAAACCTGAGCGGTTAAAGAAGCCTAAATTGAAATTATACTTGCCTAAAAGTTAAAGCATTTAAATAAAAAATCCTAGTTACCAGAATCAAGAGGAAAGAATGGATTGAAGTTCTTTCGTCACCTCTAAAGTTTCCGAATCTTATATGGTTTCCTCAAACACATCTCCATAAGTCTAAAGGTATCCTATGAAGCCCCTAAAGGGTCAAAATCAGATATATAAATTCAATTACCGGCTTTATTATCAATATAGAAAAAAAAATAGAAAAAAAGCAACAATTTCATTTCTAATAGCCAAATGAAGAGACCCTAATCTTGATGTTTATGGATTGTGACGTCATGTTGAGAGAAACTGTAAAGATGAAGAAAAAAGTTTGCAACCATGGTTATAGGAATTGATGACGAGATGATTTTGCTTCGAGACCTTAGCTTCCTACAAAAATAGATATGTAATTGTTTATTGATAAAACGAAACCGAGAAAAATTAGGAAACTTCAGAGCGTCGAAATGAGCGGGATTTGTCCCAAACTAACTTTGACGTATACCACATGGCAAAATTAGTTTTATTTATTAGATTAGAGAATATATATATATATATATATATATATATATATATATATATATATATATATATATATATATATATATATATATGTTCAGGTTCATTTGATACCATTTTAATTTTGTGAGACCGTGAGACCAAATCTAAAAATAATTTTAAAATGTAAAATAAATGGAAAAATCCAAAAATTCTTTTTTTAAATATTATTTTCGGAACTTGAATTAACTAAAAAAAATAAAAAAAAATTCGTTTTTATTTTTTGAAAAATACGTGAAATATTCTAAATAGAATATTACACTGACATATTCTAAAAAATAATTTTAAAATGCAAAATAAATGGAAAAATCTAAAAATTATTTTTTTAAATATTATTTTCGGAACTTGAATTAACTAAAAAAAATATAAAAAAAAATAAAAAAAAGACAAAACTTCAAAAATGGTCCCTGTGGTTTCCAGAAATATCAAGTTTAGTCCCTAAGTTCAAAAAACCTCACAGATGGTCCCTGTGGTTTCAAAACTTTTAACAAATGGTCCCTCCGGCTCACTCCGTTAGCATTTCACCGTTAACTCATTTTTTAATAAAATATTGCAGGGGTAATTTCGTCATTTCAGTTGTAACCTCCTCTCTTTAAAAGAAATTGCATGTCCGATTTTTGGGCAAATCCTTTAGCTTCATCAGTCGATCATCTCTCCTCCTTTCCACTGTTGCTCGACCGTTGTACCCTTCACGACATCCAATCGCTTCTGATTCAAAGATGGTGACTTGCAGATGTGGGAATGAAGCAACGAAGATCACTTCATGGACGGATCGTAACCCTGGAAGGTAATTTTGGAACTGTAAAAGATGTGGTTTCATTCGATGGTCTGATCCCCCTATGTGTGCTAGGGCATTGGTGGTGATTCCAGGTTTGATAAGATCAAAGAATCGATTGGAGGAGAGGGTCGCCATTGTAACTGCAGAATTGTGGAACTACCAGCTGATGTTGTTTTGTTCATGGGTGTTTTTTTTTGGTATTATTTTAATCTCTAAATATCTTCTTAAGGTTTGGATGGTAATGGAGTTTTGGTTTTTGGTTTGTAACCATTGCAGGGGTTTTTTTTTTTTTAATCGGATAGGGGTTTTTTTGCTTTCAGTTTATGTAGGTGGTTTTGGAATTGGTGGTGTTGTATTTGGTTTATGTATCAGATTAATGTGTAATGTAGTGGTAATGGTAATGGTAATGGAATGTAGTTTGTTATAGTTCATTGTTCAATTTCTTGAATGTTTTTGAAATGTAATTGTTAAGTGTATTGTAATTGCATCTTGAAGATGGTTTTCATTTGCAATTGAAATGTACATTGTTATTAATTGATCTGTGAAGTGAAGGGTAGTACACAAAACATATTAATTCATCACCAAAAAGTGCATACACACCATTACATTCAAAGTTATAAAGTTCTTAACACAACCATGATCCAAAAAGTGCATACACACCATTACATGCAAAGTTTTCAAGTTCTTAACACATCTTCAAACAAGTACACATTACATAAGTTTCTAAATACCTACAACACCAACATCCTAATAACCACTAAAAAGTCAATTTTCAGCCTCCTCCAACTTCACCACTGCCTCCCTGCCCTTTACATGTTCTGGAATTGTGCCCTTTGTTATGACACTTTGAACAAGTGACTGCCAAATATTTCCTGCTCAATCTACCAGCTTGGCTGTTTGGCTCATCAACACCCCTTCTTCTCTTCTTCTTAGGCCTCCCAACCTACACATGTTGATATACTATAGTTAAAATTGAATTCATTCCATGTTCACATGTATACTATATATTTTGTGTACTTTAAATACAAACATGTGTCTTATGTTTTGGTGGAAGTAAAGTGAATGGGCAGTCACTTTTAGGCCACATTGTACGTCCATTCAATGGATCAATTTTGTTGAAATACATGGCTTTCCATGTTGATAACCTATAGCAAGGATGGACCCATTCATCAACATGTGGGGCATTTTCACCATTTTCAATTTTGTCCCATATAGCACAAACAGCATGTCTACATGGGAAACCTGTAATCTCCCAAAACCTACAACTGCAACTGTGATCATTCAAATTTACCACATATTGGTCTTGCCATGTGCTTGCCACTTGGTACTTCCCTGCCCCATTGTATTTAGCCACATACTTTGATGCATCAGCCTTAATCTTTTCAAACAGTGTAGTTGCAGTAGGGGTTAGAAGTCCTTCACACTTATCTATTTCCTTTTGCACCACACATAACCTCTTCATGAGATACTCTCTAATATACTCTAAGCAAGTGATAATAGGTTTATCCCTACCTTCATCTAGCTTTGAATTGAATACCTCACAAAGGTTATTCAACAAACAATCAGTATGTGCCCTTCCTGAATAATATATATTAACAGAAGACAATTACACATATAGTAAACACACAAAAGGGAAGATTAACAATTCTCAATAAATTTCTAGAAACTTACCACTAAAGGGAGATTTAGCCCAAGTGTTTGCTGGGATCTTAGACACCCAAGCATGAGCCTCTGCATTGATCTTCTTCAACTCATCCATTGCTCTGTTAAAATGATTGACTGTTGTTGCTCTACCACACTCCCAAAGCTGGTCACTTAAGTCTTTTCCTTTCCATTGCTTCTTCATGTTTTCCTGGATATGCCTCAAACAGAACCTGTGTTCTGCACTAGGGAATACTTTCTCCATTGCTGGTATTATTCCCTAAACAAAAGTCAATGTAATCAACATTAGTTAACCAAATGTATTTAGTAAAGGTAATAAAAAAGTTAGGTGGTACACACCTTTTGTCTATCTGAAATGAAGGTAAAGTTTGAATTTGGTCCCAGATCCAGATCTTCTCCTAACAGTTCCAAGAACCAGGTCCAGCTACTTGTTGATTCTGTCTCTACCATTGCATATGCTACAGGGTATATGCCATTGTTTGAGTCCAACCCTACAGCAGTTAACACTTGCCCAGGGTAAGGGCCCTTCATGAAAGTACCATCCAGACCTAGAAAATCTCTTAATCCAGATTTGAATCCTAACTTCAATGCACCTAAACAGACATATATTCTTCTAAAAGTTCTTGTGGTAACAGACAGGGAGGTTTCTGGATACACATCAATCCTAACTGTTGTACCAGGATTAATGTTGAGTAGCTCCAACACATAATCCCTCAAAAATCCATACTGTACTTGGTAGTCCCCACTAATGATACGCTCAGCCATTGACTTTGCCCTAGCGACCTTTTGCAATGACATTCCTACCTCCAGTTTCTTGCACAACTCTTCGTGTAAAGCTTTCACTGGAATTTTAGGGTTACTCTGTATTTGTTGAACAATTAAGTTTGCTACGTATCTGGAAGTGCAAGCTTTAATCGCCCTTGTTTGCAAACATTTATGCTCATCCTGTACTGTTTTCACCAACCAATCCTGATTTTCATTAGCCCTCGATATTTGGACTGCCCATGGACATGTACCTTTATTGGAAATTACATCTTTACCCTTGCACTTTGCCCTACTTCTGGTTGAGGGCCCACCACTATCAACTCCTGTAGAAGGCTTACTTACAACACCTTTACATTTCACCCTAATCCGGATTTTGTCATTTTTGGCTAGGTATAAAGACCTCCTTGTTGCTACAGCATGTGAGTTCATGTAGTTTTTAACATCAACCTTGGTTTTGAAGACCTGACCAATCTGAAATGGTTTAACATGAACCTCTCCATGTGAGCATGTACTTGACTTACTCAACTCTTTTAGCAGTCTCTTCCTATCATCTTCATGAAATCCTGCAAATTGATAATCATCAGTGGCAATAACTTCCAACTCATTATCAAAGTCAACCACTCCAATCCCATCATCTTTTGAATGATTGTTCAAGATTCCATGTTCATCTACATCAACAGCATTATGGAATTCACTCATGTCTACATCTACATCAAATTGTATGTTAGACTCATCCACATTGTATTCACTATCATCAGAATCATCTCCACTATCCTCAGAACCATGGCCACTCTCAGAGTAGAAAGCATCTCCACTATCATCACTCACCATACCCTCTAGATAATCCACTTCTGGTTGTTTTTCAAATGAAGTTTGAACATTAAACTCAGCATCATAATCAGCATAAAGTGAGTAATCCTCTACAAATGGTTCATAGTCATCAACTGTTGTAGTATTAGCTCCATTATCAGCTTGGCAGCATGGTTCCTGTACATGGTAAGTTCCCAATTGTTCTTCAGTTTCAACTGCACTAGTGATCACTTCTTCTTGAGTTTCAATTTCATGATTCACCACTTCCTTTTGAATGACATGACTTTCTTTACCTTGTGACCTTATAAATGGTACAATACTCTTTGAGTAATCATGGCCTTCATCAACATCTAACACTTGTGACTGCTCATAATCAGGGTTCATAGACTTGTTTAGATCAAGCTTTCTACTACATGAGCCTGCTTCTCTCCTACAAGGTTTCTTTCTATTCATTTCAGGTGACACACTATCAGGCTCCAACTCTTCAATAACAACTTTAGAAGGAGACTTGTAATAACTACCTACCCTTGTCTGACCAGTTTCAATATACACCCTAATAAGTCTGTGTTTAGGGACATATGATACCATTTTAAGTACATCTTGATCATTACCTAAAGGCATTAAGCCATAGTCCAAAGGGTATTCAGGGATACAGAAATGGTAGTAAAGGGTTTGCTCAGTTTTGTACCCTAGTTCTCGAACCACGTCGTCAAGATCATGAACTGAAAATAAATCAGTGTCAACATAATCTACATATGCTACAACACCATCAACGTATTTCCTTCCAGGTGCTTTGGTGAAGACACCACTGTAGTGTATCTTCAACGTGAAATAGTTCTCATAACCTTCTGTAAACACAAAAAAAAGAAAGAGTAAAATCAATGATTTCCTTACGTCAACACAATAGACCAAGAAAAAACAAGTTTTGTTGTAGTATTGTACCGTATGTTTTTCCTAAGTCCTCCACGGTTACAAATTTTTCTCGAAAACACCATATTGATAGCACCATTGCAATTTCTGCAGCTTAAAACCCTAAATCCCAATTTCTGTTCTTGCTTCTTCGATGGGAATGAACCCGATGACTAAACCTGTAACTGGTTATCTTCTTGGGAGAGGGACGGGTAGTGATGTGCAAGCAAGTAATCATTTCATATTAAAGAGAGGAGGTTACAACTGAAATGACGAAATTACCCCTGCAATATTTTATTAAAAAATGAGTTAACGGTGAAATGCTAACGGAGTGAGCAGGAGGGACCATTTGTTAAAAGTTTTGAAACCATAGGGACCATCTGTGAGGTTTTTTGAACTTAGGGACTAAACTTGATATTTCTGGAAACCACAGGGACCATTTTTGAAGTTTTGTCTAAAAAAAAAATTCTATTTTTTTTGAAAAATACGTGAAATATTCTAAATAGAATATTACAATGTACATATTCTAAAAATAATTTTAAAATGCAAAATAAATGGAAAAATAAAAAAATTCTTTTTTTTAAATATTATTTTCGGAACATGAATTAACTAAAAAAATAAAAAAAAATAAAATAAATAAAAATAAATAAAAAAATGCGTCTCACGGTCTCACAAAATATAGGTGGTCTCAAATGAACCTAACCCTATATATATATATATATATATATATATATATATATATATATATATATATATATATATATATATATATATATATATATATATATATATATATTTTCGCCGTTTTATGAATCATGGTTTTGGTTTTTGTTTTTATTTTGTACCTTTTGTACATACGATATCATAAATCCCCCATAGATAATGGAGTTTTTTCCTAAACAAAATTATTAAGATATAAGCATGTATTCGGAAAAATAACAATTTTGGAAATATGAAAAAGTAGAACGTGAAATTCCATAAGTAATAGGTTGTGTATGAAAAAAAAAAAAAAAAAAAAAAAAAAAAAAAAAAAAAAACTAACATTAATAACTATTTTTGTGTTTAAAATATATGTTATAGAAACTTAATATTTTTTACTAGTCTTTATAAAAGACAAAACTTCAAAAATGGTCCCTGTGGTTTCCAGAAATATCAAGTTTAGTCCCTAAGTTCAAAAAACCTCACAGATGGTCCCTGTGGTTTCAAAACTTTTAACAAATGGTCCCTCCGGCTCACTCCGTTAGCATTTCACCGTTAACTCATTTTTTAATAAAATATTGCAGGGGTAATTTCGTCACTTCAGTTGTAACCTCCTCTCTTTAATATGAAATGATTACTTGCTTGCACATCACTACCCGTCCCTCTCCCAAGAAGATAACCAGTTACAGGTTTAGTCATCGGGTTCATTCCCATCGAAGAAGCAAGAACAGAAATTGGGATTTAGGGTTTTAAGCTGCAGAAATTGCAATGGTGCTATCAATATGGTGTTTTCGAGAAAAATTTGTAACCGTGGAGGACTTAGGAAAAACATACGGTACAATACTACAACAAAACTTGTTTTTTCTTGGTCTATTGTGTTGACGTAAGGAAATCATTGATTTTACTCTTTCTTTTTTTTGTGTTTACAGAAGGTTATGAGAACTATTTCACGTTGAAGATACACTACAGTGGTGTCTTCACCAAAGCACCTGGAAGGAAATACGTTGATGGTGTTGTAGCATATGTAGATTATGTTGACACTGATTTATTTTCAGTTCATGATCTTGACGACATGGTTCGAGAACTAGGGTACAAAACTGAGCAAACCCTTTACTACCATTTCTGTATCCCTGAATACCCTTTGGACTATGGCTTAATGCCTTTAGGTAATGATCAAGATGTACTTAAAATGGTATCATATGTCCCTAAACACAGACTTATTAGGGTGTATATTGAAACTGGTCAGACAAGGGTAGGTAGTTATTACAAGTCTCCTTCTAAAGTTGTTATTGAAGAGTTGGAGCCTGATAGTGTGTCACCTGAAATGAATAGAAAGAAACCTTGTAGGAGAGAAGCAGGCTCATGTAGTAGAAAGCTTGATCTAAACAAGTCTATGAACCCTGATTATGAGTAGTCACAAGTGTTAGATGTTGATGAAGGCCATGATTACTCAAAGAGTATTGTACCATTTATAAGGTCACAAGGTAAAGAAAGTCATGTCATTCAAAAGGAAGTGGTGAATCATGAAATTGAAACTCAAGAAGAAGTGATCACTAGTGCAGTTGAAACTGAAGAACAATTGGGAACTTACCATGTACAGGAACCAAGCTGCCAAGCTGATAATGGAGCTAATACTACAACAGTTGATGACTATGAACCATTTGTAGAGGATTACTCACTTTATGCTGATTATGATGCTGAGTTTAATGTTCAAACTTCATTTGAAAAACAACCAGAAGTGGATTATCTAGAGGGTATGGTGAGTGATGATAGTGGAGATGCTTTCTACTCTGAGAGTGGCCATGGTTCTGAGGATAGTGGAGACGATTCTGATGACAGTGAATACAATGTGGATGAGTCTAACATACAATTTGATGTAGATGTAGACATGAGTGAATTCCATAATGCTGTTGATGTAGATGAACATGGAATCTTGAACAACCATTCAAAAGATGATGGGATTGGAGTGGTTGACTTTGATAATGAGTTGGAAGTTATTGCCACTGATGATTATCAATTTGCAGGATTTCATGAAGATGATAGGAAGAGACTGCTAAAAGAGTTGAGTAAGTCAAGTACATGCTCACATGAAGAGGTTCATGTTAAACCATTTCAGATTGGTCAGGTCTTCAAAACCAAGGTTGATGTTAAAAACTACATGAACTCACATGCTGTAGCAACAAGGAGGTCTTTATACCTAGCCAAAAATGACAAAATCCGGATTAGGGTGAAATGTAAAGGTGTTGTAAGTAAGCCTTCTACAGGAGTTGATAGTGGTGGGCCCTCAACCAGAAGTAGGGCAAAGTGCAAGGGTAAAGATGTAATTTCCAATAAAGGTACATGTCCATGGGCAGTCCAAATATCGAGGGCTAATGAAAATCAGGATTGGTTGGTGAAAACAGTACAGGATGAGCATAAATGTTTGCAAACAAGGGCGGTTAAAGCTTGCACTTCCAGATACGTAGCAAACTTAATTGTTCAACAAATACAGAGTAACCCTAAAATTCCAGTGAAAGCTTTACACGAAGAGTTGTGCAAGAAACTGGAGGTAGGAATGTCATAGCAAAAGGTCGCTAGGGCAAAGTCAATGGCTGAGCGTATCATTAGTGGGGACTACCAAGTACAGTATGGATTTTTGAGGGATTATGTGTTGGAGCTACTCAACACTAATCCTGGTACAACAGTTAGGATTGATGTGTATCCAGAAACCTCCCTGTCTGTTACCACAAGAACTTTTAGAAGAATATATGTCTGTTTAGGTGCATTGAAGTTAGGATTCAAATCTGGATTAAGAGATTTTCTAGGTCTGGATGGTACTTTCATGAAGGGCCCTTACCCTGGGCAAGTGTTAACTGCTGTAGGGTTGGACTCAAACAATGGCATATACCCTGTAGCATATGCAGTGGTAGAGACAGAATCAACAAGTAGCTGGACCTGGTTCTTGGAATTGTTAGGAGAAGATCTGGATCTGGGACCAAATTCAAACTTTACCTTCATTTCAGATAGACAAAAGGTGTGTACCACCTAACTTTTTTATTACCTTTACTAAATACATTTGGTTAACTAATGTTGATTACATTGACTTTTGTTTAGGGAATAATACCAGCAATGGAGAAAGTATTCCCTAGTGCAGAACACAGGTTCTGTTTGAGGCATATCCAGGAAAACATGAAGAAGCAATGGAAAGGAAAAGACTTAAGTGACCAGCTTTGGGAGTGTGGTAGAGCAACAACAGTCAATCATTTTAACAGAGCAATGGATGAGTTGAAGAAGATCAATGCAGAGGCTCATGCTTGGGTGTCTAAGATCCCAGCAAACACTTGGGCTAAATCTCCCTTTAGTGGTAAGTTTCTAGAAATTTATTGAGAATTGTTAATCTTCCCTTTTGTGTGTTTACTATATGTGTAATTGTCTTCTGTTAATATATATTATTCAGGAAGGGCACATACTGATTGTTTGTTGAATAACCTTTGTGAGGTATTCAATTCAAAGCTAGATGAAGGTAGGGATAAACCTATTATCACTTGCTTAGAGTATATTAGAGAGTATCTCATGAAGAGGTTATGTGTGGTGCAAAAGGAAATAGATAAGTGTGAAGGACTTCTAACCCCTACTGCAACTACACTGTTTGAAAAGATTAAGGCTGATGCATCAAAGTATGTGGCTAAATACAATGGGGCAGGGAAGTACCAAGTGGCAAGCACATGGCAAGACCAATATGTGGTAAATTTGAATGATCACAGTTGCAGTTGTAGGTTTTGGGAGATTACAGGTTTCCCATGTAGACATGTTGTTTGTGCTATATGGGACAAAATTGAAAATGGTGAAAATGCCCCACATGTTGATGAATGGGTCCATCCTTGCTATAGGTTATCAACATGGAAAGCCATGTATTTCAACAAAATTGATCCATTGAATGGACGTACAATGTGGCCTAAAAGTGACTGCCCATTCACTTTACTTCCACCAAAACATAAGACACAGGTTTGTATTTAAAGTACACAAAATATATAGTATACATGTGAACATGGAATGAATTCAATTTTAACTATAGTATATCAACATGTGTAGGTTGGGAGGCCTAAGAAGAAGAGAAGATGGGGTGTTGATGAGCCAAACAGCCAAGCTGGTAGATTGAGCAGGAAATATTTGGCAGTCACTTGTTCAAAGTGTCATAACAAAGGGCACAATTCCAGAACATGTAAAGGGCAGGGAGGCAGTGGTAAGTTGGAGGAGGCTGAAAATTAACTTTTTAGTGGTTATTAGGATGTTGGTGTTGTAGGTATTTAGAAACTTATGTAATGTGTACTTGTTTGAAGATGTGTTAAGAACTTGAAAACTTTGCATGTAATGGTGTGTATGCACTTTTTGGATCATGGTTGTGTTAAGAACTTTATAACTTTGAATGTAATGGTGTGTATGCACTTTTTGGTGATGAATTAATATGTTTTGTGTACTACCCTTCACTTCACAGATCAATTAATAACAATGTACATTTCAATTGCAAATGAAAACCATCTTCAAGATGCAATTACAATACACTTAACAATTACATTTCAAAAACATTCAAGAAATTGAACAATGAACTATAACAAACTACATTCCATTACCATTACCATTACCACTGCATTACACATTAATCTGATACATAAACCAAATACAACACCACCAATTCCAAAACCACCTACATAAACTGAAAGCAAAAAAACCCCTATCCGATTAAAATAAAAAAAAACCCTGCAATGGTTACAAACCAAAAACCAAAACTCCATTACCATCCAAACCTTCAGAAGATATTTAGAGATTAAAATAATACCAAAAAAAACACCCATGAACAAAACAACATCAGCTGGTAGTTCCATAATTCTGCAGTTACAATGGCGACCCTCTCCTCCAATCGATTCTTTGATCTTATCAAACCTGGAATCACCACCAATGCCCTAGCACACATAGGGGGATCAGACCATCGAATGAAACCACATCTTTTACAGTTCCAAAATTGCCTTCCAGGGTTACGATCCGTCCATGAAGTGATCTTCGTTGCTTCATTCCCACATCTGCAAGTCACCATCTTTGAATCAGAAGCGATTGAATGTCGTAAAGGGTGCAACGGTCGAGCAACAGTGGAAAGGAGGAGAGATGATCGACTGATGAAGCTAAAGGATTTGCCCAAAAATCGAACATGCAATTTCTTTTAAAGAGAGGAGGTTACAACTGAAATGACGAAATTACCCCTGCAATATTTTATTAAAAAATGAGTTAACGGTGAAATGCTAACGGAGTGAGCCGGAGGGACTATTTGTTAAAAGTTTTGAAACCACAGGGACCATCTGTGAGGTTTTTTGAACTTAGGGACTAAACTTGATATTTCTGGAAACCACAGGGACCATTTTTGAAGTTTTGTCCTTTATAAAATTATCTTCATTAGCAATCCAATCCAACCTAATTCTTCAAATAAAATAAAAATAATAAAAAAAAAATAAAAAAAAGTAATTTCATTTCTTTTCCACCTATACATGCAACCAAACCTGATCCAATTATTTACACTCGTTAACAATCTAAACGCAATCTATTCTATATAACCATAAGGGACTGATTTGCTTATACAACATTAATTGGGACTTTATGATATAAATTTTATATATTTATAAAATTATATCAATATTGGTCTTAATTTGTAAAGAAAAATCAGTTAGGTATTTTGTTATCTTTTATTTTATTTTATATTAGAAACTAAGTTAATTATTAACAAAAGTTAGCTTTTGATATAAAAAGTATTTGATTTCCTCTATTAAAAGTGGACATAGTAACCGCTCGGAAGAAACCCCAAATGGGGGTAGTCTAAAAATCTATAACTGTTTGTAGCCAAGAAGAAATATCGTATGATGGTTTACCAGTTTAGTCATTAGGAACTATTTATGGCAAGTAATTTACTAAATAAAATGAACCAAAACCCATTTGTGTGGCAATTGTGTCAGATATCATACTTCATAATTCACACAAGGATACAGATATGGATTTAAATTGGGCCCATACACATGAGGAATCTCCGGAAAAAGCACATTAATTATTAAGGACATGAATATTTATTTTTGCTTCACAAGAATACAACCCTAGTCACATTATGACCGGATACGAAATACAATAGAAGGCGACGAGCCTTCCAACTCAAATCAACATCTTTAACAAAACAATAATCAAATTTAAGATGGAAACACACCAAACAAATATAAGATCAACGAACAGAAAACCAAGTCTTGGAAATTGAACTTAAGCAAAGATCTCTATGCGCATTTGAAGCCCTTTGGCACCTTCTTTCCACAGACATTAAGCAACAAGCTCAAAGAAACTGGCACATTAAGATTGATACCCAAGACATTTGCTTTAATGGCGGTACATAGGCAAACCGCTGCCTCAAGATCTACAAGGTTGCCAAGGAGGCTGCAGCAAGGAGTGGTTGCTGGTGTACCGACGACAAGGTGAACCAAGTCATTGAGCACATTTGCACACACACCTAGCTTGAGTGTATCTTTAGGACATGTGGGTTTGTGTTGGTGATCTTTATGTGGCTTAGGGATCTTTGGTGGTGGTGGGCAAGATGTTGAACTTACAAGAGTGAAGAATACAAGGTTGAGAGCGAGGAGGAAAGTAGTTGTTGCCAATGCCCTTGATGCCATTTTGAAATGCTTTTAGATGTAAATGGAATGCTAGCTCAAGAAATTGTGGCTTGTTTTGATGTGTGGAACTACAAAAGTGAGTTAAGGTATTTATAGATTGAAATCTTGAATAGTGGTATATATCTTTATTCCTTATTAGGTATTTAGGCTAATTTCCAATCTCAATTTCTAACTCCTTTGACCGTTTTCATATCTTATCAGTTATTTTAATGAATGAATATGCAACCATTTTTTATTTATATAGGAGACCCTAACAAATAAAAACACTGCCTAATTGGCACAATCTGTATAGAAGTTGTCCAATCAAATCTTTTATGTGTCCAATCTGTAAGATGGAAACCGATATATATATATATATATATATATATATATATATATATATATATATATATATATATATATATATATATATATATATATATATTCATGAATTGTAATGAGGATATCGATCAGCAGGTTGTAACATTGAGAGATTACCGGACAACTCCGCATTGTGGCATCCATACAAGAAACATCTCATTATTCAGGAAGTAAGACCTGTCTAGAATGTGTTTTAGAATATATTGACTCTGTTCTAAGTGGTAATAAAGGGGCTACCTTAATTCGACTTGTTAGATATTGTGCCCATAATTGGCTTTTTCCTTGATGATGTTTTTTTTTTTTTTTTTTTTTTTTTTTTTTTTTTTTTGTCTCGCTTCTTGTTAGTTTTTAAATAATATATCTTTAGAAAAATAATAATAAGATCCTTTTATTCATATTATTTTCAATTTTATATTCATATTACTTAAATAAGTTAAATAATTAAATATCCCGCTAGCAATACATGTTGTAAGATTCAACGGAAGAATTGAATAAGATAAAGTATCAAACTTAGACACAATAAATTAAACCCAATAGGTAGAGGGTTTGCCGAGAGCAAGTTTGTAAATACATAGAGTTCCCCACCCTCTTTTAATTATAAGGTAAATCTTCATCAAAGTTTTTATATTTTAAACTCATTAATTAATAATAAAGTCATGACTTTTTTTTAATAGAAAGGTAAAAAATACCGTCGATTGTTTACAAAGGAGAACAAAAAACTGGCAATCGATTCAAAATTTGGGATTTTACAGGGTAGTAAAAAAAACAAAGTCCTAATATTTCATACTCATTAACAATCAAGTTATTATTATTTTTATTTCTAACAGAAAATAACTTGAAATAATCATATTGTATGGACATGAGTTTATTATAATAATATTATTATATATATCTGGCAAAAAAATATTATTTTGTTGTAATCTTATTGTATTATCTTGTCTAGTAGATAATGTTATAGTGACATAATCTTTACTATGTTATAGTGACATAATTTTATAGTGACATAATCTTACTGTATTATCTTTCTCTAAAATAACACATTGGCCTATTATAATTTTATTATATTATTGACATATGATATTATTTATTATAATAGTACTTTATTTTCTATGGTTAGTTAACAATATTATCTTACCGTAATATTACTATATTTTACCTAATCAAGATATCATTTGTCTGGAAAATTTTGATTTTTGTTTATCATTTTAGGATCACAGTTTTAATCGTAAAGTAAGACAGAACTTTCGATTAGATGCAAAAAAATACAATAACATAATAATAAAAGAGCAAAGATGGTGAGACAAAAAAAAATATTAATAAGATTATAGTAACATACTACTCATTTTTTGAAAGTCATGGTTTTATCATTAATGAACCCAAAATATAAGTACTTATATGATAATTACCCCTAAAATATAGAACTAATGAATACAATACCAAATGTGTAAACAATTACTATTTTTTTTAACTCAAATTTTGTTATTTTGTTAGTTTGTCATTTAATATTAAAAAAAAGACAAAACTTCAAAAATGGTCCCTGTGGTTTCCAGAAATATCAAGTTTAGTCCCTAAGTTCAAAAAACCTCACAGATGGTCCCTGTGGTTTCAAAACTTTTAACAAATGGTCCCTCCGGCTCACTCCGTTAGCATTTCACCGTTAACTCATTTTTTAATAAAATATTGCAGGGGTAATTTCGTCATTTCAGTTGTAACCTCCTCTCTTTAAAAGAAATTGCATGTCCGATTTTTGGGCAAATCCTTTAGCTTCATCAGTCGATCATCTCTCCTCCTTTCCACTGTTGCTCGACCGTTGCACCCTTCACGACATCCAATCGCTTCTGATTCAAAGATGGTGACTTGCAGATGTGGGAATGAAGCAACGAAGATCACTTCATGGACGGATCGTAACCCTGGAAGGCAATTTTGGAACTGTAAAAGATGTGGTTTCATTCGATGGTCTGATCCCCCTATGTGTGCTAGGGCATTGGTGGTGATTCCAGGTTTGATAAGATCAAAGAATCGATTGGAGGAGAGGGTCGCCATTGTAACTGCAGAATTGTGGAACTACCAGCTGATGTTGTTTTGTTCATGGGTGTTTTTTTTTTTGGTATTATTTTAATCTCTAAATATCTTCTGAAGGTTTGGATGGTAATGGAGTTTTGGTTTTTGGTTTGTAACCATTGCAGGGTTTTTTTATTTTTATTTTAATCGGATAGGGGTTTTTTTGCTTTCAGTTTATGTAGGTGGTTTTGGAATTGGTGGTGTTGTATTTGGTTTATGTATCAGATTAATGTGTAATGCAGTGGTAATGGTAATGGTAATGGAATGTAGTTTGTTATAGTTCATTGTTCAATTTCTTGAATGTTTTTGAAATGTAATTGTTAAGTGTATTGTAATTGCATCTTGAAGATGGTTTTCATTTGCAATTGAAATGTACATTGTTATTAATTGATCTGGGAAGTGAAGGGTAGTACACAAAACATATTAATTCATCACCAAAAAGTGCATACACACCATTACATTCAAAGTTATAAAGTTCTTAACACAACCATGATCCAAAAAGTGCATACACACCATTACATGCAAAGTTTTCAAGTTCTTAACACATCTTCAAACAAGTACACATTACATAAGTTTCTAAATACCTACAACACCAACATCCTAATAACCACTAAAAAGTCAATTTTCAGCCTCCTCCAACTTCACCACTGCCTCCCTGCCCTTTACATGTTCTGGAATTGTGCCCTTTGTTATGACACTTTGAACAAGTGACTGCCAAATATTTCCTGCTCAATCTACCAGCTTGGCTGTTTGGCTCATCAACACCCCTTCTTCTCTTCTTCTTAGGCCTCCCAACCTACACATGTTGATATACTATAGTTAAAATTGAATTCATTCCATGTTCACATGTATACTATATATTTTGTGTACTTTAAATACAAACCTGTGTCTTATGTTTTGGTGGAAGTAAAGTGAATGGGCAGTCACTTTTAGGCCACATTGTACGTCCATTCAATGGATCAATTTTGTTGAAATACATGGCTTTCCATGTTGATAACCTATAGCAAGGATGGACCCATTCATCAACATGTGGGGCATTTTCACCATTTTCAATTTTGTCCCATATAGCACAAACAGCATGTCTACATGGGAAACCTGTAATCTCCCAAAACCTACAACTGCAACTGTGATCATTCAAATTTACCACATATTGGTCTTGCCATGTGCTTGCCACTTGGTACTTCCCTGCCCCATTGTATTTAGCCACATACTTTGATGCATCAGCCTTAATCTTTTCAAACAGTGTAGTTGCAGTAGGGGTTAGAAGTCCTTCACACTTATCTATTTCCTTTTGCACCACACATAACCTCTTCATGAGATACTCTCTAATATACTCTAAGCAAGTGATAATAGGTTTATCCCTACCTTCATCTAGCTTTGAATTGAATACCTCACAAAGGTTATTCAACAAACAATCAGTATGTGCCCTTCCTGAATAATATATATTAACAGAAGACAATTACACATATAGTAAACACACAAAAGGGAAGATTAACAATTCTCAATAAATTTCTAGAAACTTACCACTAAAGGGAGATTTAGCCCAAGTGTTTGCTGGGATCTTAGACACCCAAGCATGAGCCTCTGCATTGATCTTCTTCAACTCATCCATTGCTCTGTTAAAATGATTGACTGTTGTTGCTCTACCACACTCCCAAAGCTGGTCACTTAAGTCTTTTCCTTTCCATTGCTTCTTCATGTTTTCCTGGATATGCCTCAAACAGAACCTGTGTTCTGCACTAGGGAATACTTTCTCCATTGCTGGTATTATTCCCTAAACAAAAGTCAATGTAATCAACATTAGTTAACCAAATGTATTTAGTAAAGGTAATAAAAAAGTTAGGTGGTACACACCTTTTGTCTATCTGAAATGAAGGTAAAGTTTGAATTTGGTCCCAGATCCAGATCTTCTCCTAGCAATTCCAAGAACCAGGTCCAGCTACTTGTTGATTCTGTCTCTACCACTGCATATGCTACAGGGTATATGCCATTGTTTGAGTCCAACCCTACAGCAGTTAACACTTGCCCAAGGTAAGGGCCCTTCATGAAAGTACCATCCAGACCTAGAAAATCTCTTAATCCAGATTTGAATCCTAACTTCAATGCACCTAAACAGACATATATTCTTCTAAAAGTTCTTGTGGTAACAGACAGGGAGGTTTCTGGATACACATCAATCCTAACTGTTGTACCAGGATTAGTGTTGAGTAGCTCCAACACATAATCCCTCAAAAATCCATACTGTACTTGGTAGTCCCCACTAATGATACGCTCAGCCATTGACTTTGCCCTAGCGACCTTTTGCAATGACATTCCTACCTCCAGTTTCTTGCACAACTCTTCGTGTAAAGCTTTCACTGGAATTTTAGGGTTACTCTGTATTTGTTGAACAATTAAGTTTGCTACGTATCTGGAAGTGCAAGCTTTAACCGCCCTTGTTTGCAAACATTTATGCTCATCCTGTACTGTTTTCACCAACCAATCCTGATTTTCATTAGCCCTCGATATTTGGACTGCCCATGGACATGTACCTTTATTGGCAATTACATCTTTACCCTTGCACTTTGCCCTACTTCTGGTTGAGGGCCCACCACTATCAACTCCTGTAGAAGGCTTACTTACAACACCTTTACATTTCACCCTAATCCGGATTTTGTCATTTTTGGCTAGGTATAAAGACCTCCTTGTTGCTACAGCATGTGAGTTCATGTAGTTTTTAACATCAACCTTGGTTTTGAAGACCTGACCAATCTGAAATGGTTTAACATGAACCTCTCCATGTGAGCATGTACTTGACTTACTCAACTCTTTTAGCAGTCTCTTCCTATCATCTTCATGAAATCCTGCAAATTGATAATCATCAGTGGCAATAACTTCAACTCATTATCAAAGTCAACCACTCCAATCCCATCATCTTTTGAATGATTGTTCAAGATTCCATGTTCATCTACATCAACAGCATTATGGAATTCACTCATGTCTACATCTACATCAAATTGTATGTTAGACTCATCCATATTGTATTCACTGTCATCAGAATCATCTCCACTATCCTCAGAACCATGGCCACTCTCAGAGTAGAAAGCATCTCCACTATCATCACTCACCATACCCTCTAGATAATCCACTTCTGGTTGTTTTTCAAATGAAGTTTGAACATTAAACTCAGCATCATAATCAGCATAAAGTGAGTAATCCTCTACAAATGGTTCATAGTCATCAACTGTTGTAGTATTAGCTCCATTATCAGCTTGGCAGCTTGGTTCCTGTACATGGTAAGTTCCCAATTGTTCTTCAGTTTCAACTGCACTAGTGATCACTTCTTCTTGAGTTTCAATTTCATGATTCACCACTTCCTTTTGAATGACATGACTTTCTTTACCTTGTGACCTTATAAATGGTACAATACTCTTTGAGTAATCATGGCCTTCATCAACATCTAACACTTGTGACTGCTCATAATCAGGGTTCATAGACTTGTTTAGATCAAGCTTTCTACTACATGAGCCTGCTTCTCTCCTACAAGGTTTCTTTCTATTCATTTCAGGTGACACACTATCAGGCTCCAACTCTTCAATAACAACTTTAGAAGGAGACTTGTAATAACTACCTACCCTTGTCTGACCAGTTTCAATATACACCCTAATAAGTCTATGTTTAGGGACATATGATACCATTTTAAGTACATCTTGATCATTACCTAAAGGCATTAAGCCATAGTCCAAAGGGTATTCAGGGATACAGAAATGGTAGTAAAGGGTTTGCTCAGTTTTGTACCCTAGTTCTCGAACCATGTCATCAAGATCATGAACTGAAAATAAATCAGTGTCAACATAATCTACATATACTACAACACCATCAACGTATTTCCTTCCAGGTGCTTTGGTGAAGACACCACTGTAGTGTATCTTCAACGTGAAATAGTTCTCATAATCTTCTGTAAACACAAAAAAAAGAAAGAGTAAAATCAATGATTTCCTTACGTCAACACAATAGACCAAGAAAAAACAAGTTTTGTTGTAGTATTGTACCGTATGTTTTTCCTAAGTCCTCCACGGTTACAAATTTTTCTCGAAAACACCATATTGATAGCACCATTGCAATTTCTGCAGCTTAAAACCCTAAATCCCAATTTCTGTTCTTGCTTCTTCGATGGGAATGAACCCGATGACTAAACTTGTAACTGGTTATCTTCTTGGGAGAGGGACGGGTAGTGATGTGCAAGCAAGTAATCATTTCATATTAAAGAGAGGAGGTTACAACTGAAATGACGAAATTACCCCTGCAATATTTTATTAAAAAATGAGTTAACGGTGAAATGCTAACGGAGTGAGCCGGAGGGACCATTTGTTAAAAGTTTTGAAATCACAGGGACCATCTGTGAGGTTTTTTGAACTTAAGGACTAAACTTGATATTTCTGAAAACCACAGGGACCATTTTTGAAGTTTTATCTAAAAAAAATAAAGTCATCACTATATCAATATCTTTACTTTTTCAATAACATAACAATAAATGTGACAAAAAAATATTGAAGTAAGATTGTAGTAAATATTAATCATCCTCTTTAAAAAAGTTGTTATGGCATGAACCCAAAATATAAATTCTTTCATTTTGCATTCCTCCTATATTAGTTGAGTTTGAGTGTGACTTCCAATAGATTTGGAAGTACGGATGGTAAATTTCAACTCAAACAATAACTCAATATGAAAATAAAGAGATTTGCATTGAAATTTTTGATGAGCCAACACTTTTATTAGATGAGTAGGATTGAGTTACCTATTTAAGTTTGTAGGTCAAACCCGCAACCCGATTACATATATTATATTTAAAAACATAAAATTTTATGTTTGAATTAATAGAATAAATTAAATATACGAGGTTGGAAATCTTTTCTTTTTTAAAATGTATTGTATATCAAGTTAATCTTTTCTTTTTTAAAATGTATTGTATATCAAGTTATTATGTTAGTTTAATATTTTGTCCTTCATTTCATTCTAGTCAACTTAAAATGTTAATTATTAATTTATTTAGAACGTCTATAATTCACCTCCTTTATCATTAAAGATTTTATATAAACTCTAATCATCTATATGATCATGAGTAATACTTCGAACCTCCATGCTTTAATCCTTTGATTACTCATGGTTCGCTATTCTCCTTATTGCATTAGTTATGATACTTATTTTACTATGTCGATGTCATATGTCCCGAGTAATTCAATCCAATGCCTTTGCCTCACGTTCGACTTTTTTCTGATCAAAAGATATGATAAAATTCGTTTGATTAGTAGAAAGTTTACATTTAGCACCAAGCAACTAGTGCTTAAATATTTTCAAGGCTAAAACTATCGTTATCAATTTTAGATCATATGCAGAATAGTCTTGCTGGTGAAACTGCATCTGTAGTGAAACATAGGCTAAAACTTTATCCCTTGGAAAATAAATAAAGCCAACGAAGGTATCACTATAGCTTCAATCATTCGTCCCCTTAATAACAGTAAGGATCGGTGCTTTATACAACTATTTCATCAATTTCTCAAACAATACTTGTTATTTATCGTTTGTCATAAACATCACTCTTTCAAGATAATATTGTTGATATATATATATATATATATATATATATATATATATATATATATATATATATATATATATATATATATATATATATATATATATATATATATATATATATATATATATATATATATATACTAACCGTTTACCCGCGCAAAGCGGCGGCCGACAAATACTTTGTTTCGACAATTAATTTATTTTCCATGGAGAATGATTATTTTCAATTCAATCATTAGTTGGTTTTAGGAAATATGTCATATTAAAAATAAAGAAAATTCATGAAATGATCAAATTATAGGGTGTTGAGTATTTATTTGGATGAAAAAAAAAATATGGTCAAAACCATGGAAGAGAAGATTTATAGGTAGGGATGTCAACGGGGGCAAACGGGGTGGGGAGTGCATCTCCCGCCCCCACCCCCGAAATTTCCCTGTTCCCCCGCTCCCGCCCCCGAATCCCCTTTCTTACCCCCGCCCCCGCCCCTGTTCCCCCGCTCCCGATTGATTTTGGACTTTTTTTTTTTTTTTGTCTAAAAGAAGTTGTTATTTATGTTAAAATAAGCTATTTTTTAGGTAACAAATAATTATTTATAGCAGAATTTTATATATTAAAAATAAAAAAAGTTACGGCATTTTAAAAAATTATACTAACAACTTAAAAACATGTTTTTGATGAATTTTGGAAGCTCAAAATCATGTTATTGTTTATTATATTTATATAATTCATATATATGTAAATATATGTGTAATTTATTAACGGAATCCCCATGGGGATTTCGGGATGGGATTGGCTACCCCTGCCCCCGCCCCTGAAATGAAAACGGGGGTTAACCTTGCCCCCGTCCCCGTCCCCGCCCCCGATTTTTTTTAAAAAAATCCCCCAAACGGGACGGGGCCCCCACGGAAACGGGGTCCCACGGGACTTTTTGACATCTCTATTTATAGGAGTTTGTTTAAAATTTAATATTATTTTATTAGTGATTAGTTGTACAATTAGCTTAATGATTTGAACGTCTTAAAAAAATATTATTATTTTATTCAATCTATTTTTAAAAATAGTAGGATTTGTTTTATAAGATAGTAAAGATATATATATATATATATATATATATATATATATATATATATATATATATATATATATATATGCAATATTTGAATACATTGTAGTTATATTTTGTTTAAATACAAAGATATTTGATACTTATAAAGTATAAATTATATTTTGTAGCCAAAGAAATAGATTCTCAAGAAAAAGGATCAAATCTTGATAAAGCTAGAAATCGGAGATTGGAGAATGCATTAAGAACAAAAAAGAAGAGAAGCGTGCAAAACATGTTTCCCACATCGTGGTCTTATCATTGCCACGATGTGGCGACATGTCCAAACTTAGAAGCTACCCTGGATATGCAAGGAAGACTTATTGCCTACATGTTTAAAAAGTTTTCCTCGGCTTCACAGGTATATTGCAACGACGTGGAACCTATATTTTGGCAAGTATTTATATCGATCATTAAGTCAAATCCGAAGGAGGGCCACTGATTTCTTCAACAAACAAAACCAAAAACCTCTTAAAAAAACCCTTGGAAGGCATATTTCGATTGGAGAACAAGAATTATAGAGATTTGAGTGAAGATTCATCATCAATCATTTGGTTTGTCTAGAGTTTACAATATTTAACAAAGATTACTCTTTGATTACTTGTGTTTCTGCTATAATCATGGGCAAATAACCCTTTACTTTCCTTTAGATTAAATGAACCATTTGACTATGTTCTATTTTATGGACTTATGAAGTTGGTTTTAGTTTGTGTGTGATAGATCATCATCCTAGTATGTTAAAGTTCTAGCCTTTATTATTTTCCCTTCAAGTTTTATGTGAATTGGATGACATTCTTGTTGCATGAATTTGTTACCTAGTGGCTTATGATCATTAAATTGCTAGAGTTTGTGATAGAACATATCCTAGATTAGGCGGTAAAATGCAGTTTCAATAATTGTACTAGAGAGAATTATTGACTTAAAATATCTAATTGAATTACTTGTCTTGATCATCGATAGGTAATTCTTAGATCTTATCTTTCATAGTCCAAATAATCCTTTAAAACAATTTGGTGTTGTTAATTTTCTTAACATTGGAATTGAAGTTCAAAAATTAATATATGCTAGACAATATAATATGATATCTAGTAAATTCGAATTTGTAAACCTATTAGAATTAGTCATACAAAAAAGGGGATTCCAAACTAACGGAGGTATCTTTTAATTCATGGTTAAATCTCATTTTCTAATTGTTTGCTTTAGTTTGAAGTACTATTAGTTGATAGTTTAATTTATGTTTTATCTAAACTTGAAAAATCAGAAAAATTCTATAATTAAGAGTTTATTTCTTAGTTTTTTTAGCATTTATTTTCTTAATTAGAATATTCTTTGACGGGATTGACTCCTTACTTACTCTACTTTAGTACTATGTGATTAGGTACACTGTCTATTAGGTTTTAGTTGAGTTGAATAATTAGGGTTACAATTTTAAATTTTTCAAGTGATATATATATATATATATATATATATATATATATATATATATATATATATATATATATATCACTTGAAAGCTTTAAAATTATAATATAACACGTTAAAGTATTTCGAATAGTTTCTGTGGGAGCGGCTTATTTTAGTTGAAAATAATTGCTATTAGTTAATCGATCCTTTTTGTTTTGTTAAATCCGCAAAAAGTTATTTTTCTAGTTGTTTAAATTTTCAATGTTTTTAGATACCACAACATGGCAGCTACCTTGCCACGACATGAAAACAATAGGTTTATAGTTTTGATTTTCTTTATTTCGTCGTTGTTCGGTATACATGCGTTTTTATTTGTTTTATTTCAATTTTTCATGACTAAGGGATCTTCCTCAAAAATTGTGCCACCCGTTGATGATCTAGAATCCTAATTCCACAAGCAAAAAAAAAAAAAAAAAGGTGAATCAAGTAATAGTTTTGAATCTGACATAGTATAATCTTTCAAGATAACTCGGGGACAAGAAAGTAACTAGATATGAACCAGAAACCGAAAGACACACGAAGGAGGACGAAAGAATACATTACGATCATGATGATGGAAGAAAATATTTGGAAGATGTGAGAAGATAATGGGTTCGGTCTCGTTCAGTCCAAAATTCTAGCCTCGGCGAAATTTTAGATTAAGGGTTACATCCTTAACATGCTGAAGGATATATCATTCCTTCGGAAGGGCCACGAGGATGCATACAAGCACATTGATGAGCTGTTGGAGATTAGAAATTATTTTAATATTCTGAACACAACTAAAGATGTAGTGATGTTGTGACTCCCACAAGTCACACTAAAGGACACAACAAAACATTAGTTAAACTCACATGCATCGGGAGCTATCACAACATGGGCAAATCTAAGATTCAACAAATTAGTGTCTGATAAAGGTGTCTAAGCCAGTAACTAAATTGGTATTATTTATTAGATTATTATATGATTAATAAAATAATTGGAAAGTATGGGAAAATGAGTTTTTAATATATTATGTGATTAATGTATTAATTGAAAATAGACAGTTGATTTGTCAATTTATTATCTGATTAATAAATTAATATGTGATTAATTGTTAAATGACTGATTTATTAATTTATATGGCTAATAAATTAGTAAGAAATCAATTTGAATTAATTAATTTTCAATCAAATATCCAATGAATTAATTAAATTAATTAAAAATGTACGGACTAAAAGTGACAATATTCAAATTTGAGCAAAAGAAAGCCTCCAAAACCTCTCTAGAAGGGAAGGTTTTGTGGGAGCTCCCTAGGGCTTCTAGAAAGCCTTAGATGGTAACGAAATGGTAAAAGAAAACTACATTATTTGAGATATTATTATAATATTCAAATTAGTGTTACCTTAGAATACCATAATCACTTATAAATAACCCCTTATGGGTCTCATATTTTCATCCCTCCTTACTATAAGCGTAGGAACGAAAATTCCACATCTCTCTTCTCTCTCCTCAACATTTTAAGGTTTCTAGTGTTTGGGTGTGAGCCATTGGAGGCATCATATTTTTTGTGCTTGCTTTCCAAGGTTTTCAAGAATGATATTGTTGTGATTATTTGTTATAACAATCAAAATGTATGTAACACTAATATTCATGTTAATTTCGATTTTCATATACTCTCTCCAGAATTTCTTTATGTTCATAATTTATTGTTATTGATAGAGAAAACATAGATCCTTTCTAGGTTGTATGTGAACTTAAGGGTTTAAGTGTTTTCCCGCCACATGATTTTTTTATTATCTAGTAAACCTATCAGTGATATCAAAGCCTTAGTTTTCTAATTGATTAGGCATAATAGTGAATTAATCAAAACTAGGGTTTGTGGAAATTAAACCCTAATGGCCTTAAAATTTCAAAAAAGCCTAGGGTTCTTGAAACCCTAGCCTCCATCCCTATTACCGAAAATGATAGGTTTTTCCTTAGGCTTTCTAGTTTTCTTAATATAATTTTAAATGCCTTAAAATTTGGATAATGAAAATCTATTAAACCTAATCCATTTATTTTTGAAAATTAGAAGTGTTATTAGATTAGGATTACATTTGAATTATCTATTAATTGTTTAATTGAAGATAATTATTTATCCCTTAATGATTTAATTTGAATTATTTTATCATTTATTTAATTGTAGATAATTACTTAAATCCTTAATGATTTATATAAATTAAAGGATAGTTGGTAAATCATTAATGGTTTAAAATTAATTAATTATTAAAAAGTTAATTCAAAAATTAATTTGAAACCCTAATATTTTGAAAAAATTTAAAATACATCTTATACTATATATGATTAAAAGTTTAATAGATTATATGTATAATAAAAGTCAGTCGAATCGTTAGTACAACTCATTCACGGAGCCATGCTATAAGGGGGTGGGGGGGGGGGGGGGGGGGGGTTAAGGAAACAACCTATAAGATGATCGTTCAATGGGTGTTCATTCTCACCAACTGCTCCATTGATTAGTGGAGGGTCGTTAGCCGAACGAATTTGATAGTGTTGGATTAGGTGTCTAAGCCCATAACTAGTGGAGAAAAAGTTAGTAGGATTTATTATTTGAAATAATATATTAGTACTCAAAATGATTTTATTAATATATTACAAGATTAATATATTATTTGGAAATCATAGTATTAATTAGTATTGAATCAGAAATTAATTTGGTATTGACTTTCATATTAAAGAAACTGATTAATAATAGACGGATTGTTTTGCAAATCTTTGATAGTTGTGAAACTAGGCTTAGGACTCCTTGTAAGTGGAGTTGATGGAATTTATGGGTATCCCCATAAGATTTCGTGCAAGGGCTTTTTAAGGAGGTCCATAGGTTGCTTTGGGTATCAGGTAAGAATTATCGTTTCCTTATTCAAGTCCAGCTTCAAGAATAAGCAAGCTAACCATATATAAACCCTCTAAACCCCTAAGAAAATCGGCTCATGCACTCTAGATTGAAACTTGGCCAATTCCCTTATCTTTCCAACTCATTCTTTGCATCAGGTGTTTGTGACTCTAGTAGAGGTGCAACACTTGGGGCACTAAGCTTTCAAGATTCAAGGATCTTCAAGGATTATCTTGTTATTACTATATAACAAGTGAGATAATCTTCTAACCCTATTTTCTTCATGAATCTTGAAAATTATATGCTAGTCTTAGGGTTATTATGATAGGTCATTATTTTCTGGTTTGGGCTAGACAATCATATTTGTAAGTTTTGTTAAGTTCTTAATCATGTTTTACATGTTTTATGTGCGTTTACGGTTGAGTATGTGTACGGCTATAAACAGGTTTACGACCAACTACCACCTATATATAGGGCTTCTATGACATCCCCATTTTCACGACCAGAAAAGACCGATTTTGTTTATGCTTTATGAAAATGAGAGTACCTCTTTTAAATAAAATGTTGTGAAATTTATTCCCAGAAAAACACGATAAATACATTATCAAAGCTTTTCCGAAGAAACGTATATTATTCATTTTAAAACATTTGGGATGTCATCGTCAATACAGAAACATAAGCATAAACAGAACTTACATTCATTTACACTAGTGATCTATATCTCCTTAATCTCTTAGTGTAATGTAACTTCATATCGATACCTGTGATATAAATAAAATGAGTGGGTCAAGTTGGGAAACCTGGTGATTACATAGGGTTTTCAACCCACAATAATATAATTATTATGTTTAAACAATCAAACAATCAACCTAATTACCCATCCCCATTATCTTCTTTACTCTTAAGGATCTACCCTACGAATCAGTCATTCCTCGTTCATTCTATTAAGTAGACAAATTGCTATAAAATGACAGAAAGTCAACGCCTCCAACATGTGAAGTATACATATACTTCCAATTATTTTGATGGTTTGCAATGCCAAAAATTTCCGTTTCTGATTATCATCTTTTCTTTCTATAGCCATATGCTCACACAAATTTATGTAGCTGATTACACATTAATTTAATTATGCAGGTTTTGAACTTTTTGATGGAAAAGAATAAGGTTAATGCTCTTCATAGAAAAGTATGTTCGTATTTTAGGAAATCTGGCTAATAATTTAGTTAATTATATAAAAAATGTTGAAATTTTACATTTGTCTGTTATTGGAATGATTATTTGATGTATTACTTTGTCTACTATTGGAATGATTATTTATATGACATTAACTTTTGTGCAATGTATTGTATTTTTTGTATATGATATTTTATTTTCTATTATGAGGCGTGAAATGCAAATTTAATTTGAATCAGTAAATCTATAAATAATATTTTTAAGAAAAAATTAAAATTACGATACGCAAAAATGTGTGTCGTTTTCATTTATGACAGGGCCTTTCTTGACAGGGCTTCCTGATGGGTTTTGGTCATAAGACATCCTATGTGCTCATACAAACCCTAAAGCTTGGATCTAGGTTTCTCTATTGTACATGCAAGTTATCGAAGACTATAAACCCTAATTCTAGCATATGGAAATCGATATTAACATATAATTAGGTTTAAGATATTACCTCGATTGTTATGTAGCAATAACAATCCTAATTCCTCCTTGAATTAACTTTGGAAGGCTTAAAGTCACAAGTGTCACTCCTCTAATGGCTTACAAACACCAAGAGCAAATGGAGAAGTTATAAAGAGAGAGGAGAGGTATAAGAAGTCGTCTCTAGGACCTCTTGGGAAGGGATACACGAATTCATGAGCCTTAGGGGGTTTATATAGGTGTAAAGATTAGGGTTTTAGTCCTTATCCTTATCTAGTCGCTTGCCCACCAAGTAACCATAAGATAAGTCTTAGAAACCCTTATCCTAGTCGAATTCTAAGGCCTTATCACCTTTGATTCGTCCAACCCATTAATCAGATAATCCTTACCTTATTTTGTAACTATCACATAATTACAATTTAGCCCCTTTAGTTTAATTAATTACACTTGATCACAAAATTAATTCTTAATTAATTATTGACCATAATTAATTAAACAAATATGATTTCTGATTTAATATATTATTCTTATAACATATTAATAAATCATAATAACCTCTCTCTCTTTATTTATTTCTCCAATCAAGTTGCTTTGGTGAAGGCAACCCAAAAGGACCATGCACCATCGGGTCAAGTACATACCAAAATAGTTATGGACTCAGACACTAATCCAACAGTCTCCCACTTGGATAAGTCTAATAACTATTCTGCGTATGACTTCAGATCCTGGTCCGCAATCGTAGCTTTCCAAAGCTGCTGTCAACTCTGATCCTATCAGATACGCGTGTCGTTAGATAAGGGATCATATATTCCTCCATTCTAGATATCGTATGAGATATGATTTCTAATCATTCTCTTTGTACTATTTCTCGATTTCCGATTTATGACGACTGACTAATTGAACAAATCAAATTAGCCCTAGCCCGGCCGAGCATTTACGTTTGTCATCACTAAATCATCGAGGGGCACAAAGATATCGCTTTTATACTTCTTTGGATAAAAGGAACATATAAACTTTGATACAATGTTCGCTTGCACTTACTCACCGAATCACACACAATAATATGTTTTATAACACCAAGTTACTAGTGCGTTTTCATAATATCAATATGCAACCGATTAGCAAGATACAACTCACACATCTCGGTTTCAAGAATATAAGATGTTATCGTCTCACCAATCACTCGTGATACAATTCATGGAGTGATCCAAGTGAGCGTGGGTTTAATCCAATGCTCAAATTCATATTTATAAGCACTCATGAATGTTGCAGCAAACATTTGCTTATGTCTAATACTCTTTTAGACAATCCACACACCAATTCACGACAGTCTTCATTCATATCTACTTCCAACATATGAACGACTGTGGCCCGTTTGAATAATTTGATTATTCTTAATAAACTCAATTATTCTGGAAGTCAAAACATGCAAAGTGAAACACAAGAATAATACTAATCCCATATGGCCTCAACCCTTTGAGTATAAATAAAACTCCTTTTATTTATCACCATATCGATTACTCATTATTTGTCGTTTCGTGTAATCAACTTCCTACTTGAATTATTACACTTGTCCCATACTCTAATCATGCACACAATGTTTACTTATGGTTCTTACTTTTTGAAATAGATCAAATTGAACACATTTTCAATCATTTTCATTTCACAACTCCAAATCCTTTTCCATAAGTGAAAGAATATCAATTTCTTGCTACTTATTGAATATGTTAGATTCTAACATTCTATGCAATGATTCTTTCGTAATGTCACTACACCAAAGTCACAAAGACTATTGCCAATGATATTACAAAGTCCTCTATCGGAGATTGTTACAAGACAATTCCTTAGATACGATGTCTCTCACTCAAAGTACATTCCTTTGAACATCCTCTTGCATAAAAGTTTCTAATCTAGACATAGATTTTCAATATTCAATTCCCAATATGGACACGTTTCCATATTTTCCATTTGACATCTCATTCTTAATAGAATCTTGTCTATTCATAATAATGTTGATATGGTCCATTCAATACCATGCTTCCAACTACTCATAAGCAACCAATCCTCGTCGAACTTTGGATTGTCCTTTGATAGTTGTTTAATTATTTTAAGTCAAAACCGATTCTAGTCCCTTTTCCCTCTAAATGCGCTAGACATTTGGAAAATTTTAGAATGGTCAAATATTAAAGCATTTGCAATCGATCCTATATTCGAAGCGTATGGGACACGATGCATAATGTTTTATTTTCTATGTTCTCAAAATTTGAATTGTGAAGAGGAATGCCGTAATCATAATCAAAATTTTAAGAACACACTATGTACCTTTGACTAAATTTATTAACATTTCTCAACCTAAGCCTTTAGATTTGAAATGAAGCATAATATTCTCTCCCTTAATTATAGCGAAACAACTATTCCATCCTTACAACTTTGCAAAGAATGACTCTTGTTTTCTATAATTAATATTGCTAACTTTCAATACTTTCCTTAATAATCATACAATCATAACATTTATGCTCCCACTATCATGATGATTATTATAAAACATAACACTTATGCTCCCACTAGCTTCGACATGTATTCATAAACATCATAACTTTTAGAAAAACAATACCTATTGAATTTCGTAAGTCAATGTTTCTAATACTTAGTACTTTGATAATCCTTTATCAAAGCTTCTTGAACTTATACACCTTTGCCTTAGATAGTTCATATGTGTGTCTAAACAATTAAGACTAATTTCCAAACCTCACAACTCAAATCATGGAAAGGGATACCGTAACCATAATCGAATTTGAGAATGCAATTTTACAATCACTATCTTTTTAAAATATTTCTTAGTGAAAGCATTTCCTCACAATCATTTTCATGAAGGAGGAATTCTTATGACACTTAGATTTAAACGGTGTATGTGTTCCTATCCATGTGAATTTGTTAAAACCAAAGTTTACGACAAATTCAAACTCATATGGATCGAACTTTCTTAATCTTGATTTTCTTGCCTTATGGTAGCACATCTGCCTACCACGTCTTCCAAGTAGTTAAGCAGCTCACCCTTTCCTATCAATATACCTTTCATTGATCAAGGTTCCTTGCCTTTTATGCGTTCAAAATGAGAACTCATAGAACTCACATGCATAATTAACTCAATTGGAAACAACATAGAAACAAAATAATGTCAACACGATAGGTTGTAAACCTCAACTCGTGTGCTAGTGATGATCGATAAGGTTTATTTGATTTGTTCTTGAAACCTTTCAAGACCATTAAGACTCCCACTGACTCCTTGACATATAAGATTCTCTTGTCAATAACCATTTCTTGACAAAACAAATATTCAAGATTTATTGTAGCTTTTATCAAAACATTTCATAAATTGGTCCTAGTTGGCCTTTGTCTTATCCAAGACATCACAACTTTCCACATTTGATGAATGTTATAAACCTTCTTAATACTTTTCACTCATTGTCACAATCTTAACTCTAAGACTTGTTTTGGAATGAAGTATGATTGACTTCTTGATTTAACCATTTCTTCAATTCTTGATTCCTCTACTTAGACATACAATTGTACTAAGACTCACTTAGAGGATCAATTAAGATATGGTTCTTAATCATAAAGACCTATCATAAAGCATAAAAGGTACTCTCCCTTCTTCTTAGAATGGAGAAACTTTTATCTTTCTGCCTACTTGATTCTTATTCGTTTTGCTATTGATTTAAACCTTTTTAATCAATTCCGAATTATACTTAATCTTATAAGTATAATCATATTTATTAAACCTTTAGTAAATCATGACGAATATCTTGTTACTCTTATGGTGACCTTGATCAACACGCAACTTTGTGTGCTCGATCTCCTAGTCCTTCACTTAACACTTTGTCAATGAATTAGTCTAATTTCCAACTATGAAATTTCTCATTCTTCGCGCAACTAAGTTGCATGATTCCAAATTTCTATCCACATGAAACTTGGGCGATGAGAAACTCTCCCTATTTGGTAAATTCTCGACTTTTTCCATAAACACCATAAATAAGAATCATATCCATTTGTTGTAGAAGTATTCAAACATCGATTTCATTGCAAGGAAGTAAACAAATAAATAAATAAGTCAAACCAAAAATTTATTTTATTTATAAAAGCAGCGGAAAACATTTGTCCTTATAATGCAAAATATATTTAAAACTATGTATTTCAAAAGGAAAATTTCTAACAACTGTATCATGACTATCTAAGCTCAAAATCTAATCTTCAAGTCCATGCGATCAAGATCTATTCCTTATGATTAGATTCACCTTGCTCTTTCACCAAGCTTCCTTTCTTTTAACCGATCCTGCAAAACATTCAAATGCAATCTTATCACATCATGTATTTGAATCAATGAATAGGAACTTAACGAAGTTAGATAGTGGATTTTACCTGAAGCGCAATCATATCCTTTGACTCTCCCATCTTTGGAGTTTTCAGACTCTTGGGGCAGACTTCTATCCAACGCCCTTTCTCTTGACAGCAAACGCAGGTCGGTTCTCCTAGAACGTCCTCGGAAGCATGGTCGGTTGACTTTCCCAACAAATATGCTCCATTGCTTCGCCAAATCATTTCTGATTCAGCAGCAATGAGCATGTAAGTTAGGTCAATTAGGTTGTCGTCATGATCCATCATATAATACTTTCTTTTGAACTCATTATACGATTCAGGAAGTGACTACAAAACCCAATTTACAGCCAACTCATTCGGGAATGACACACCCAACATTATCAACCTATCAATGTGTGATTTCATTCCTAGAATGTGGGCACACACAGGCTTACCATCTTCATGTTTCATTTCCAATAGGGCTTTAGTGATATTGAACCTTTCAATTCTTCGATCTTGTGGGTTAGGAAGAACAATTGGAGGAGGTGGAGGAAGTGAAGCATGATTTCTTGTTCGTCGATCGAATCGTGGAATACCATCTTCATGTGGAATGCTTGTTCCACGGGATTTGGGAAGACCATGGTTGTCGAACTTTGACATCTACAAAATGGGAGAAAACGAATTCAAGTTAGTTAATCGATTGAGTCCGTAGTAAATCACCCAAATGAGATACTAAGGCTAGGACCCAACACAATATGCTACAACCTAGAAAAGGGATGTCGTAATCTAGTTGCAGAATATTTGAAGGTAAGTGAATGACGATTCACTAATTTCCACCATGAAAAATGAAAAAGAAATTTAAGTTTTAAAATCTATGAAAACTCCTAGAACCTTTGAGATTCATTGAACATTTCAATGGCATGTTTAAATCTTGATATGCCGCTCTTGTTTGTAACTGGGATGCCGAGGATCACAAAGCGGGTGTGAATAACCATGCAAACTTACATGGTGCCCTCACATGTTACAGTCACCTATTCGATGTGCCGGTAAACCACACACGCTCCACCAAACTATGACAAACATTGAGTCACCCTTTGCTACCTTTGCTTAGAACCATTTAGTGTGCCGGTAAACCACACACGCTCCACTAACATCTTCGCAAGGGCACAAAGTGTAATTTCATGGAATTGCATCAATTCACTTTGCTTAAGTAGCTAAGATTGGGAATTTTGAAAAACATTTAGTTACTTTGTATTTCATTATACTTATAATGGAAGGTTTCGTCCTATCCTACCCGTTCGGCTAACGACCCTCCACTAGTCAAGAGTGCGGTGGGTAAGAGTGGATACCCATTCAATCGCCATATTATAGGCAATTTTCTTAAACACCCTTTATAGACCAGCTTCGTGAATGAGGCCTACTAACGGTAAGACTGACTTTTACTCATACATATATATAATGTTAGACTTTTAATGTTATATATATATATATATATATATATATATATATATATATATAGTATAGGGTGTATTTTATACTTTTAAAATACTAGGTGGTCAAATTTAACAATTATACTTTTAATTCAATTAAATTGCAAACCTAAACTTTTATGGATTTATTAAACTTCTTTTAATTATACAACTTAATTAATTAATAAAACCATAAGGGTGTGATTTGAACTTTTTCAAAACATTACTAGGGTTTTAGAATTTAACATTCCTAATTAGACTTTTAATCAACTTTTAAATTCCAAAATTGACGGCAAGTTTTGAAACATTTCAAAACATTAGGATTTAGAATTTAAATATATATCACAATTAAACAATTAATCAAAATTTAAATTCCAAAACTTGAGGGCAAGTTTTGAAACCTTTTTCAAAACATTAGGGTTTCAACTATTTAAATTTCAAAACAACAAAACTTTTGGGTTCAAATTTAAACTATAAAACCTAAAGGGGAAAATATGAAACTTTTCATAACAACAAGGATCAAATAACAAATAACTCAAATTAACATTTAATCACATAATTATCCATATTTGATTTATTTAATGATTTCTTGCAAAACAATTTATCAATTTACTCAAAATAATTAGTCAATTATCATATAAGGAAACAATTATCTTATTAATTGATAAATATCTTCAATTAGATCAAAATTATAGTCTAATATATCAAATAATCGGATTAATATTGATCTAACATGATAAGGTAACTATCCATAAGCAAAAACAGCAAGAAAACCTGAGATTCCCTCCTTCTAACGAGCTGACTCGTCGAGTCTGCATGGACTCGGCGAGTTCAGCTATGGACTCGGCGAGTCCAGCCTCCAAAACACCAAAAAACAATTTTTTCCAGTTATACAATGCATCAATACAATTGAAACCAAGCTAGGCTCTGATACCACTGATGGGTTTTGGTCATAAGACATCCTATGTGCTCATACAAACACTAAAGCTTGGATCTAGGTTTCTCTATTGTACATGCAAGTTATCGAAGACTATAAACCCTAATTCTAGCATATGGAAATCGATATTAACATATAATTAGGTTTAAGATATTACCTCGATTGTTATGTAGCAATAACAATCCTAATTCCTCCTTGAATTAACTTTGGAAGGCGTAGAGTCACAAGTGTCACTCCTCTAATGGCTTACAAACACCAAGAGCAAATGGAGAAGTTATAAAGAGAGAGGAGAGGTATAAGAATTCGTCTCTAGGACCTCTTGGGAAGGGATACACGAATTCATGAGCCTTAGGGGGTTTATATAGGTGTAAAGATTAGGGTTTTAGTCCTTATCCTTATCTAGTTGCTTGCCCACCAAGTAACCATAAGATAAGTCTTAGAAACCCTTATCCTAGTCGAATTCTAAGGCTTTATCACCTTAGATTCGTCCAACCCATTAATAAGATAATCCTTACCTTATTTTGTAACTATCACATAATTACAATTCAGCCCCTCTAGTTTAATTAATTACACTTGATCACAAAATTAATTCTTAATTAATTATTGACCAATATTAATTAAACAAATATGATTTCTCCTTTAATATATTATTCTTATAACATATTAATAAATCATAATAACCTCTCTCTCTCTCTCTTTATTTATTTCTCAAATCAAGCTGCTTTGGTGAAGGCAACCCAAAAGGACCATGCACCATCGGGTCAAGTACATACCAAAATAGTTATGGACTTAGACACTAATCCAACACTTCCTTGATACGCATTGCGTGTCATAAACACGCGTGTCGTAAGGTTACGACACGTAAATGCCGTGTTGTCTTCCTTTATGACAGGGCCTTCCTTGATACGCATTGCGTGTCATAACCGTGCGTTGTAAATACACGTCATAAATGCATATCATAAATGCGTGTCGTCTATAGACAATGCGCAAAAGGGCGTCGTCTCTCTTTATGACAGGGCCTTCCCTGACGCGCATTTTCACGTCGTCTGAGCGTTTTACGACACGCAATGAGCGTCGTAAATGGTTGTTTTTCTAGTAGTGAAATAGGTGGAAAACCCCAAAATTAGGGTCTCACCGTGGCCGGGCTACTAGCCGAGTCATGGACTCGACTCGCCGAGTCGATAACTTAAGCCCATCGCATAGACTGCCATCTACTCGATGAGTTAGGGGCACCAACTCGTCGATGTTATGCTAAAACCCAACATACCCCACACTAACCACATTATCACATAATCCATAATAGCTCTATAAGCTGCATATAATACATATGTTGTGCATACAAACATATAAGGATTCTAGGGAAACCATCCAAGGTCATACACAAAGTGCCACTGGAAAACCCCACGTGGTCTTAACTATCTACCGTAGGACCCCCCCCCCCCCCCTATATGGTGTTTTCTAGCCGCCGTTGGAACCCCCACATGGTCTTGACTAACTGTCTTAGGAACCTCCACACAGTCTACACTAACCATAGAAATAACATACAAGCTAAACATGTAAACATAATAGGAACCCGTGGAAACCCTCCAAGGGCTTATACCAAATGCCATAGGAACCTCCTCATGGTATTAATATATTGTCACGAGAACCCCCCGAGGAATTCCATATAAATGTCATAGCAACATATCACATAATCAACTAACAATCCATATATATCATGAAATGGGTCGACCTTGGTGCCTTAGACCCATTGGTATGGTGAGAAGACTCACCTCTCAAGAATTGTTGAGCTGATAAGATAAGTCCCGAATTGCATCTCTAACCCAAATGTCTACAACCATCATGTGATTACCTTTTCAAAATCCCGATCTACAACCATCATGTGATTACCTTTTCAAAATCCTGAAAGACCAAAAATACCCTTATATTCCAACTTGTTCAACCATGGTCAAAGTCAAGGTCAGCAATCCATGTTGACCCCAACTCGTCGAGTTCCTTCAGAGTTCAGAAGACTGAAAACTAGAGTGAACTCGCTGATTTACCTGAGTAAGTCGTCGAGTTCTTCAGTATCCAGGAGTCTAAAAACTCCAATCAACTCACCGAGTCATCTCACCTACTCGCCAACTTCACCCATAATCTAGAAGGCGCGTAAACCCTGCCTAACTCGTCGAGTTGGCTATGCAACTCGTTGTGTTCCTTTATCCCGTTTCATGTTTAGTCCTTTCAAGTTGGAGTCCCCTAAGGTGTAGTTACCATGTAAAGTTTCCAACTTTATGTGCATGCAAGGCCTCAACAGACGAAAACACTCAAAAATAAGCTTATGAAGAGGTTTATGGGGTGGAAAAAGGACAAAGCTTGATAAATCTTGAATCTTTAGGCCCAAGAAGGCCTAAGGTGTCAAGATTTGAAGTGACAACTTCAAATCATGCTCAACTCCAAAAGTAGCTGTGACATCCCCAATTTTACAGCCAGAAAAGACCGATTTGTTTATGCTTTGTTTTAAAAATCAGAGTAATCTTTTAAAGAAAACAGTTGCGGAATTTGTTCCCAAATTATGATAAAGATTTATCAATGAATTTCTTTAAAGAAATGTATTTTCATTATATAACAAAATCTCGGGATGTCATGTTCCGATACAGACACATAAGCATAAACAAAACTTAATAGACCTTACAATAGTTATTCATAACTACTGGCCTATAATCCAAAATCTCTCGTCAAGTCCACCAACTTATACTCTTGTGTCATTACCTGTAATGCAAAGAAAACTGAGTGGGTCAGGCTTGGGAGCCTGGTGAGAATATAGGGTTTTCAACCCACAATAATATAATTATTATATTTAATTATCAAACAATCAATTCAAATACCCACCCCCATTATCTCCATTTATTTCTTAAAGATTTATCCTAAGAACCAATTACCCTTCTTCCATTCATTCCTAAGGATTTCCCTAAGGAACTATCACAATGTCTAGTGCTGCAAAGGTTCTTAGATTACCTCTGGTGAACACGCAATTCACAATAATTAATGAACACCTAGTTCAAGAACACCTAATGAACACTTAGTTCCAATATTACCCAATGAACACCTAGTTCACAAACACTTAATGAACACTTAGTTCAATTATCCCTGATGAACACTAAGTTCAAATATCTAATGAACACTTAGTTTGAATATCCCTGGTGAACCCAATCACCTAAGAAACACAGAGAATGAAAAGCTCTTAGTCCAAACAACGTGATAATAAAGTATATCTCGATCCTGCGAAACCACTAATGTTATAGACACATATAAATCATATTTTTAAAAAAATCTATCCCATCCCGTCGATCCCCACATACTGTCCCTATACTATGATCTTACGAGATCTAGCCTAAGGAATTGATATGAACAACAAACTGACGAAGCTGCTTCGGAAATTCCCTAGTGGCAAACGAGGATCAATAAATACATCAAATGAGGGGAATGGAATAAGTTTCACCACGCACCTTCGTTCGTAAAAGAAAGAACCACAAGACAATTAAGTCAGGGGTAGTTATCAATGCCTAGGCTGTGGTCTGAATATCGTGAGGTATATAACCCCCAAACGCACCCTATCCAGCAATGGAAATGCTGACTAATGCCTAGGCTGTGGTCTGAACCCCCAGACTCACCCTATCCGGCATCGGAAATGGAAACACCGACTAATGCCTAGGCTGTGGTCTGAATACTTGAGGTATTTCACCCCCAGACGCACCCTATCCAGCAATTCAACACCAGACATACCTAGCAGTGGTCTATTACCGACACACTTTATTAGACAGTCTACGGAGTTCCCTTAATTACTTCGTGAGAAAAAAAGCTGACATATGAAGCTCGGTCAATCACTTCATAAAAGAAATGCTGACTCCAAAGCTCTCTCAAAATAAAAGTATGGGGAAATACTAATAGAGTATTCCCGTACGCTCCCGTAACCGATACACAAATTTGTCAAAGGACTTTGTACATGATAGTACTTCTGGCACAAGAAGCACCCAAGACACAGAGCTTTGAAAAGGACTTCGTACATAAAATGTACTTCTGTACGTAGGACGTACTCCACCAGTCATCGATCTCACAACACACGTACTCTTAATAAGAGGCTACCTAATGTCCAAACTTAATGGAACTAAACATCCCTATTTAAGTCTTAACCCATCACTAGGCAAGCCTACGATGCCTATAATCAACTTTCGATACTATCTCCATTTGTAAACGCTAACTACGAGTATACTTAACACAAAGTTTTAAGTAATATGTACACATCTTAACACATATTGGACCATAATTGGTTCGTATGTTGTATATCATCAATTATATATATATATATATATATATATATATATATATAACACGGATTTCGGGCAATAACAAATACTTCACATACATATATAATTAATACTTTAATCAATACTTGTATTAAAATTATGTCCATGAAAGGGACTATGCACATGATACCCTATCGGATGAACACTTAGTGCAAAAATGCATAATCCGTACTCCCGGATCTAAAATTTACCTCGTTACCTAATCCATATTCCCGAATCTAAAAATAACCTCTTCATCGAATCCATACTCTCGAATCTATAACAATTTTATCTCTTTACCCTTATATCTTATGATCCAAATCATCTTTTATCCCATACCAGGAATCTCATCTACCCATGCTCTACCCAACATATTCGTAGATACGAAATACGTATATGGTTTAACTCATTAAAACCTATATAATTTATCCATTCCACAATTATCTCAAATAAACAACAATATATACACAAATAACACGTATTTCATAGCAAATACTTAATATTTATGTGTAAGAAGAAAGTGACCACATACTCACTTGATTAGAAGATGATCGGACATCACTACGACTTGTAGAAGTAGTATTCTCGGGTAGATCTTGACGATCTTCACAAAAACCAGGCTCTTCGAGGGCAGGGCTTCGGCTCGGGAATCTCACTTCTCGGGATCTTTGGGACTTCGTAACTTGCTTCAGGGCTTGAGAATGATACCGGGGCTTCGGGATATAATGAGCATGCAAATCGAGGCAAAAACTAGAGAGAAAGGACGAAAGATGGCAAAAGAATCGGCTGATCTCCGTTTCTATTTATAGGCTGCTAGGTCTGGGATTACACTGGGCATAATTTTGGAGTACGTTGGGCGTAATCTTCGGATAAGCTTTGGTATGCGTGCCACGATCTTCAAAAATTCATAACTTTCGCATACGAGCTCCGTTATCGAAGTTCTTTATATCCACACGTAGGTGAGATTATGCTCTACAACTTTCATTTGGACTCCGTTGGCTAATTTTGACTTTATTTTTATTATATTATTTTTAGTAGGCCGGGACAGGAAAACTCCGTTATAAATTCATAACTTCTTCATTCGACATCCGTTTTATCCTATCTTTTTATCGTTTCACTACAATTGTGAGATCTTCGATGCTCGTTTAGATTGTTTCGGCTAAAAACCGCTCGATCTCAAATCGAGTATTCAGGCTGCATACTGCTAAGTTGAAACTTACAAAAATCATAACTTCCTCATACGATGTCAGATTTGGACGTTCTTTTTATGCACGCTCACGGTTTAACGAACTCTACGACTTTTGTTTAGATCGCTAAGGCTAAATATCGCTCTAACGTAAATTCACTATTTACGTCGCGTTGTGTCGTGCCGGTTCTGTCGCAAAACTTCGACAGGTCATAACTTCTTCGTTATAACTCGGATTTCAGCATTCTTTATATGCACAGAAACCTTGTAAAATATACTATAACTTAGTTAAGATTATTCATTCTAAATAATCTTTCATCGAAAATCCATTTTTAACGCCTATCGTCTCTAAATTGACTAGCCCGAATCTACGAGCGTTACATTAGCTCCCAAAATGGGTTAAAATGCACTAAACTCCCATGGGAGAAGATCTAAGAAACAAGTGTCAAGGTAAATACTTTTTACCTCAAAATGGATGCTAACACAGGGTAGATGTCAGATCTATTGCCTTCTCCTTACTTTAATCTCATCAAACTTCGAGTGTGCTTCCAAAGAGCACAAGATTCACTCTCCAAATCTCACACACACACACACTCAAGAAAGCACTAAATCACGGCTAGGGTTTCTCTCTGGACAGTAAAGATGATGAGAGAGGCCACAATTGAGCCATGAGTTCCTTAAATAAGGTAGAAACCCCTAAAAATTAGGGTTTCCCTTTACAGCGTCTACTCGTCGAGTTGGGCCTTCCAACTCATTGAGTAGATCCTAAATCCCATGCCCGAAATGATATCTACTCGATAAGTTAGAGCTCCCCAACTCTTCGAGTCTCAGTCTAAAACTCTAGAATCCTGAAAAGTAATTGATACTTGAAACGAGCGTTACAGTATGCATATTTACGCCCAACGTACTCCCATAGTCTACAATTCTCACTTTTAACACTTAATGCTTACATACCAAATCGTCCAAATCACATATCTAACCTCTAAAATATGTATTAAGTCATAAAGTTCCATATTTTATAAGTTTTCATGGCTTAATGGGGTCCAAACCAAAGCCGTAAATCTCTAACTTCATCAAAAGACCACTAACTCATGAATGGAAGGATTATACTCATCACGATCTAATTTTTATAGCTTAATGACCTACAAAATGACTAAAAATAGGCTCAAATGTTCTAGAGTAACTTCTACTCACAAGATCCAAACGATGGTACCAAACCATGCTAATATCATGACCTAAGGCTAGATCCACATCAAATAACCATTAAGCTTGAAACTTTATACCTCCAGAAGAAAGATCAAGGTGAACAAGGCCTGAATCTACAAGCTACAAGGCAACTAACACTTCTACAATGAGTTATATTTCTTCTAAATGCAACAAATTCCCACCAAAGTCACATAAAGGATCAATAATATTTCAAATGAGGCTATGGTTTCGAGAAAACAACTTAAGAGAGTGGAGGATGAAGGTAAGGAAGATTGGAAATGAGATAAGGCCTTTAAATAGGGTCCAAGACCCAAAATTAGGGTTTGAGTTTGTGTCTCGTACACCCAACGTACTTACTATATGTGCAACATACATCATTAAATACATACCATGAAAAACTCAAGTTACAGAACAAGTTACCCCCAATTTACCCTCGTTCGCACCCAATCGCATTCGGGTACTCCCATTCACATCCAAATACACCCATTCACATCTATTCGCATCCGGATACTCCCTTTAGAATCCAATCACACCACTCTTATCCGCATACTCGCTTTCGCATCCAATCACACCGATTCACATCCACTTGCATCAGGATACTCACTTTCGCCTCCAATCATATCCATTCGCATATGGATACTCCCTTTTGCATCTAATCACACCCATTCGCATCTATTCCAATCCATATACTCCCTTTTTCGCATCCAATCACACTTCTTCACATCTATATACTCCCTTTTGCATCCAATCACACCAAGTCGTATCCAGATACTCCCTTTTGCATCCAATCACACCCATTCGAATTCGGATACTCGCTTTCGCATCCAAGCACACCCATTCGCTTCCAGTGTACCTGCTTAATACCCTTGATCAACAATCTTGCAAAACAGGTGTTACCTAGCTATTGTGTATGTTTGGGAGATAATTTGGTCTTGTGGTCCTCTAAACAAGAACATGCTCTCTCTCGATCGAGTATTGAAGCCGAGTATCGGGATGGTGCCAATGTTGTATCCAAATTATGTTGGCTACAAAATTTGTTGTTATAATTACATTATCTGGTTAAAAAGATGACAATTGTTTATTATAACAATGTGAGTGCAATGTATTTGTCGGAAAATTCGATGCAACATCAACGTACCGAGCGTATAAAGATGACTATTCATTTTTTATGCAAAAAAGTAGCTCGTGGTCAAGTTCATGTTCTTCATGTACCTTCTCGATATCAGATCACTGATACTTTTACCAGGGGTCTTCCATGTGTTTTATTTGATGATTTTCGAGATAGTCTTAATATCCGAGAACTTTCATCTTTCACTACGAGGGTATGTTAAATATATGTTGTATTTTTTTTTTATGTATATTAGCCTAGTCAATATTTTATTCCTTAAAATAAAGTTTGACCCTATTGTATTAGGTAGAAGATATGTCTCTGCATTATCTATATATACTGACGTAAATTTTAATGAAATCTTTGAGGGAAATATTTTATCAATATCTTTCTTTTAATTTATATTTTACACATCAACTCCTTCAAATATTATTTTATTAGTTGTGAGACCCATGAATTACATGAGTTAATGTAAAAATGAAAAAACTAAACATCAATGTCAAAATATATAAGAACTTTGAATTTATAAAAAAAATAAGAAAAATAATAAATTATTATAATGAAAATGTTTTTTATCTTTTAAATTTAAACAAATAATTTAAATAAATAAAAGGAACTAATGATTTTTAATTTTGGGTATTTTAAAATTAAATGGGAAATTCATTAATGAAATTAATATCCATTTATTAATATATTTATTGCAATTATTATATTAAAATATTAAGTGGAATTTAATAAAATAGAAAAACTCATAAAATGAAATGTGGAAAAAAAAAATTCAACATAACCACAAAATGACATTTGACAAATTGAATGAGAGTGTGACAAGTTGTAACGCCCCGATTCTTAGGTATTGTCTAAATACTAGTTTTTGGGTTAAGCCCTACCCGACGAGTCGGTTGATCTACTCGTCGAGTAGCAGTGGGAAGGATCGCGGGTTAAGTGACCTACTAGACGAGTACATATTGGGACTCGACGAGTAGGAGCTGGCATCTGAAACCCTAAATCTTGGGGTTGTAAACCCTATTTAAGGGAACACAAACCATTTTTAGCCTCTTTGCAGTCTCTTATCAAACCCTAATACGTGTGTGTGTGCATTGTGTGTTTGAAGCCTTGGAAGGAGATTTTGGTGAAAAGAGCTTGGGATGCAAGTCGTTTGAAGCAAGGAGCATGGGGGAAATCCGGATCCACTCCATTTGTCATCTCTTGGGAAGGTATCATGTTGTTATCCTCCTTCTATTTCATTCTAGACCTCCTTGGTTGGAGATTAGGGTTCTTTATTGGATTATAAAGTCATTTTCTAGAGGATGAGCCAAGATCTGAAGTTGTAACTTCAGATCTGAACTCTCTGAGGATTAAGAGACCATAAAGTTATTAGTTTTGGCAAGTTTGAGCCCCTCCGTATGTGTAAAACCCAATTTCAAGCATAGTTTGGGATTTTTGAGACATTGGAGCCTTGCATACACGTAAAGTTTGCAACTTTACGTGATAAGCGGGCATAAGGAGGTTGGATCTACAATTTGGGGCCTTGCCATGGCATAAAAGTTGTCTGCATGATAAAATAACTGAATGAACTCAGCGAGTCGCACAGTTGACTCGGCGAGTCACATGAAGATAGTTGTGAACTCGACGAGTTGGAAGAACAACTCGGCGAGTCCGATGAAGATTGCCATAAGACTCGACAAGTTGAAGAACAACTGGGAGAGTCGAATGAGTTTTAACCAAGACATCTTTGCATGTATGTCCATCGAGTTCAAGGAAGGAACTTGACGGGTGGCATTAAGGGTTGATCGAGATTTGGAGGAACTCGACGAGTCACTCCGATGAATCGGGAGTTGGAATGTGATTTAGAGAATTTGGCGAGTAACCAAGTGTATTAGGCGAGTTAAGGTCAACATGGATTGTTGACCTTGATTGGGGACTTTGACTATGACCAGGGGTTGACTAGTGGTTTATGGAGTACCTGATAAGGTGAAGGACTTATGAGCATGTCATATTATGGTAATAGGTAGTGGAGTCTTTGACAAGTGATTGGAGAGCTTTGATTATTTGCCGAGCTGACATCTACGAGGTGAGTTATCCTCATTATACTAAGGGGTATAAGGCACCATGTAACGACCCAATTTTTACGTCCGAAAATTTCATTTTAAAATATTACTTTAGAAAACATTAATAAATAAAAACATTGTTTGATCACACCATAACACATCGCAACCATGTTCAAAAAGGTCAAACCATACATCCCATCAAAATATCAGAGTACAATCCCAGTAAATCTCGTAAATGCGGAAACCGAAGACTGTGTGTATGACGTGCCGCTACCGCGCCGGCTCCTTCCCCTTTGGTGCAGAGGTACCTGAAAACAAAACTGTAAACGTAAGCACAAAGCTTAGTGAGTTCCCCCAACGTACCACATACCACACAAACACATAACATACGTACTGCCAGGCTATTCTGGGGTGCCTGACTACCCGGTACGGCCATTCTGGGGTGCCGACCTACCCATGCGACCATTCTGGGGTGCCGTCTTACCCGTGTCAAGCCATTCTGGGGTGCTGACTACCCATCGGTCCTAACAACCGATCCTCGGGGACTGGTCCCCTCCCGCTACCTCTATCGCATAACATAACAGACCAACATACAAGCATACCATCACATACAGTCAGATAATTATGGGGTATCTGACTACCCAGCGGTCCTAACAACCGAACTCTACTACTATTGCATATAACGTATCATGATAGCATATAACATAACAGGTAATAGCAAACCTAGATGATTTCACAAAGACAATCATCTATCATACGTCTCCTACTGGTGGGCCGGCATTGTGGCCTTAGACCCACTGCTACTGGAAGGTAACTCACCTCAAAGTAGCTGCTGAACTGATCGGGAACTAACTGACTGTTGCTGCTCCGGGAGTCCTCCGGCTGCAATTCCCACAACATACTCAATCAAACACTGCTAACTGTCCTTTAGGTAAAATGACCATTTTACCCCCGGTCTAGCTCTAAGCCAATGCTAGAGTCAACTTTCAGTTGACCCGACTCGCCGAGTGGATCTCCACTCACCGAGTCCCTAGCAAACTATTGTCCTGGGTCCCTGGTTCTACTCGTCGAGTTGGGCTATGACTCGACGAGTTCATCTTCTAACTGTCATTCAACTCCTTCATCCTACTCGCCGAGTTGTATGAACAACTCGTCGAGTTCATCTTCATCCGAAGAACACTTTATGCTAAGACTCGCCGAGTTGTATGAACAACTCGCCGAGTCTGTTCTTGATCTATGAAGATTGCCTTGGACTCGCCGAGTCAGGGCATTGACTCGCCGAGTCCTAACATGGGTGAGTTCAGCTCCCAACTCACCGAGTCACCCCCTGTGACTCACGGCTCAACTCGATACATCATGAAGGGACCAAATCGGTGACTCGCGACCAGACTCGCCGAGTCGCCAATACGACTCGCCGAGTCGCCGCCATGCATCCACCAAATACACCGATTTACTCGATTTCAGTCCATTCCATTCATAGATCTGGACTTCTAGGACACAAATCACACGTAAAGTTTCCAACTTTACGTGTGGATATTCACTAATGTGGATTTTAGGGTGCAAAATGCCTCAAAAGGGTAGATCTAGGATGAACAAGCCACATGGGGCCATAAAGCTAACAGATCTGAGCTCCTGGAGCTCAATCTTGCCTAGATCTAAAGGTTAATCCACTTATTACGAAACATTAAGCACAAACAAGCTTGAAGAATTGCTCAAGAGTGTCTCAAATGGGATCTTAAGCATAGAAACAGGGGAAAAACGAGATATACCTCAAGGAAAATGTTGAAATGACACAAAGATGGTTGATCTCCTTCTCCTCTTCTTGATCTACTCCTCTTTCTCCTCAAAACCTTCAAGAACACACCAAGAACACTTCAATCTCTCAAGGAAATAAGGGAAAACGATGTTGGGGGAGTCCTGGGGGTGGATGGGGACGAGTTGGGGCGGAATGAGGGTTTAAATAGGGTGCAAACCCTTGAAACTTAGGGTTTCATCCAGCAGCGGTGACTCGCCGAGTCCAGGATATGGACTCGCCAAGTCGCCCACTTAAACGTGCCCTAAGTCTCGTCCCTACTCGGCGAGTCGGACCTTATGACTCGCCGAGTCCAAGGCTAAAATAGGGCAATGCTCAAATAAAATTCACATACCGGAAACCAAGTGCTACACACCAAGTCCGGCCCATTGGATTTGATATCCCAGTAGTTATTGATATGATAAGTTGAGTCAGTAATGTATGCCAGTTGATATTTTAGTCGGGTAGATCTGTAGGACTGCCTGTGACACTGGTTGATTATCTATATGTGCATTTATCTGTTACATGTCGACATGCTATGTGGGGTGGGTTGAGGTTGTATTGCTCCGTGCAGTAGACAACAAACCCGAGAGTAATCCAGATATGAGCTGAGAGCCCGATAGGCATTCCAGACTCATACTGAGGACTCGGGAGCATTCCAGATACGATTTGAGCACCCGGTAGGCATTACAGACTCATACTGAGGGCTCGATAGCATTCCAGATACGAGCTGAGGGCCCGGTAGGCGTTCTAGACTCGTATTGAGGGCCCAGGGGGTAATCCAGCTTGTAAAGTTGTGGGACCAGTGCATGTTGTTCTGTTTTATTGATATTATATGGTAATGTTGATATTGCTATGTGGACTGTATGTGTATCGGTATTTGTGGGTAACTCACTAAGCTTACGGGCTTACAGTTTCAGTTTATTGTTTCAGGTACATTAGAGGATCGCGGAAAGGCGAAGGCGTGATCGTACTGGTCCTCCGATTATATTTATGTTTCTGGGAAAAACTCTGATAACCAATATTTTGAAAACAAAGTTGTAATCTTTTGATGAACTTGACATGTATAAAAAGTTTAAACTGGTTTGAAATTTTTGGGTGTTACAAGTTGGTATCAGAGCCTTGGTTTGAGTGAATTGGAGGAACATTCGTGTGAATCTAGTCTCAAATCAATGTAAGATTTTCAAAATGGTTTTCAAAATAATTAAATGAGGATGCGAAGTGTATGATCAGCCGGAGCTAGTAAGTAGACCCCAAAATACCACACAGTTATTATATTATGTGATATGTTAGAACAGCGTGCTAGTACTAGGCTAGGGATCTTCAGGAATTGCATGGTAAAATTGCCTGACTGCATGACGCCTGCTAGCCTAGGGTTTCTCCTATATGAAATTGACATCATTATTGTAGTTATCTAGTGTAGGCATCACGGTTATACATAACTAAGATCTTGTAGCCTGAGATTGTTTGATTTGGCCTTATGTTCTGTTCTTGTTTGATTGGGAGCTTAGGGTAGGATTGAATATTCAAAAGTCTATAGGGTCTAGTGTTATGTATGGCTAGGATACACAAGTGTTGCAGGGTTGGTGGAAGTTTCGCGGATAGATAGGTTGTTTGGGAGGTGTCTGCCGACTTCGAGGCACTTAGCCTTCTTTTAGGGGTAAAGTTTGAGTGATCGATGTGATTATGTGTGTCGTTAGGGCTTTGTGATGATACTTTGGACAAATATGGGTAGGTGTGGAAGGTAGTATGGGCCCGTACTACTGAAAGCACAGGACCCATATGCATAACAAAGAAGTCACAAACCCTAGGGTTTTGTCGGGGGTTGGTCCCCAGTTATTTGTATGAGTTATCTGATGCCTTATGCTATGTTTCAGAATGGTGGTAACCAGGCGCTTTATGATTGGATCCGGTTCAGGATCAGGATCAAGATTAGGAGAGGGCGGACAAGGATTGCTGGCAGCACCCGAGACGATCGGCCAAATGAGGCCAGATGAGATGGATGATAGGATCCGAGCGATCCTGCACGATGAGGTTGCTGCGTTTGTTCCGGGACGAGTTGGCAGAGATGTTCGGGTCGATTAAGACCGCCATGGTGGAGTATTTTGATGTGCGCTACGCAGCCCTCACAGAGACAGCCGCCGCAGCAGCTGCATCAGCTGTATCTACGACAGGGGGAGGAGTTGGTAGGGGTTTTCAGTACCGGGAATTCGACAACACGAAGCCTCCTAGTTTTGATGGGACACAAGATCCTATCAAGGCTATGAGATGGATTTCATATATGGAGGGAGGTTTCTTTACCTGCTCGTGTCCTACTGACAAAAAGGTCAGATGTGCTCTAAACCTGCTTAGCTCCGGAGCCAAGGACTGGTGGAGACTTGCGACTGGGGCCTACACTGATGATCAGAGAGTTGCTGTTACTTGGGAGTAGTTCAGGGATATGTTCTGCGCTCGTTACATTCTGAGAGTCGAGCGGGAACGGTTGGCACATGAGTTTATGAGTTTGAAGCAGGATGGAGAGTCGGTGACGGAGATCACCCGTATGTTCACTGAGCGGGCGATGTTCTGCCCAGAGTTTGCTTCCAAGTAATCTCAGATGACTCGTTATCTGAGTATGCTCAAGACTGATATCCGGTAGTTTGTAGCTACCCAGCGATGTGATACTCTTCTGGAGTTGTAGGAGGCCGCCATATGGCGGGAGTTGGAGATTGAGTTGCAGCTAAGGGAGCAGCGGCCGGCCCCGGTACTGTCACATCCGGCGTCGAAGCGGCCTAAGACCATCGATGCTAGGAACGGGGGGCAATAGGGCCGCAATTGTGGGAAGTGTGGAAAGGGACATTCTGGTGTATGTCGGGCTGGTAGTGGGTGCCACAAGTGTGGCAAGGAGGGGAATTACATGAGGGATTGTCACCAGGCTGCCCCAGTCCAGGATATGAGATTATGTTATCACTGCAACCAGGTCGGCCACATGAAGGCCAATTGTCCACTACTTTCCGCCAAGCCGGTGCAAGCTGCAACACCGGCTACCTTGAGGATCACAGATGGGAGACCAGTCAGGACAGAGCCTCCAAAGGCTCAGGGCCATGCTTTCCAGCTCACGACAGAGGAGATCAGAGCAGCACCAGATGTGGTTGCTGGTCTGTTTCTATCCTCATCTTGTTTTATTTATCTGTTATATGCTTATCTGTTGTACCCATGATTAGGTACGTTTTTGGTGAACTCTTTGCCTGCTTTGGTCTTATTTGACTCGGGGGAGAGTCGGTCCTTCGTGTCTTGGTCTTTTAGTAGGGAGTTTAGTACGCCTGTGGGCGAGTTGGAGTGTCCGTTATGATTATCTATCGCCAATAAACACGCGGTTTCTACTTCTTCATTTTATCACGGGTGTGACTTGGAGATTTCCGTGGTGTCTTTTCTGATAGACTTAATCCCGATTCCTACGGGGGAGGTGTGCGTGATTGTGGGCATGGATTGTCTCAGAAGGTTTGGTGCTATGATTGATTGCAAAGGCCAACGAGTAGTAGTTCGAGCCTTAAGTGGGGGACAACTGATTATATATGGTGAGGGCACCAGAGTGGGCTTAGGTTTTTGTTCAGCTTCCAGGGCTTGATAGTACATTCAGCATAGGTGTACGAGTTATCTAGCGTACGTGGTAGATACGCAAGTCTGGGACTAGAATTCGGTTCCCAATGTACCAGTGGTCAGGGAATTTGCAGATGTGTTTCCGGAAGAGTTTCCAGGGATAGCTCCGGAAAGGCAGGTCAAGTTCAGGATCGACCTGGTGCCAGGTGCGGCCCCTATCGCTAAGGCATCATACCGGTTAGCACCACCAGAGATGCAAGAGCTGTCGTCACAGCTGCAGGAAGTGTTGGGCAAATAGTTCATCCGACCTTGCAGTTCTCCATGGGGAGCGCCGATTCTCTTTGTCCGAAAGAAGGACGGTTCGCACCGGATGTGCATTGATTACCGGGAGTTGAACAAGCTAACGGTAAAGAACCGTTACCCACTCCCGAGGATAGGCGATCTCTTCGATCAGCTGTAGGGCGCATCTTGGTTTTCCAAGATAGATTTGAGATCTGGGCATCACCAGGTCAGGGTCAGAGAGGAAGACGTGGAGAAGACTGTGTTCCAAACTCGTTATGGACATTACGAGTTCATGGTGATGCCATTTGGGCTCACCAACGCGCCAGCAGTATTTATGGATCTAATGAATCGGGTTTGCAGACCGATGCTTGACCGCTCGGTCATAGTTTTATAGATGATATCTTGGTGTATTCCAAGACCCTGGAGCAACATGAGGAGCATCTGCGAGAGCTGTTGGGAGTCCTCAGGCGGGAACGGTTGTATGTCAAGTTCTCGAAGTGTGAGTTTTGGTTACGAGATGTCCAGTTCCTCGGACATCTCGTTAACCAGGAGGGGATTTTGGTCGATCCGACAAAAATCGAGGCGATTATGTAGTAGGAGGTTCCGAAATCTCCCTCGGATATGAGGAGATTCCTGGGATTAGCAGGATACTACCGGAGATTTATTCGGGATTTCTCCAAGATTGTAGTACCCCTCACTCGTCTGATGAGGAAAAGGGTGGATTTCCGGTGGGGCCCCAAGCAGCAGAGGGCATTTGAGATCCTCCGTCAGCGTTTGTGTGAGGCACCAGTCTTTACACTCCGGGAGGGGGTTGAAGATTTTGTGGTATTCTGTGATGCATCCATCACAGGTTTAGAGGCAGTCCTCATGCAGAGAGGATGAGTGATAGCTTACGCATCGCGGCAACTGAAGCCGCATGAGATGAGATACCCTACACATGACCTGGAGCTGGGGGCGGTGGTGTTCGCCCTCAAGATATAGAGACATTACCTTTATGGGGTCCGTTGTGACATTTATATGGATCACAAGAGCTTGAGACATATCATGGATCAGCCGAACCTGAACATGAGGCAGCGTTGGTGGCTGGACGTAGTCAAGGATAATGATTGCGAGATCCTTTACCACCCTGGTAAAGCAAATGAGGTTGCGGATGTTTTGAGCCGCAAGTCGGCTGGGTCTTCCACCCCCGCGACGTGTATGAGGATAGTAGTGGATTCCCTGCTTGTGAGTTTGATCAGAGATGCCCAGATAGAGGGCATGCGACCAGAAAATTTAAAGCTGGATAGGATCAAGGGTGAGAACACCAGGTTCGTGCAGGACAGTCGGGGGTTATTGATCTGATGCGGTCGGGTTTGGGTTCCGATGTCTGGAGGGGTTAGGCAGATGGTTATGGAGGAGGCTCATAAGTCTTACTTCTCTATTCACTCTAGGGCCACCAAGATGTACCAGGATTTGATTTTGAGCTATCGGCGGCTGTGTATGAAGCGCGAGAGTGCTTGGTATGTCGAGAGGTGCTTAAACTGTAAGATGGTCAAGGCCGAGCATCAACTGCTGCATGGAAAGCTGCAACCCCTGGAGATTCCCATGTGGAAATGGGAGCAGATCACAATGGACTTTATTACAAAGCTGCCAAAGACAACGAAAGGGTTTGATGCCATTTGGCTCATCGTGGATCGATTAACCAAGAGTGCCCATTTCTTGGCCATACGGGAGAGTTCGTCGGCCGAGAAGCTAGCCGAAGTGTATGTTCATGAGATCGTGTATCGCCATGGGATTCCCGTTTCCATTGTCTCTGATTCGGATGCCAGGTTTACCTCCCTCTTTTGGCAAAAGTTTCACGAGGAGCTGGGCATGCGATTACACTTCAGCACAGCCTTCCACCCGCAGACAGACAGCCAGAGCCAGCGTACTATTCATACCCTCGAGGAGATGTTGAGGGCATGTGTCATCAACTTCGGTGGGAGTTGGGATTCTCACCTACCGCTTGCAGAGTTCGCCTACAAGAACAACTATCATTCTAGTCTTGGCGCCCTGCCATTCGAGCTGTTGTATGGGTGGAGGTGTCGCACCCCAGTTTGTTGGGGCTAGGTAGGTCATATGGTGATGGGTCGAACAGAGGTGGTCTTGCAGACTACAGAGAAGATTCAGCAGATCAGACAACGACTGCAAATAGCTCAGATTCAACAGAAAAGTTATGCCGACCGATGACGATCTGAGTTGGAATTTTAGGTGGGGGACATGGTTCTTCTGAAGGTGTCACCCTGAAAGGGGGCGATCCGCTTCAGGAAGATGGAAAAATTGGGTCCCCGTTACATAGGACCTTTCAGGATTATTGCCAGGGTCGGCAGGGTGGCTTATAGGCTAGAGCTTCCGAAGGAGCTTAGCCGGATCCACAACACGTTTCATGTGTTGCAATTGCGAAAATGCATTATGGACCAGGAGGCAGTAGTATTGTTAGATGACATTCAGGTCGATGAGCGCCTGAACTATGTGGAGAGGCCTGTGGCTATTTTGGAAAGGAAGAAGAAGATTCTGCGGAAGAAGGAAATACCTTTAGTGAGGGTGCAGTGGGAACATTGAAAGGGATCCGAGTGGACATGGGAGCTGGAGGCGGAGATGCGCGAGCACTACCCAGCATTGTTTATTCCAACAAACTTCGAGGGAAAAATCTAGTTCAACTGGGGGAGAGTGGTAACGCCCCGATTCTCAGGTATTGTATAAATACGAGTTTTTGGGTTAAGCCCTACTCGACGAATCAGTTGATCTACTCGTCGACTAGTAGTGGGAAGGATCGCGGGTTAAGTGACCTACTCGACGAGTCCATATTGGGACTTGGCGAGTAGGAGCTGGTAGATGAAAACCTAAATCCCGGGGTTGTGCACCCTATTTAAGGGAACACAAACCTCTTTTAGCCTCTTTGCAGTCTCTTATCAAACCCTAATACATGTATGTGTGTGTGTGTGTGTATGTGTGTGTGCATTGTGTGTTTGAAGCATTGGAAGGGGATTTTTGGTGAAAAGAGCTTGGGAAGCAAGTGGTTTAGGGGAAATCCGGATCTACTACATTTGTCATCTCTTGGGAAGGTATCAAGTTGTTATCCTCCTTCTATTTCGTTCTAGACCTCCTTGGTTGGAGATTAGGGTTCTTGGTTTGATTATAAAGTCATTTTCTAGAGTATGAGCCAAGATCTGAAGTTGTAACTTCAGATCTGAACTCTCTGAGGATTAAGGGACCATAAAGTTATTAGTTTTGGCAAGTTTGAGCCCCTCCGTATGTGTAAAACCCAATTTCAAGCATAGTTTGGGATTTATGAGACATTGGAGCCTTGCATGCACGTAAAGTTTGCAACTTTACGTGATAAGCAGGCTTAAGGAGGTTGGATCTACAATTTGGGGCCTTGCCATGGCTTAAAAGTTGTCTGCATGATAAAATGACCGAATGAACTCGGCGAGTCGCACAGTTGACTCGGCGAGTTACATGAAGATGGTCGTGAACTCGACGAGTTGGAAGAACAACTCGGCAAGTCCGATGAAGATTGCCATAAGACTCGACGAGTTGAAGAACAACTCGGTGAGTCAGATGAGTTTTAACCAGGACACGTTTGCATGTATGTCCCGTTGAGTTCATGGAGGGAACTCGACGGGTGGCCTTAAGGGTTGATCGAGATTCGGAGGAACTCGACGAGTCACTCCGATGACTCGGTGAGTTGGAATATGTTTCAGAGAACTCGGAGAGTACCCAAGTGTACTCGGCGAGTTAAGGTCAACATGGACTGTTTACCTTGATTGGGGACTTTGACTATAACCAGGGGTTGACTAGTGGTTTATGGAGTACCTGATAAGGTGAAGGACTTATGAGCATGTCATATTACGGTAATTGGTGGTGGAGTCTTTGACAAGTGATTGGAGAGCTTTGATTATTTGCTGAGCTGACATTTACGAGGTGAGTTATCCTCATTATACTAAGGGGTATAAGGCACCAAGGCCGGCCCATTGGATTTGATATCCCAGTAGTTATTGATATGATAAGTTGAGTCAGTAATGTATGCCAGTTGATATGCTAGTCGGGTAGATATGTAGGACTGCCTGTAACACTGATTGATTATCTGTATGTGCATTTATTTGTTACATGTCGACATGTTATGTGGGGTGGGTTGAGGTTGTACTGCTCCGTGCGGTAGCCAACAAACCCAAGAGTATTCCAGATATGAGTTGAGGGCCCGATAGGCATTCCAGACTCATACTAAGGACTCGGGAGCATTCCAGATACGAACTGAGGGCCCGGTAGGCATTCCAGATTCGTACTGAGGGCTCGATAGCATTCCAGATATGAGCTGAGGGCCCGGTAGGCATTCCAGACTCTTACTGAGGGCCCAGGGGGTAATCCAACTTGTAAAGTTGTGGGCCCATTGCATGTTCTGTTTTATTGATATGATATGCTAATGTTGATATTGCTATGTGGACTGTATGTGTATAGGTATTTGGGGGTAACTCACCAAGCTTTCGGGCTTACAGTTTCAGTTTATTGTTTCAGGTATATCAGAGGATCACGGCAAGACGAATGCGTGATCGTACTGCTCCTCTTATTATATTTATGTTTCTGGGAAAAACTCTGATGACCAATATTTTGAAAACAAAAGTTGTAATGTTTTGATGAACTTGATATGTATAAAAAGTTTAAATTGGTTTGTAATTTTTGGGTGTTACACTAGTGACAAAAAATAACCTTCATTTATTAGATATAGTTTTATTTTTACATCTTTTAAAATTAAAGAACCGACTTTTGATCTTTGTTATATATGAAATAAATTATTAAAAGTATATAATTGGATATTTTTTACCAAATTGTATCATTCGAAAATCGTATCGAGTCATTCAAGAGAACTTAAAAACAAATCAAATATATTATAACCGTGAGCAATAATGAAATATAAAATTACAACATCACCTTAAAACCAAATTATAAAATAACTTAAACACAAATTATAACACAGAAAATGACGTAGTTAACTTCACATTGAATCTTGGTTGTGAATTTATATAATTTCTCCTATTATAACGAGGTTGACGGTATATTTCAAATTTATGGGGTTCATCATGATAAAGAAAGTCCATCTCGATAGGAAATCGATTTGCATGTCTCTCACCTCGATTAACCGAACATTGAGTAATCTGCTATAATCTACCAATCATCCTCCAACCAATTATCAATGTGAGAAAGTGGAGAAAAATCATAGTTATATTGTTGTTTATACGTCACCGCTATGTAAACATCCACAATGGAAAGAGGGTTATCCCCTTTAAGCCGACAAATAGTTAGAGCATGTGAACATGGAAAATTCCTCCAGTTCCATTTATCCGTAGCTCGGATAAAGTATGACTTTGTGCATAAATATCACGTTTAACAAAGAGTCGCCACATACACGATGGTAGACTGTAGATGTGTATTGGAGTTCATTGCAATATATTCTGTTTTTCTAAAAAGTTGTACTTTTCTATTGATGGTAAGATCAATACACACCCTAATAGATATAGTAATATTCAAATGATTAAGATTAACGTTTTTAAAAAGATCAAAAAATATTGTAGAATATTGGTATCAAGTTTGTTGTGATTGATGTCTGTTAGTAAAAAAATTCACAGTTTAAATCGTTTTCAATATAAAACCTGTACACTTAAAAAAATATAATAGTTTGTCTGTGGGAGTCAACCGTGCTCATAAAATACATAAACACAAGATCACAAAACTAGATGCAACTATTTCTTCCTTTATTGGCCATTTGAGAAAAAACACTTTATTAATTAAACAATTTTTAATTTAATGTACCTTTCACTAGAATTCAAATCTGGATTAAGCCACAGATGGAATTATACGAGAGATCATACTTGAGCATAAAATGTTCTTTATTAAACTAATTCTAAAAACAATCAACGTGATTCCAAAATACTATGAGGTAATCATGTATATTAGAATTTATATTCTCAGTAAGCCAACGATTAGTCACGGGAAATGGTTTACACCTTTTGCTTAACCACTTAATTATTGAAGTTTATTAAACTAAACAAATCCGGCCTTCTAAAAATCAACGTGATTCCAAAATACTACGAGGTAATCACGTGCATTAGAATTTATTTTCCCAATAAGCCAAAGGTTAGTCACGGGAAATGGTTTACACCTTTTGCTTAACCACTTAATTATTAAGGAAGTTTATTAGTCCTAAGGTCATTCACATTGGAAGAGGCGTGTCGTGCATGCAATTGTTAGAAACTTCTAATTTATAGTTTAAGAAAAAAAAATTTGTTTGACAGCAAATACTATTAATTTTTGGACGAAACAAAAAAATTCAAATCTAAAACTATTTTAACTGACGCTTAACAAAAGCTTTTTTAGATTTTAAGAAATTAACATAAATATATTTTAAAATAAATAAACCATATTCATATTTTTGATAATTATCTTTGAAAATCCTTCATGATAAATAAAATTAATTTTGTCACTTGTTATTTTTTTATATATTATGCAACATGTCATTTTGTGGTAAACTAAATTAAATTATATTCATGTGTATTTTGTGGTTTTTTCTATTTTATTAAATTTTATATAATACTTAAATTAGGTGTGAGTCTCGTTTACTATGCGGGTTGATTAAAAAAAATTATATATAAAGATATATAAATATCAAATATTTTTTAAAGTAAAATTTTATAATAAATATAAAAAAATAATGATCAAATAAGTAATTTCATTTATACTAATAAGAAAAAAAAAAATTAGTAAGAAAACTATTGACATTTTAATATGAGAATTACAACTATTAAGCATAAAAAAAACAAATTTTAGTAAGAAAATTGTAGCTATCAAGCAATGAAAAACAAATAATGATTGGTTGGTTACAAACCATGTAATATATACATGGTTTGACATAATTGTTCTCACATTTAAATACAAACTACCGGCTAACGGTTACCCGCTTCAGCTAACAATTACTTTTATCAAACATGCCTCTAATAGGTTTTAAAAATATGTAATTTTCAATATGCCGCAAGTTTAAAAAAAATGGCCTAACTAAAAAAAATAAACCAATAACAACTTTAAAAAAAATGTTAATATAACGTATGTTGTATTTGTGTTAAATTGAATTTCGACTGACAAATTAAATAATATGCTAATTTTCCCAAGAAAGTTGTTGTTTCCTTACCCGAGGGTCTCAGATGTTGAAATTAGTAATTATTAAAAGAGGATGTTATAATATAAAAAATAGAAATTAAATTGTCTCTTACCTTTTATGCTTATGATATTCCTACTCACTAATATTACGATATGTGTAATCATTCTACCATTAAATTTAATTTTATTTGATATATTCCTAACATACTTTTAATGAGATAGTTAAATAAATATGGAATTGTGACACGTGTTATAATATTAGTGGGTAGTAATATTCGTAGGCATAAAAGATAGGATACAATTTAATTTTTCTATAAAAATAGCGTCGTTCCTTTGCAAGTTTAAAGTAGCAAGCGCTAAAAGAGGACAAAAGAAAAAATAAAAGTAGAATGCTATAACACAAATAAATAAAAGTATCATGGTATTAAACAAATAGCTAGAGAATTTGCTTATTTTCACTGTTTAAGGACAAAAAAACTTGATATTCTTTTATGTAATTAATATATTGGTTTGTTTATGAAATGAAGTTCTTTCAAATATTTATGCATAATTTTTTTCTTAACTATTGTTAAATGTTAAAAATGATCTTATTTTTTATGTTTTATTGATATCATTTTAATGTTGAACACATATTGTTAATTGCTATTGCAGGAGGTCAGGTTTCTATGTAATACAATAATCAAATGGAAATTTTGTTTAAAATAGAAGGTTTTTGTTAATTGTTTGGAAAAAATTCTTATTAGATAAACCCCAAATGTCTTTCTCCTGTTTAGTATACGTGATAGAGCCAAGTTTTGGTCGTCCAAGGAAAAAAACAAAGGACATTTATACTCCTCTTTCCAGTTGTACAGGAAGTAATAGAAGAAGGTATGTATGACAACACATCAACAATGGTCCTCATTTAGCCAAGGAAAATATCAATAACTTGCATGAAGTAATTGAAAAGTAAAAAAAAAAGTTATAAAGAAAGTGTTAAAACATTAGATGAAAAATTATTTTGATGAAAAATGTGTATACATTAAAATGATCACGAATGATCAGTTGGTGTAAAGAACATCTTCTCATGGGTGTCCACTTTCAGTCAGTGATTTTATGTTGGTTCATTGATCCAGTAAAGACAGTCCTTACCAACATTACCAAATATTTTTTAACAAAATCATAGCCTAATTGTCTAAAAGATGAATAATTATTGCAAAGTAGAACTCTTATTCATATTCTTTCAACCATACAACAAGATTGCTTTCGTATTCAGTGGTCACATGTTGAAGCAATGTTTTAATTAATAGCTATCTTCTCCATCCAGCATGCATGAGCAGTACAATATAGCCAACAACATTGTAACACCTTGTTTTGAATCGTTCCCATTTTGGAGATGGTGATCAGGGATTGGGTTTTAGCAGGCTTTGGATCCTTGAGGAATTGAGTTTTGGACTCGGTTGGAGTTGGATAATGTAATTTGGATGCTCGGGTATTTAGTTTGAGTTTTGGAGTCAATGGGCACCTTGGTAATTTGTCAGCTCGGGCTTTTATGGAATGTGGATGTTCGTTCGGGATATCTTATGGCAAGTATGAATTGATAATAGTGGGGAGCTTATTAACACCTCTTCATGGATTTTTTGATGGTTGAAATAAGAGTTGTATCGAGAAAGTTATGTTCTTCGGAAGAATTACGGTTTAGGGATAACTTTAGTACGCGGGGCATACTGATGCGAAGCCGTGTACACGAGGCATAGTGAGGAGTACGCGTAGCATAGTGTTAAGATGGTTCGGGTGTGAGACCTCATACGTTGCGTGTACAAGGAAGTACGCTGAGCGTACGAGGGGCGAATAAAAACCCTAATTTTTAGGGATGTACCCTATATAAGCTTAATGGTAGCCTCTTTCCTTTATTCCTAAGTGAGCCTCACCCTCTAAAAACCCTAAATCAACCTTGTAGCCTCTTGGAGGTGTTCTTGAGCTTTTGGGAGGTTTTGATGCTCATTTTTATCCTTGGTAAGGAAAAAAGAGAAGTTGGAAGTTGTTTAGCTTGGTGGGAAAGCTTTGGATCTAGAATCATCACCTTGTGGGGAAGCTTTTTGAGGTAACAAGTTTGCATCTTGGCTTATGTGTGATTAGATCTCTTCATGGATAACTTATTATGATTTTGGTCTTCTTTTTGAGATTGTGGATAAAGTAGGTTGTTTAAGTGTTCATCCTTTCAGATATGAGTTTGTTTTGATATCCTTGAGCATAAAGGTGTAGGGTTTATGGGTATTATGGAGTCATGCATGCATTAAGTCAACTAATAAGTCTTTTTTAAGCTTACGAGCTTATTCTAGTCATGTATGAACGTAAATTTGGCAACCTTACATGGTATTCCAGGTCAACAAGGTCAGATCTATGGTTTAGAAAGATTTGTCTTAATGGAATAAGTGAAAATCATTTTAAGGTTGAATAAGGTGAGTACGCTCAGCGTACAAGCATGTACGCACGGTGTATAAGCCTCCATGTGTACGTGCCTGTACGCCCCGAGTACTCGATCTGAGTGGGTTTTGTGTATTTGGGCTTCGGTTTGGACTACCATTTGCGCTTGGTTGCTTAGGGCCTTGTTGGGCCATCTGAGAATGTGTGTTTTAGATTAGGGTTAAGTAGTGAGATTTAGGGTAAGGCTCAAGTAAGGGTTTGGGAACAATTTGGAAAATTGGGCCATAAGTAGGCTTTGGATGATTATTGGTTTATGGGCCTTTATCGAGGTGAGTCTTTTCACTATATCCATGGGTCGAAGTATAACACCGTAAATTTTCAAACAATTTTTTTTTCATTTAAAACCACATTAATCTCATTAGCACATTCACAAAATCCCCAAAAATATCAAGTTATCAAAAACACATGTTCAAAAATTGTTTATAACACAATCCAGGATCCTCCAAAACATATCTCCAACTCGTGTGTATACAATCAAGCCGTTACCTTCCCTTAATTTTGAGAAGTACCTGAAACACATAACACATAATACGGTAAGCAAGAATCTTAGTGAGTTCCCTAAAATACCACGCATATCTCATTAGCCTCTTATAGCTATGCTCAAGTAAGACCCTCCGGTCAATGTGTCTCAGTGGGACCCTCCGGTCTCACAACTCGGGTGGACCTTCCAATCCTAACTCAGTAAGCTCAGAATAATACACAACATAAATTATAAAGACATAATGCATGATATCACAATACTCAATATAATCACATAAGACCCTCCGGTCACACACACATATTACCAATATAGGTAAGTATAGTGAGAAGACTCACCTAGTAAGCAAGCAAGCAAATGATCTCGTACACGAATCTTCAAACGAGCCTCCGCCTAACACATAGGATAATTAAGTCTAATTAACACTTAATCATGACTCTAAATAAACTAAGTTATTTTCTCTCTCAACTCTTGGAATGGGTAAAAGTCAATTTTACCCCTCCATGGTCCCCATAATCCCTGTCTTGACCCAAGCCCTAAAGTCAACAGAAGTTAACTCTCGAGTCAACAATCTATGTTGACCCGAATCACCGAGTGCGTCTATGTGACTCACCGAGCCCCCATTGTTCCTTCATAAATGTTGCGAAAACCCAACTTAAATCGTCAAGTTGTCTCATCAACTCGCCGAGTTACCCATATTCTGACTCATCGGGGAAAACCCTAGTTGACTCGTCTAGTTGGCTCATTGACTCGGCGAGTCAATTCAGTCTGTTTTATCATTCAGAAATTTTAAGGCAGATCTACAACCTCCAACTCTAGATCTAGCCTCCCAAGGCTCGAATTGTTGGATTAGGTATCTAAGCCCATAACTATTATTGGTATGTACTCGACCTGCGAGTAGAATGGTCCATTTGGGTTGCATGACATCGAAACAATTGGATAGAAACATGAGAAAATGTTATTTATGATTTATATTAATATATTATAAGTTCTAATATATTAATATGAAATAATATTATTTAATTAGTATTGATCTAGAATTAATTTGGAATTAATTTTGTGATCAAAAGAGACTAATTAAATATATGGGGATTGATTATGTAAATCATTCATTCTTATATATGTGGGCTTGTGATCCATTGTCCTTCATGGTGGGCTTAAACCATGTGGTAACCCATAGATCATGAAGGAAATGGAAAGTCATGCACATTAGGGTTTACACGGTGTAACCCTAATGAGACAAATTATATAAAGGATCCCATGGTTCATGAAATGGCACTAGTGGATACACAAAGTGAGGGAAAGGGTCGATTTTCATAGGGAGAACCAAAGTAGCCTTATTCTCAAGTTATTCCATTTGTTGGTGGTGTTGTGCGATTCCATTTGAGGCTTCCAAACTCGTGGGGCTAAGCTCTTAAATGTTAAAGACTTTAAGCTCTATCAAAAATTATGCCATCTAACTAGACTTTTGTAGTATAGTTGCTCCATAATATACTAGTTAGGATGATGCTTTTGAATTTTGTATATTTTCATGTATAATACTGAAAACATAGATCCAAGGCACATAGGGTTGCATGCACACCATAGGAGTGTTAGAATGCTCAACACCCATTAGTGGTATAAGAGCCAAGGCTTGGTTTTTAATTATACTTGATGTAATTGCTGCAAAAATCGAAAATCTGGATTTCTTAATAGTGGACTCGTCGGGTCCCAGGCAAAATCTGTCCAACTCGCTGAGTTTGTTCTTGCACTCAACGAGTTGGAGCCTCTGAGTGCAAATTTTTGATGTTTTTGGCTGGAATTGGACTAGGATCACTACCCTAAACTGTTTTTGAACTTATAAACCTATTTTTGATGTGGTAATGATCATGCCAATCCAATTCAAAAGATAATTGTCAAAAGTTTCATGTTTTGTATTAGTTTAATGGTTACGCTAATTACATGAAGATTGTTTTATTTGAATTGTCTTGTTCATCTGAGTTTAATCTAGATCATAGTTTTTCTTGACTTGTTTGTTTGTTGATTAGATGATCTAAATGGCTTTTAATGGATTCCATGGCTTTTAATGGATTCCATAACTTGTCCTCAAGTTATGGAAAACCAAAATTCTTTCTTGTTAATGAGTCTTTAAAAGGTCATGAGTTATGTATTTGAAGAGTTTTTCCTATAAATTGTTTTATGACATCCATAACTTGTCCTCAAGTTATGGATTTTCAAGAGTCTTGCCATTAAAAGCCATATTCAACCCATATGTTATAGATTCCAAATTTTTTTTTGAATTGTTCAAAACTAGCCCTCAAGTTTTGGAATTTGTAAAGTTACACTTTTGAATACTTTAGTTCCAAACCCTAGAATTTTAAATAGTTTAAAGTTCAACCCTTATACTATATAATATTATAGGTTTAATATATATATATATATATATATATATATATATATATATATATATATATATATGTATAAGAGTAAGATTCGATCTTACTGTTAGTAGGCCTCATTCACGAAGTCGGTCTATAAAGGGGGTATAATGCTAAGCCTACAAAATAGCAGTTTAATGGGTGTCCACTCTTACCCACTGCTTCCTTGACCGGTGGAGGGTCGTTAGCCGAACGGGTAATATAGGACTGTAATTCTCCTTTCATTAAAAGTATAGTAATAAATAAAAATTAACTAAACACTTATAAATGCCCAATCTTAGTTACTTTATGAAAATGTGAATTTGGTCTTAACCCATGAAATTACACTATGTACATTACTAAGTCGTTGGTGAAGGGTGTTCTTAACCGACACACTAACATGGACTAGTAACAGTGGCAGAGGGTAACTAAATGTTAATCATAGATTGGTGGAGCGCGTGTGGTTAACTGACACATCGATTAGGTGATAAAAATCAAGGATACCAAGTTAATTTGCATGGTTATTCACACCTTGTTTGTGATCCTCGGCATCCCTGTCACAAACTTGAGAGTGCACATTCGAGATTTAAACATGCCATTGAATAGTTCAATGAATCTCAAAGGATCTAGGAGTTTCAATCCAATTAAAACTTAATGAACAATTTCATTTTCTCATGGTGGAAATTGTTGAATCGTCATTTACCTACCTTAAAATATTTTATAGCTTGGATTACAACATCCCTCTTCCAGGTTATAAAATATTGTGTTGGGTCCTAGCCTTAATATTTCATAATGGGTGTTATATTAAGGACTTAAATCAACTAATTTGAATTTCTCCCATTGTAGATGTCTAGACCAGACAACTATGATCTTCCCAAATCTCTTAGAACAAGCTTTCCTAATGAAGATGATGTCCCGCGGTTGGATCATGGAAATCATACTTCTCTTCCTCCACCTCCTCCAATTATTCTCCCTGACCCACAAGCTCGAGATGGAAGGATCGTGTGTACTCATGTCTTAGAGATGAAGTCACATATCGATAGGTTGAGAAAGTAAGGTGTCGTTTTCCCAAGGAATTTAGCTATTGATTGGGTTCTTTAGTCACTTCCCGAGTCATATAGTGAGTTCAGTAAAGACTATTATGTAACAGATCATGACATGAACCTAATAGATCTTACCTATATGCTAATTGCTGTTGAATCAACAATGATTTGGCGCAATGGTCAAGAAAATTTGATTGGAAGGTCTGCCTCTCAAGCTAACATGGACATCCCAGAAATGATCTGTTCTCCTAAAGGAAAGGAATTGGTCATGATTAAAGGTGTTGATCATAAGATAAAGGCTAGTATTGAGATTGTACCAAATGAGCTTGTGTGTTTCTATTGCCAAAGAAAGGGACATTGGAATTGAAGCTACCCAGACTACCTGAGAACTTTAATTAGAATGTATGGTTCTGCTGCAGGTAAGTCCACTATCTAACTCTGTTAAGTTCCTAATTGTTGATTCTTAATACATGATGTGACTAGGTCGCGTTATGATGTTTTGCAGGTTCAAGCAAAAGGAATGAAGCTTAAAAGAAAATTATGTTGAATCTGATCGCGAAGATGGATTTCAATCGCATGGTTCGAAGATCGAATTTTTAAGCTACTACTTAGGGGTTATGATACATTGCTAGGAAATATGTAATCACATTGTTTTTCACTTCTAATTGCATTGTAAGGAAAATTTTATGAAAAATTGATGTTTGTATGTTTCTAGTAATATTGGAAATATGAATTTGATTCTTTCATTTGTGGTAGTGTCTAAATTTACCAAATAAGGAAAGATTCTCATCACCCAAGTTTCAATTGGACAAAAACTTGGAATAATGCTAGTTGTATTGTATGATGAATGAGAATTTTCATCTTTGGAAAATTAAGACTAATTCCATGTTCACATGTATATGTGAGTCAAGTGAAGGACTTAGGGATCGAGTACACATTCTTGTGCAATGTTCAAGTCCACCACAAAGATAGATAAGACAATTCGTCATGATTTACTAAAGTTTAGTAAAGATGGTTATTCTTACAAATTTAAGTATAATTCTGAAACATTGGAAATGTTTCAATACATGGCAGAATGAATGAGATGAATCAAATTAGGCAGAAAGATAAAAGTTTCTCAAATCAGAAAAGATGAGAGAGTACTTTAGTATCATGTTTTATGATCATCTTAATGATTATAAAAACTATATAACAATTGATCCTCTAAGGACATCTTAGTGCATTCTTATAGCTAAGAAGATGAGTCATGAATTGTTGAAGTCGTTAAATCAAGAAGATGAGTCATACTTCATTCCAAAACAATTCTTAGAGTCATACTCCAAGATTGTAACTTGAGTAACATAAGCTAAAGAAGGTTTATAACACTTGTCAAATGTAGAATAAAATGTTTTCACTCTTGTACATTTGAAATTGGTAAGTTGTGATGTTTTGGATAAAACAAAGACCGACTAAAGCCTATTTTCTGAAGTGTTTGTCTTGATAAGAATCCGACTAACTCTTGAATATTTGTTGTCAAGTGATGGTATTTGACAAAGAGAAACTTATATGTCAAGAGGTCAGTGGGAGTCTTAAAGATCCTGAAGGAGTTTAAAGAACTAATCAATAATAAAACATGTAGTTTATCACTAGCACATGACTTGAGGTTTGTAACCTATTGTGTGACATCCCCATTTTCACGGCCAGAAAATACCGATTTTTTTATGCTTTATAAAAATCAGAGTACCTCTTTCAATAAAAATGTTGCGGAATTTGTTTCCGGTAAAACATGATAAATACGTTATCAAAAAATTTCCGAAGAAAAATATTATTATTCATTTTAAAACATTTGAGATATCATCGTCAATACAAAAACATAAGCATAAATAGAACTTACATTCATTATCACTGGTGATTCATATCTTCTTAATCTCTCAGTGTAATGTGACTTCCTCTCAACACCTATGATATAAATAAACTAAGTGGGTCAGGTTGGGAAACCTGGTGAGTACATACGGTTTTCAACACAATATAATATAATTATTATGTTTAAACATCAAACAATCAACCCAATTACCCTTCCCCATTATCTACTTTACTCTTAAGGATCTACCCTAAGAAACAGCTATTCCTCATTCATTTATTCCTAAGGATTATCCTAAGGAATAGGTTTGAAGTCTATCGTTACCAAGTTTTATAGATTACAATTGGTGAATATGTAGTCCAAAACATCTAGTAAACACTTAGTTCAAAAATAACTAGTGAACACTCTTAGTTCAAAAATACCTAGTGAACACACTCAGTTCAAAATGCCTAGTGAACACACTGAGTTCAAAAATACCTAGTAAACACACTTAGTTCAAAAATATCTAGTGAGCACCTAGTTCAAAATCACCTATAGGTTACCAGCCTGCTAGCGTTCCACCTGACTGTCTAGTATAGTCTGTGGTCGTCATCTATATTCCGCTAGATGACTGGATCATCAATAGTATCTATATCAAAGCATCTCATTATTTTATTTTGTCACACAGCAACTAATACATCTACCCATGTTTTACCCAACACATTTTGTAGATATAAATTACATATACATGTTAAATCATTTAAAAAATGTATAAGAATCTTTCATCCATCATAGACAGCAAGTATTCAGACAATATGCACACATAACACGTAATTTATATAAAATACTTCATATCTATGTGTAAGATGAAAGAGACCATGCACTCACTTGTTAAGGTAGTGATTCCAAATTCAAACAACGCTTTGTTACTCTTAACACAATTTTCCTTTGACAAAACCTAGTATCATTATAACTAGAGTTTAGTCTATTATTCACCGAGACTAATTAATAGTCTAGCTATTCTTACTATTATATAAGCGTTAAATAATACTTATATAACCTATAATAATAGCCCAATTATTTATTATAAGGTGCTAATAGCATTACTATATTGAATCATAAGCTATACTAAAGATAGGTTAGACGTAGCTCACTTATAGCAGGTTTTTCTACAAAACCGGGCGTTGCTAGAGCAACGTTCCCGAGCCGAAAGACTCTTTTTCTCGGAGCCGTCGGGAAATCCGGGGCTTCCGCCTCATGCTAGGTAGGTTACCTAGGCTTTTGGGGGGGGGGGGGAGTTTAGGGCTTAGAGAGAGAGAGAGTATAGAGAGAGGAATAAAGCGTTAAGGTGTAAGGAATGAAGGAGAGGGGTGTTTCTATTTATAGGAGGCTAGAGGAAGGTTCACGTCATGAATTTTTGATATTCACGTCGTGAGCCAGGCTGGCTACAGCCAACCACAGCCTGGTGCTAACATGTAGCATTGCACACAGGGTGGAAATCAGCTGATTTTTCAAAAATTCATAACTTTCGCATACAAGCTCCATTTGCGACGTTCTTTTTTCCCACGCATAGGTAAAAACTAAATCTACAACTTCATTTAGACTCCGTCAGCTAATTCTTGAACGATCTTAAATTTAATAGTACGAGGAGATTATACTGTTAAATGACCGCGAAGAATTTGTAACTCCGTCATACGGACTCCGTTTTCATTTGTCTTTTTACCGTTGAGTTTCTATTAATGAGATCTTCAACTCTCATTTAGGTTGCGTAGGCCAAAAACTGCTCGAACTAGAATTCGAGTTTCGAGTCGTGCACTATTATGCCAAATCTTAGAAACTTCATAAATTCCTCATACGAAGTTAGTTTTGGGTGTTCTTTTTTTGTATGTTCTTGGTTTAATGTATACTACAACTTTTGTCTAGATATCGAAGGCTAAAAATGATGGGTTTTATACAAACAATCCTATGTGTGCATGCAACCCTAAATACGGATCTATGTTTTTACTATTAGATACACAACATTATGAACACATAAAGAACCCTAACATACTCCTAGGTATTTGGAGATCTTGGGTAGTAGAAGGGAATAAATAACTCTTGTTGTTATATTGTAATACCAACTCAAATCTTCAATCGTCTTGTCTTTGAAAGCAAGTATGTAAAACCTCTAATGGCTCACAAACACCAAGAGCAAATGGAGAGGCAAGAGAAAGAGAGAGAGAGAGAGAGAGAGAGAGAGAGAGAGAGAGAGAGTAGAGGTAGAAAATTATCTCTAGGAGGTTCTAGGATCAAGTGGTCGATTTGATGGGTTTTATGCATAAGAACTTTCCTATGTGCTCATACAAACCCGAATGCTTGGATCTAAGTTTCACTATTATACATGCAATTCATCCAAGTCTCTCAAACCCTAATCTATCATAATATGAACTGAATTAGTGTTTAGAAATTACCTTCGATTGTTATGTAGCAATAACAATCAATTCCTTCCTTTGATTGGCTTCAGAAAGCTTAGTGCCTTAAGTGTTGCACCTATAATATAATCACAAATACCATGAGCAACAAGGATGAATAGGAGAAGAGAGGAGGTAGCCAAAAACGTCTAGAAACCCTAAAGGAAATCTTAGCCACGTTTTTGGGGCCATAGGGGTCTTTTATATATATGTAGGCTATTAGGGTTTGCAACTAGGAAACCTTAATCTGACTGCTTAAGCCCTAAGTAGCCCATGGACTCCTTTTGAATACCTCTTTTATGAATTCCTTATGGGCTTCCCATAGAATTCGTCCAACCTATATTCCAAGGTGATCCATAGCCCAATTGTAATTACCTTATAATTACAAATCCAGTCCCCTAAGTTTAATTAATCTCTTTTAGCTAAAAAATTAATTCTTAATTAATTCTTGACTAATATTAGTTAAACAATATGATTTCTCCTTTAATATATTATTCTTATAATATATTAATAAATCATAATTAAACCTTTATCTTTCCATAATTCATCCTACAAGTTGCTATGGTGAAGGCAACCCAAAAGGACCATTCTCATAATCCGGTCAAGTACATACCAAAATAGTTATGGACTTAGACATTAATCCAACAGTCTCCTACTTGGATAAGTCTAATAACTATTTTGCATAACATCAGAACCTAATCAATAATCATAGCTTTCAAAAGCCGTTGTCAACTCTGATCTTATCATATACGCGTGTCCTTTAGATAAGGGATCATATATTCCTCCATTATACAAGATATCATATAGACACACGATATGGATTTAAATCATTCTCTCTGTCCATGTATTGTTTCCTGGCTTCTAATTTATGACGACTGACAACAGATTACAATTAAACACATCAACTTAGTCCCGGCTTGGCCAAGCACTTAGGGTGTCATCACTAAATCATAGAGGGGGCCCATAAATATCGGTTTATCCCACTTTGGGTAAAAGGAATGGATAAACTTCGACTCCAATGCTCGCTTGCTCTTACTCATCAAATCATACACAACAATTTCGAATCGTAATTACAACTCACACGTCTTGGTTCTAAGAATATACAATATTATCGTCTCACAATCACTCGTGATAAAATCCATGAAGTGATTCAAGTGAGCATGTGTTTAATCCAATACTCTAATCTTATCAAAGCACTCATGAACTCTGCAGCAAACTTGTGCTATGTCTAAACACTTTAGACAATCTACAGACAGATTCATGACAATCTTCCTTCATACCTACTTCCAACGTATGACCGACTGTGGAGGTTCAAATAACCCAGTCATTGTGGAAGTCATAACATGCAAAGTGAAACACAATAATAATACTTAATCCTATATGGCCTCAAAACTTTTGAGTATAATTAAAACACCTCTTATTTAGTCACCATATTGATTACTCATTATTGATTGTATAATGTTTCGGATAATCAACTTAACACTTGAATTATAACAATAGTTGTCCCATGCACCAAGCATGCACACTATGTTTCCTATGGTCCTTACTTCATGAAATAGATAAATTGAAAACTTTTCCATTGATGCTCATTTCACAATTCCTAATCCTTATCATAAGTGTAAGAATACCAAATTATTGCTATTATCAGAATATGCTAGATTCTGACATTTTATGCAATGATCATTTCATAAAGTCACAACACAAAGTCACCAAGAATCAGCCAATGAAATCACAAGGTTCTCTATTAGAAATTGTTACAAGACAATTCCATAGTCGTGAAGTCTCTCATTCAAAGTACATTCCTTTGAACATCCTTCTTGCATAAAAGTTTCTAATCTAGACATAGATTCTTAATATCCAAATCCCATTATGGAAACATTTTCATATTTTTCATATGACAAGTCATTCTAAATAGAATTTTATCTAGTCATAATAATGTCGATATGGTCCATCCAGTACTATACTTCCAGCTAGTCACAAGCGACCAATCCTTAGCGAACTTTGAATTGTCCTTTGATAGATGTTTAATTATTTTAGTCAAAAAATTGATTCTAGTCCCTTTTCCCTCTTAATGCACTAGGCATTTGGAAAATTTTAGAATGTTAAAATATTATAGCATATGCAATCGATCCTATACTAGAAGCATATGGGACGCGACGCATAATGTCTTACATAAAGATATGATACTTTATCAATCTTCTTCCATAACATTTTATGCGCCATGTTCTCACAATTCGAACTGTGAAGAGGGATGTGGTAATCATACTCGAATTTTTAGAATGCACTGTGTATCCTTGACTAAATTTATTAACATTTCTCGATCTAAGTTTTGGATTTTGAAACGAAGTATAATATTCTCTCCCTTAATTATAGCAAAACAACTTTTCAACCCCTACAACTTTGCAAAGTGAATCTTAGTTTTATATAATTAATATTGCTAACTTGCAAAACTTACCATAATAATCATGCGCCCACTAACATGATGATTATTTTCTTACGAGCATAACACTTGTGCTCCTACTAGCTTTAACATGTATTTAGAAAGCAATTGAACTTCCAGAAAACAATGTTTATTGAAATCCTTAAGTTTATATTTCTAGTACCTGATGCTTTGATAAGCCCTTATCTAAGCTTCTTAAACTCATACACCTTTGCCTTAGAAGACTCACATGTGTGTCTAAAGAAAGTCAGAACTTATGTTACTAAGTCCCAAATATTCAGATTAATTGCCAAATCTCACAATCTGAATTATGAAAAAGGATGCCGTAATCATAATCGAATTTGAAAATACAATTATCACAATTACTTTTTCATAAAACCTTTCTCAGTGAAAGCATTTCCTCATAATCATTTTCATGAAGGAGAGAAACCTTATCACACTTAGATTTTATGGTGTATGTGTTCCTATCCATGTGAATTTTCCAAAACCAAGGTTTGCGACAAATCCAAACTTATATGGACTAAACTTGTTCAATATTTATTTCTTGCCTCATGGTAGCACGAATGCCCACCATTGCTTCCAGGTTGTCAAGAAGCTCACCCTTACCTATCAATCAACTTTCATTAATTAGGATGGCTTGCCTCTATGCAATCATATTGAGAACTCATAGAACTCATATGCATAGATGACTTAAACTAGAATGGTACAGAGAACAAACTTGGGTCAACACGATAGGTTGTAAACCTCAAGTCGCATGCTAGTGATGATTGATAAGGTTTATTCTTGATTTATTCTCAAAACTTTTTCAAGATCATTAAAACTCCCACTGAGCTCTTGACATATATTATTCTCTTCTCAAGAAACATTCCTTGACAAAACAAATATTCAAGATTTTGTGTAGTTCTTATCAAGACAAAACACTTCAAATAATTAGTCTTAGTTGGTCTTCGTCTTATCCAAGACATCACAACTTACCAATTTCAAATGTGCAAGAATAAGAAAACCCTTTTCAAAATTCCTCATTTGATGAGTGTTATAAACCTTCTTAAGATATGTCACTCAATTCACAATCTTGGAGTATAACTCTAAGACTCGATATTGGAACGAAGTATGATTGACTTCTTGATTTAACTATTTCCACAATTCTCGATTCCTCTTTTTAGACATACAAATTCACTAAGAATCATTTGGAGGATCAATTGAGAAATGGTTCTTAATCATTATGACTTATCATAAAACACAATAAAATGTACTCTCCCTTCTTCTTTGAATGGATAAACTTTTATCTTTCTGTCAAATTGATTCTTCTTATTCGTTCTGCCATTCATTGAAACTCTTTCAATCAACTCAGAATTACACTTAATCTTATAAGTATTACCATATTTACTGAACTTTAGTAAATCATGGTGAATATTATGTATTTCTTTATGGTGGACTTGACCAACGCACAACCAAGTGTACCCGATCTCCTAGTCCTTCATTTGACTCTTAGTCAAGGAATTAGTCTCAATTTGCCAAATATGAAAGTTTTTCATCCATCATACAATACATGTTGCATGATTCCAAGTTTCTATTCAATTGAAACTTGGGCGATGAGAAACTCTCCCTATTTGGTAAACTTTTGAAATTACCACATTTAGCAAAAATACAAGAATCATATCCAATTCAACATTGCTACAATTAGAAATACACAAACATCCATTTTCACACATGCCATTGCAAAGATAAATAAATAAGATAAAACTCAAGATTTATTTTATTGCAGACAAACTTGTCCTTACAATGCAATTCAAATGAAAGTATTCTATTACATATTTCTAAGCAATTTATTCTAAATCCAAGTAGTAGCTCAAGAATCCAATCTTCAAGCAATGCGATCAAAATCCATTTCTTCACGATCAGATTCAACTCACTTCTTCCCTTAAGCTCCCTCTCTTTTCTTCGATCCTACAAAACATCAAGATGTAATCTTATCACATCATTTATTAAGAATCAAAAAATAAGAACTTTAAAGAGTTAGATAGTGGATTTTACCTGAAATTGAGCCATATATCTTGACTCTCCCATCTCTTACATCTCTCAGGTAGACTTGGCAGCTTCGTCTTCAATGCTCCTTCTCTTGGAAATAGAAGCAAATGGAGCATTTTGGAATGGCACAAGGAACTATCTCATACTTAGTCCTTTCTGGACCTCCAATGTTGTCGATGTCCATCAAAGTTTTGGAGTTTGATTCACCAGACAAGTTTGCTTGATCAGCATGCCAAATCATTGATGATTCAACAGCTATAAGCAAATAGGTGAGATCAATGAGGGTCACGTCATGGTCCATCATATAGTACTCTCTTACGAACTCACTATATGATTTAGGAAGCGACTAAAGAACCCAGTCAATAGCCAACTCACCTGAAACCTCGACACCTAACATCCTTAACTTGTCAATGTGTGACTTCATCTCTAAGACGTGTGCACATACAGGTTTTCCATATTCGTGTTTACTTGCCAAAAGGGCTTGAGTGAGTGTGAACTTTTCAAGCCTTCGAAATTTTGGGTTAGGTAGAACAATTAGAGGAGGTGTAGGAAGTGAAGCATGATCTCTTGTTCCTCGATCATATCGTGGAATATCATCTTCAAAGGATTCAGGAAGACCATGATTATCCGAACCAAACATCTACAAAATGGGTGAAAATTCAAGTCAAGTTGATTGAGTCCTTAATAAAACACCCAAATGATTCATTAAGGCTAGGATCCAACATAATACTCTATAACCTAGAAAAGGATGTCATAATCTAGTTGCAGAATATTTGAAGGTAGGTAAATGACGATTTACCAATTTTCACCATGAAAAACAAAAATGAAGTTTAAGTTTTAAATGACTTGAAACTCCTAGATCTTTTGATATTCATTGAACTTTTCAATGGCATGTTTAAATCTCGATTATGCCCTTCAGGTTTGCGACTGGGATGCCTAGGATCACAAACAAGGTTTGAACAACCATGTGAATCATGTGGTGCACCCAATGCTACTATCACCTAATCAATGTGCCGGTTAGCCACACACACTCCATTGATCTATGATAAACATTGAGCTACCCTTCACTACCAATGTCAACCCCAAATTAGTGTGTCGGTTAACCACACACACTCTACTAACGTTTGACAAGGGTATGAAGTGTAATTCCATGGATTAGCATACAATTTCACATTTTGCTTAAAGTAACTATGATTTTGGAATTTGTAAAAAGCATTTAGTTACTTTGTACTTCATTAAAATTATAATGGAAGGTTTCATCATATCCTACCCGTTCGGCTAACAACCCTCCACTAGTCAAGAGTGTGGTTGGTAAGAGTAGATACCCATTCAATCGTCATTTTATAGGTAATTTCCTTAAACACCCCTTATAGACCAGCTTTATAAATGAGACCTACTACGGTAAGACTGATTCTTTACTCGTATATATATATATATATATATATATATATAAAATATCAGACTTTTAATGTTATATATAGCATAGGGTATATTTTACACTTTTAAAATACTAGGTGGTCTAATTTAATAAATTATACTTTTAATTTAATTAAATGTAAGCCAAATTAGTATGGATTTATTAAATCTCTTTAAATTATACTCTTTAAGTAATTAATAAAACTATAAGGGTGTAATTTGAACTTTTTAAAGATACTAGGATTTTAGATTTTAATATTTCAAAATAAAAATTTTAATAAAATTTTAAATTCCAAAACTTGAGGGCAAGTTTTGAAATTTTCAAAACATTATGGTTCAACTATTTAAATTTCAAAAATTAAAACTATTAAGTTAAAATTTGAACTATGAAATCTAAAGGGTGTAATTTGAAACTTTTCAAAATTTATCAAAAACATTCTAGATCAACAATTCAAATATGGCAATTATTTAATTTTCACCTAGTCTAATTTCTTGCAAGATAATTTACCCAATAATTCAAATAATCAAATTTTATCATATAAGGAATTTTATATCTAATCAAATGGTGATTATCTTTTGTTTTGGTAAGGATAATGTCATAATAACAATAAAAATCGAATTTTATCAGTTAAAAAAAGATTAGCCAACTATCCTTTAGTAAAACAACAAGAAATCTCGATATTCCCTCTGCCAGATTCTCCGACTTGCCAAGTCCCTCACTGGACTCGCCGAGTCCAGGAAATGACTCGTCAAGTCAAATCGAGCATAGGCCAGAAAATTGTTTTTCAGCAAATGAATGTACTAGGCATCACATACAATAGAAACCAATCAAGGCTCTGATACCACTGGTGGGTTTTATGGATAAGAACTTTCCTATGTGCTCATACAAACCCTAATGCTTGGATCTAAGTTTCTCTATTGTACATGCAATTCAACCAAGTCTCTCAAACCCTAATTTATCATAATATGAACTGAATTAGGGTTTAGAAATTACCTTCGATTGTTATGTGGTAATAACAATCAATTCCTTCCTTTGATTGGCTTCAGAAAGCTTAGTGCCTCAAGTGTTGCACCTCTAATGGAGTCACAAACACCATGAGCAACAAGGATGAAGAGGAGAAGAGAGGAGGCAGCCAAAAACGTCTAGAAACCCTAAAGGAAGTTGTAGAGACATTTTTGGGGCCATAGGGGTCAGTTATATATGAAGGCTATTAGGGTTTGCAACTAGGAAACCCGGATATGACCGCTTAAGCCCTAAGTAGCTTTGAATACCTCTTGGATGAATTACTTATAGGCTTCCCATAGAATTCGTCCAACCTTTATTCTAAGGTGATCCATAGCCCAATTGTAATTATCTTATAATTACAAATCCAATCCCCTAAGTTTAATTAATCTCTTTTAGCCACAAAATTAATTCTTAATTAATTTTTGACTAATATTAATTAAACAATATGATTTCTCCTTTAATATATTATTCTTATAATATATAATAAATCATAATTAAACCTTTCTTTTTCCATAATTCATCCTACAAGTTGCTATGGTGAAGGCAACCCAAAAGAACCATGCTCATAATCGGGTTAAGTACATACCAAAATAGTTATGGACTTAGACACTAATCCAACACGATTTTCCAAGGCTGAGGGATCCTTATATAGGTGTAGGGATTAGGATTTCAATCATTATCCTTATCTGATTGCTTGCCCACCAAGCAGTCCAAAGGAGAAGTCCATAATCCTTATCTTGGATGAATTCTAGGGCCTTATCCCCTTGAATTCATCCACCCTATCCCATAGGACATCCATTGCTCTACTTTACAACTATCACATAATTACAATTCAGCCCCTAGTTTACTTAACTTCTTTTAATCACAAAATTAATTCTTAATTAATTCTTAATTAATTCTTGACCAATATAAACTAAATAAATATGATTTCTCTTTTAATAGATTATTCTTATAATATATTAATAAACCATAATAACCTCTTTCTCTATCGTTTCTCTAGTCAAGTTGCTTTGGTGAAGGCAACCTAAAAGGACCATGTACAACCGGGTTAAATACTTACAAAATATGGTTATGGGCTTGGACACTGATCCAACAGTCTCCCACTTGGATAAGTCTAGTAACCATAAATGCAAGCACAACTCGATTAGCAATCATAGCTCTCAAAGACACTATCGAACTCTAATCTTATCAGTACCCAGTCCTTTAGATAAGGGATCGTATAATCCTCTGTTCTAGATAACGTGTGGACAATCACATGGAACATAGTCATACTTATTGTCCAACAATTTGTTTCTCGATCTCAGATTCATTTGACATAGAGCTTAATTGAACACATCAGCTCAGTCCTGACCGGGCCTGACACATAAGTCAAACCAAATCATCGAGGTGCCCTGATATCGCTTTTACCCTCTTAGGATAAAATGAACAGATAAACTTCGAATTATATGCATTTAATATTCACTAATTAAATCATACAGAACAATGTGTTTTATAACATGAAGTTACTGATGCGTTTTCACATTATCAATGCACAACCAATCAGCAAACAATACACCATATATCTAGGTTTTAAGACCATATGATATTATCGTCTTGCGATCACTCGTTATAAATTCCATGAAGTGATTCTAGCAAGAGTGGGTTTATTCTAATGCTCAAAACTTGTTCATAAGCACTCATGAACATTGTAGCAAAAATTTGCTATGTCTAATACCTTTCAGGCAATCTACACACCAATTCAGTACAGTCTTCATTCATACCTAATTCCAACATATGAACGACTGTGGAACGTTTGAATAATCTATTATTCAGGAAGTCAAAACATGCAAAATGAAACAATAGGTAACATAAGACATTAGCTTTACTATTAAATAATACTCATTTATTTAATCATCCAATGTCAATTACATTTATCTATTACACGTTTCCAAACTATCTAATCCAAACTAATATCATCCTTCAGCCCAATGCTCCTAGCATGCTGGAAGTGCTTAACCCTACTCAGTCCCTTCGTAAGCAGATCTGTTGGAGTCCTTCTTCTACCCGATGTCGAATAAAGTGATATTTTTTGTCAATATGTCGAGATCTACCATGATCCCTTGGTTCCTTGGTCAGGGCAACCACTCCTTCATTATCACAGAAAATTTCCATGGGATCCTATATGGTTGGCACAACTCCACAGTCTCGAATGAAATTCTTCAGCCATATTGTCTCTTTTGATGCTTCGCTCCCTACTCCTCCATTAAGGGTAGAGACCTAGCCCGACTGCGAACGGTAGTTGTCCCTGTCGGTCTGGAAACTGGTGTCACTATACCCTCACACCTTTAAGTCATCACTCCTACCAAGCACTAGAAACCATTCCTTGGTCCTCCGAAGGTACTTAAGAATATTATTGACAACGGTCCAATGTGCTTTACCAGGGTTCCCTTGATATCTGCTAACCATGCTCAAAGCGAAGGCCACATCAGGGCGAGTACAAGTCATAGCATACATGATCGAGCCAACTGCGGAAGCGTAAGGTACTCGGCTCATCTCTACTATCTTGGCTTCAGTAATCGGACTTTGAGTCTTACTCAACTTGGCATTACTTTAGATTGGTAACTCCCCTTTCTTGGAATTCTCCATACTAAAAATGTTAGTAGTTTGTCCAAGTAAGTATTCTGACTAAGTCCTATTAGTTTTTGACTCCTGTTTCTCACTATCCTTATTCCAAAAATATAGGTAGCCTCTCCAAGGTCCTTCATAGCAAAGCACTTCCCAAGCTAGGACTTAACTTCCTGCATTGTCGGGATATCGTTTCCTATGAGTAGTATGTCATCGACATAAAATACGAGGAAGCTTACTACACTCCCACTGGCTATCACATATACACATGATTCATCTTCGCTTTGTAGAAACTCAAACTCTTTGAATTTCTCATCGAAACAAAGATTCCATCTGCGAGACGCTTGCTTAATTCCATAAATGGACTTCTCAAGCTTACACACTCTATTAGGATGCTTTGCATTGACAAAACCCTCTGGCTAAGACATATAAAAATTCTCAGCCAACTAGCCATTAAGGAAAGCGGTTTTGACATCTATTTGCCATATTTCATAATCATGAAATACAACAATGGCAAACATCACTCTAATAGACTTTATCTTGGCAACTAGTGAGATGATCTTATCGTAGTCAACTCCGGGAGTTTGAGTAAATCCCTTTACAACCAATCATGCCTTATAAGTGTGCACATTCCCATCCATGTTGGTCTTCTTCTTGAAGATCCATTTGCACCCGGCCGTCTTACGACCCGGTACATGATCAACCAAGCTTCAGACTTGGTTATCGTACATGGACTGAATCTCACTCTCCATCGCCTCTTCCCATTTTTGCAGACTCCAGGCCTGCCATGGCTTTGTTGTAGCTGTTAGGTTCGTCCAAATTTATTAGTTTACTATCACTAATATACGTATCACCCTCGGTGGTCATATGAAAACCATACAACTCGGGTGGGACACTAACTCTAATCGAACGTCTATGAGGTAATGATTCATCAATCGGTTCAACCGTAGTTTCCTCCTCGAGTTGAAAGCTAGTGTTAGAGGTTCCTTCATCGCTCGACTCTTGAATATCTTCAAGATCGATTTGCCTCCCACTGTCCCCTTGGCTTAAGAGCTCTTTCTCTCTCTCTCTCTCTCTCTCTCTCAGAAAACCCCTCTCCTTGCAACGAAGACAACATTGTCACTTGATCTATAGAAGAGATATGCAAAGGACTTCTAGGGTAGCCGATGAAAATACATTGCTCACTATGAGGTTTGATCTTGCCGTGAGTCTCTCGTCTTACGAAATCCTAGCAACCCCAAACCTTGATATGTGCTAACGAGGCATTCTTCTCCGTCGACATCTCGTGAGGTATTTTGGCAACCTTCTTCATCGGGACTAAGTTAAGGATATGGGAGGCAGTCTCTAAGACATACCCCCAGAATGAGATAGGTAGTGAAGCACGACTCATCATGGAACGAACCATGTCGAGCAAGGTTCGATTACGCCTCTCAGCTACACCATTCAATTGCGGTGTCCTAGGTACCGTCAATTGCGAAACTATTTTGCATTCCTTGAGGTAGTCGTGGAATTCAAGACTTAGGTACTCCCCTCCTCGAACAGATCGAAGCATCTTGATTATCCTGCCTAATTGATTCTCCATTTCTTGTTTGAACTCTTTGAAATTTCAAAGGTTTCCAACTTGTGCTTGATTAAGTAGATATACCCATATCTGCTATAATTGTCAATGAAAGTCACATAGAAGCAGTTCGCATCCCTTGTGGTGACTTGGTCATCATTCCAACTAAACAAGACTTGCACACATCATCGTCTGTAAGGTCGAATGACTACAACACTCCATGCTTTTTGAGTTGGGCTATAGGTTTCTTGTTGACATGTCCAACATGACAATGCCACAAGCATGCTTTATCCATACTGTTGGAAGAATCCACACACAACACATCATTTCCTAAGTTATCTACAACCATCACAGTTTCATATATTCCATTACAAGGCAATGCTTCGAAATATAAAACACCATTTAGATAAGTATAAATAAAGACTTTCTTATCATCAAATGAATATCTAAATCCTTGTCTAAATAAACCATGAAAAGAAATAATGTTTCTTTCCACATCTAGCGAATAGCAACAATTGTTCAATCTAAACCTAATCCATTACTAAGCACTAAGGAATACACTCCAATCTTGGTGATAGGTAACGATCTTCTGTTTCCCATGATTAGGTTTATCCTTCCTTGATCCACATCCCTATTTCTTCTTAGTCACTGCAAATCAGAACATACGTGAAAACCACATCCTATATCAAGAACCCAAGAAATAGCATGCGATGAATCATTATATTTAATTGCGTAAATAACTGTGAAAGATGGCTTGATCTTTGCCTCCTTAATGGCTTGTAGGTATTCTGGGCAACTTCTCTTCCAATGCCCTATCTTGTGGTAGTGGTGGCACTCTGCCTCCTTAGGGTTGGAGTTGGGCTTAGCAGAACCAACTTTGGTTCCACTAGAAGAGGTGCCATCTTGGGACTTCCCCTTGTGGTGGCTCTTTGAGGGAGCCTTCCTCTTCTTTCCCTTCCCTTGACCTATTGCCAAAACAGGTGGAGCAGAGGGAGTGGGAGTCAGTGCGACAGACTTATCCTTGAGATTGCTCTCAGCAGTCCATAGCAAACCTTGAAGCTTGCTCAAGGTGACCTCTTCCTTGTTCATGTGGTAGGTCATGCAGAACTGGTTGTGGAAAGGAGGCAAGGAGTGAAGGATGATGTCAATTTCCAGCTCTTCATTGAAGTTTACATTTAACTTCAGCAGGCGATCAACATATCTCCGCATCTTTTGCAGATGAGCGGTATGGGACTCTCCATTACCCATTTTGGCAGTGATCATCAAAGTGATGATCTCATACCTTTCTTGCCTTGCACTTTGGTGGTACCAGTCCAGCAAGTCTTGATGCATTTCATGGGGATACATGTCCTCATAGGACTTTTGAAGTTCTACAGTCATGGTCGCTAGCAAGATTCAATGGACTTTCATGGCATCACGCTCATGGGCCTCAAAGGCAGCGATTTCTTCAGCAGTGGCAGTGTTGAGGTTGATTTCCTTCAGCTTTTCATCGAGAACATACTCTTTTTCCTCGTAACGAGTGAGCATTCGGATGTTGCGGATCCAATCATTGAAGTTGGATCTGTCAAAGATCATTCTCCCACACAAACTCATGAGTGAGAACGAGCCAGAAGCATTGTTGTTGACGTTCGACATATGAAATAGAAAAGGACAAAATTTGATTAGAAATGAATCCCCAAAAACATCCAAATGAAAAATTGGGGCTAGGATCCAACAACATTATTTACAAGTTAGAAGAGGGATGCCGTAATCTAACAAGCAAATAATTTGAAGGTAAGTGAATGACAATTCACTAATTCTCCACCATGAAAAACGAAAAAAAGATTAATTTTTAAATGTATTGAAAACTCCTAGATTCCTTTGAGATTCATTAAAATTTTCAATGGCAAGTTTGAATCTCGATGTGCCCCTCTAGTTTGTGACTAGGATGCTGAGGATCGCGGGTATGAACAACCATGCAAATATACATGGCGCCCTCATTGTTACAGTCACCTGTTCGATGTGCCGGTTAGCCACACACGCTCCATCGAACTATGAATAACAATGAATCACCCTTTGCCACCTATTCTTAGAGTCCAATTAGTGTGCTGGTTAATCATACGTGCTCTACTAACGTCTTAGCAAGGAGGCAAGGTATAATTTCATGGAATTGCACCAATTCACTTATCCTAAAGTAACTAAGATTTGGAATTGTTGTAAAAACATTTAATTACTTTTATAAACCATTATACTTTTATTGAGGAAGGGTTTACCCTATCCTGCCCGTTCGGCTAACGACTTCCATCAATCAAGGAAGCAGTGGGTGAGAGTGGACACCCATTAAACGACCATTTTATAGGCCATAACCTTATACCCCCCTTACAGATCGGCTTCGTGAATGAGGCCTACTAACGGTATGAATGACATTCTAGTTATACACACACACACACACACACACACACATATATATATATATATATATATATATATATATATATATATATATATAAATCTTTTAATAATATAATAGTATAAGGTGTATTTTAAACATTTCAAAATACTAGGGTTTTAATTTCAATTTTAAAATTTTCGAAATTTAAAACTTTTAAATTTTAAAATTTTAAATAGTATAACTCTTGATTTAATAATTATCCTAAAATTAAACAACTAAATTATCAAATTTTCAAGGATTATATTTTAAACTAAACAATTTAATTTATCCTAATCCCTTAAATCCCCTAAAATTCAAAAATATGGGATGAGACAATTTAAAATCTTTAATTACCGTATTTAAACCATTAAAAGATAGTTACAAGATATGAGATTATCCAAATCCCTAAAATTTAGGATCTTATCTTGGGGAAGAGGCAAATTTCGAAAACCCTAGATTTCGAAATCTTGGGGGCTAAGGAAAAGGTTTGAAAAACCCTTATCAAATTTCAAAAATTAGTGTTCAAGAACCCTAATTTTGAAATTCTAGCCTCCTAGGGTTTATTGATCATAAACCCTAAAGTGTCAAATTCATACAATTGTATACTTATAATTGAAAACAAAAAACCATATGCTCTGATACCACTGATGGGTTTTATATAAACAATCATATGTGTGCATGCAACCCTAAACACGGATCTATGTTTTCATTATTAGATACACAACATTCTGAACACATGAAGAACCCTAGCATACTCCTAGGTATTTCGAAATCTTCGGTAGTATAAGGGATTACATACCTCTTCTTGTTATATTGTAATAACAACTCAAATATTCAATCTTCTTGTCTTTGAAAGCAAGTACCACAAGTGTAGTACCTCTAATGGCTCACAAACACCAAGAGCAAATGGAGAGGCAAGAGAGAGAGAGAGAGAGAGAGAGAGAGAAAGAGAGAGAGAGAGAGAGAGAGAGAGAGAAAGAGAGAGAGAGAGGACAGGTAGAAAATCGGCTCTATGAGCTTCTGGGATCAAGTGGCCGATTTTCCTAGGCTGAGGGGTCCTTATATAGGTGTAAGGATTAGGGTTTCAGTCTTTATCCTTATCTGATTGCTTGCCCACCAAGCAGTCCAAAGGATACATCCATAATCCTTATCTTGGACGAATTCTAGGGCCTTATCCCCTTGAAGTCGTCCACCCTATCCCATAGGGCATCCATTGCCCTAATTTGCAACTATCACATAATTACAATTCAACCCCTAGTTTAGTTAACTTCTTTTAATCACAAAATATATTAATTAATTCTTGACCAATGTCAACTAAATAAATATGACTTCTCTTTTAATATATTATTCTTATAATATATTAATAAACTATACCCAGTCAAGTTGTTTTGGTGAAGGCAACCCAAAAGAACCATGCACAACCTGGTCAAATACTTACCAAATATGGTTACGGGCTTGGACACTAATCCAACAAAAAATTCCTCCATTTTAAATTCACTATTTATGTCTCCCGGTGCCGTGTCGGTTTTGCCGTAAAACTTCGACGGACCATAACTTCTTTGTTATAACTCGGATTTCGGCGTTCTTTATATGTACGGAACCCTTGAGACATATTCTACAACTTGGTTACGATTATTTATTCTAAATAATATTTGGTAGAAAATTATTTTTCAACCCCTATTATCTCTAAATTGACTAACACGGATCTACGGGCGTTACAATTATATCCCCCTTAGGATGGTTACGTCCTAGAATCATCAACGAAACACGAATCACATGATGAGTCCATACGTATCTCTTCATCTTAAGTAATAACCATAAATTTGATGTTTCTTCAGACAAGTATATAACTCTAAGACTTCCTGATTGCAGGCGGTGCCAGATCTTGGACCCATTCTCTATCTCATGTTAGACTTCCAATCAGGATCTTCATGTTGCGGTCTCGATTTTTATTGGAGACTACTTCTTTAACAAACTTGAGACAAGTTTCTTCCTTCGATTATCATAATAGACCGACGAGTCATGTTCTAATGACCTCTCATCGTATGATGCATTGCTTGGACTTAGGTCTTTTTGAGTCAAATTCTAGAACAAAATATACCTTCCTTCATGTTCTAACCACATCTTAAAATGTACAATTTCTAGCTACAAGTAAGTTTTCACGATACCTCTACTGATAGCCTTTATTTCAATCTTCCGTCTTAAGTCTGATGCTACATCGAACTTGATTCTTTGAACCACATAACATACTCATCGTAGTCAGATTCAATTTGATATGACCACTAGGGCCGGAATAACAATCATTCTCTTAGTCATTACCGAAACAATGGTAACGACATACTTGTATAAAACGAAATCAATTACTATATTCTTGGTAACCTTGTGACTTTCCCTGATCCAAACGTGAGTCCTGTGCTTCCGGTAGTATAGGCCTCTACTACCTTTCACACCTACTCATACTCGTCCCAAGTATTGTCTTGCAGTTGTCCAAGTCATTATCACATAAGCAATTTTAACACATACAAATGTGTCCAAACAATCATATAATTTTCCCTAGACTCTATTAGGACTTCTTCCATGTGTATCTTCAATCATCAATTCTGCTTCAACTCGGTTGGTGATGGAAATGTCAGACGGTGGGATAACTTCATGGATTATACCAAAAATCTTTCTTTCTACTAATCGAAAGTGTACTTTCCTGTACTAGACGTGTTATTTATTAAACACATTCTAACGGCAAGATATCACTCTTACGATATCTTCTGATAGGTAGCATTCACTATCGTAAGCCTTCTCATTTCCCCCATTTAATCAATTCACTACGAGTCTTCACCGTGATGTTTTGCACACTAGAGCAGTCGTTTGGTGTATCTAGACGAGAATAAAGATACAGGAAGGTTTAGACACGTACTCCTACTTATTACCTCGAACATTATATGCCAGTTCTAATATTGTAATTAAACGTTTAGAAATCTGAACACATAAAATTTCCAGATCCGGTTGGCAACAGACTATAGATCCGATCAAACGATAGCATAAAGCATCACAAATTATTAAGCACATAAAAGCATGTTAGGCATCTTCCCTAAATAAGCTACTGCTTGAGTCTATTCAGGTGTACTACTTAAACTATATTAGACACACCCCTCACGATCATCGCTTAACATTCTAAGTTTAAGTCTAGAAATAAATCCTTATTCCTAGTTCGCTTAAACTAATGCTCTGATACTAACCGTAACATCCCCATTTTCACAGCCAGAAAAGAACGATTTTGTTTATGCTTTATAAAAATTAGGGTACCTCTTTAATAATCACATAGGACATCACCATCACCGATTTGAATCCTTTGGTTTCTGATTCTATTAATGATGTAATCACATTATAATTTTCAGCCATATGTATTAGTTAACCGTGAACTAAACATATTTCAACGTCTTTACCATGATTTACAAGCCTTGCACGTATGTTATTGATTTTGATTATTGAAATATATAATCTAGTGGTTTAACCTATAAAGTAAAACTTAAATACAATTACGCCTAGCTGTTTAAAGAAAGTATATGAAACTTATGGCTAAATAGGTTAAGTTGTCTATTAACCCTTAAAATGCATTAATGGTAATTCTGAAAAATTATCAATTTGTCTCTATTTTAAATAAATATATATAAAAATCACCTAGCATCGGATTAATGATCCGTAAATTCTCTAAGTTTTAATATTGGGCCTATTTTGTCCATGATTTTTTCCAGATGTTGTTGTTGTCTTAAACTTAAGTGAAAATCATCTTTTTCACTGGCTGGTTAGAATTTAGCTTCATTGATATGTAGTTTTGTAAAAATAATATAAAATTTTAGAAAAATCGTTTGGTCATTTAAAAGTACTTTCTGAAATGCTAAAATGTTGAACTTCTGGAATATGAAATAAAAATAGAAATTATACGGTTGCAAGGGTGCTAAAACAACTCTAAACAGGTGGTTGTTTTGGGTCCAAAACTGAGAACTTTGCTTGTTAGTTGATTTATATGTTTGTGTTATGGATTTGTCATCTTTGGCATTATAGAACTTCAATAACCTTTTGTTTGTATTGTAATAAGGGGAAGGGTGATACATCAACCTTTATAAGACTTGAAGTGGGAGTTAGTCACATCTTTGGCAAATGCGAGTCAACTTGTGTTTTTAAAAGTACATTGTTAGGAGTTTACCACATCTTTTTATGTTGACTTCTATGCCATTATTGTTGAAATGTTTTATATGTAATGGTATCTAGAATGTCGCATGCTAGACTCCTCTTTGTTTGGTGAGGATGGGAGCTTTATGGGTAGTCTTAGTTAGTATCTTTAGTTATCATACAAGTTGAACATATTGGGTTTCATCATTAAGTTTTTGTGAACTTTAAATTTTAATGAGTTTGTTTTGACATGAAAGTAAATTTTAAATAAAATAAGTCTTCCGCAACGTATTCTGTTAAATAAATGTTAAAAAAAATATAAAAAAATAAATTTTGGATGAAAAATCACGATGTTACTGTTGTTAAGCAGCTGATATACTCACAAAGTTATTTGTAAGAAACAAATTTAAAGAAATGAGAAGTATGATGGGAGTGAAGAACGTGACGAATTCTGAATTACGAGAGATAATTCTTGGCTTAATTCAAATCCTGGGACAAATAGTGTCTCGGGGTATTTTCGAAATACTTTGTTTTTTAAACGTTTTTGAATTATTTTTGGAGTCTAACTCTTTTAGTATATATTGGGGGTAAATAGAAGTAATTATAGTCAGTTTTCATTCTCGTTTCTAATAAAAGCTTTAAGAACAAGCATGTTTTTCTTCTCCTATTCTTGTTACTTTATTCCCCTGTTGTTCACTGTTTTTCTCTCTGTTCCGATATTATATGTGTGAAATTCTTATCTCAACCTTAGTGAACAAGGTTTAACTCATAGATTTAACTTACAATCTATATTCGATCATACATATCACAAATGTAAATTAAACAAGGTTGTCCATATGATTTCAGGTCGTTAAAAAGCTTCATCTGATGTTCTTCAGGTTATAAACTAGCAAATTAAGTAAATAATTATATATGTTATCTACGATTCGATCATGATACATGTTGGTACTTGGTTAATAGGTAGACAACGAACAAAGTAAATTCATAATGTTAATTGTTATCGTATTATGTTGAAATTTATAGAAATGTACGGATGTATAAAAAATTTCTCCCTTCATGTTTATATTTTATTATGAATAAAATTCCTACTAGCCATGGTACCACCAAACAGATATTAAAACGTCCTAACTAACACACAACTGATTATCAAATTCACAAATAAATAATAGTAGGAATCAAATTTATTCGTGAATCACATGTCATATGATTCTTTACATCATATTGATCATAATAAAATATCTTCCAAATTAAATAAAGCACACTATAGTTTTAAACTTCCATAAATTGAAAAGATACATATCTAGGCGCATTGGAAGCTAGAGGGGACTTTCTTTCCACAGTAGTTAAGCAACAGACTCAAAGAGACGGGAACATTAAGGTGGATTCCCAAGATATTAGCTTTAATGGCAGTGCAAAGACATACTGCAGCCTCAAGATCGGCAAGACCTTGGATAAGGGTACAACATGGTGTCTTCGGTGGGGTTCCAACAACCAAGTGGACAAGGTCATTGAGCAATTTAGCACAAACACCCAATTTGAGAGTGTCTTTTGGGCAAGTTGCTTTGGGAGGGAGTGAAGGCGTTGGAGGTTTCGGTGAAGGTGTTGGAGGTTTTGGTGACGGTGGGCACGACGGCGGTGGCGGTGGTGGGCAACCTTTTGGGGTATGAGTGGATGTTACCAAAGTGAAGAAGAAAAGATTGAAGGTAAGGAGAAAAGCTGTTGACAAAGCTCTTGAAGCCATTTTTAAATGCTTTGGTTTCTTACAAGTAGAAAGTGTTGTAGCACAATTTGTTTTGTGTGAAGATATGCAAAGTGAGTAGGGTATTTATAGATGGAAATCGTCAATAGCTTACCACTAGCTTCCCTTGATTGGTTGGCATTCAATTATATTATTCTAATAATAACTTTTTATTTTATAATTTTATTGACAATGACATGAATTTCGTCAGTGCTCATAAAAACCATATAGGTTAGAAGTTTTTCGTAAAATAAATTTGTAAGGATGGATCATTTTACAAGACAAGAGGTCTTTAAATATTCATAATTAAAATGTTTTCAGAGCAATTGAGATCTTTAAAATAAATATGAAATATCAAGAATTTTTAATTTGCATGGGCTCCATTGATAAAAATGGAATGTGTCAAAATTTTATACGGTTTGTAAATTTTGTTTGAAATTGTATAGTAATGACAAATAATATAATTATTATTTTTTGTTTTTTATATAATTATTGTTTGTTTCGTAAATGTATATTTTATTAAATAACAAATACCTATAAAAATATGTAAACAACTCTTTTTTGTAAAGTATCTACAACGAAATTCTTCTCATATAGCTTATTTTATTTTTGCTTTAATTTTATTGACCATTTAAAATTATTGGAGCACATATCTTATTTGTTTATATTTATTGATTAGTGATCAGTATATTTTTATTTTGGATCCAACCTCTCGTTTTTTAATCGTATTTCATTTGACTCTTTTAATTATGTTTTGGTTTAAATATTTGTTACTTTGTTACTAATTATATATTTCTATTATATAGGGTTAGGTTAATATGAGACGGCTTAATTTTGTGAGACCGTGACTCGTATTTTTTTATTTTATTTTTAAATTTTTTTTAGTTAATTCAAGTTCCAAAAATAATATTTAAAAAAAAGAATTTTTGGATTTTTCCATTTATTTTGCATTTTAAAATTATTTTTTAGAATATATGTCAGTGTAATATTCTATTAGAATATTTCACATATTTTTCAAAAAAAAATGGAATTTATTTTTATTTATTTTTTATTTTTTTATTTTTTTAGTTAATTCAAGTTCCGAAAATAATATTTAAAAAAATAATTTTTAGATTTTTCCATTTAATCTGCATTTTAAAATTATTTTTTAGAATATGTCAGTGTAATATTCTATTAGAATATTTCACTTAATTTTCAAAAAAAAAAAAAAGACGGAATTTTTATTTTTTAGTTAACTTCCGAAAATAATATTTAAAAAAAGAATTTTTGGATTTTTTATTTATTTTGTATTTTAAAATTAGTTTTAGATTTGGTCTCACGGTCTCACAAAATTAGAATGGTTTCAAATGAACCTGAACCTATATATATATATATATATATATATATATATATATATATATATATATATATATATATATATATATATATATATAGGTTATGAAACTCAAGTCGTGTGCTAGTGAAGAACTTCAGGTTTTATTCTTGATTAGTTCTTGAGACTTTCAAGACCTTTAAGACTCCCATTGTCCTCTTGAAATATAAGACTTTCTTGTCAGATATTCAAGAGATAGTGTGGATTCTAATCAAGACAAACACTTCACATAATTGGCCTTAGTTGGTCTTTGTTTTATCTAAAACATCACAACTTACCAATTTCAAATGTACAAGAGTAGAAAAGTTTTACACTTACATTTGACATGTGTTTTAAACCTTCTCTAAGACATGTCACTCATGTTACAATCTTGGAGTATGACTCTAAGACTTGTATTGGAACGAATATGACTCATCTTCTTGATTTAACCATTTCAACAATTCAAGATTCCTCTTCTTAGTCATAAGAATGCACTAAGATTTCCTTAGAGAACTAATTGTGCTATGGTTTCTTAATCATTAAGATGATCACAAAAACTGATACTAAAGTCCCATCTTTTTAGATTTGAGAAACTTTTATCTTTCTGCCAAAGTTGATTCTTCTTATTCGCTCTGTCATACATTGGAACCTTTTTCCAATGTCTCATAATTACTCTTAAGCTTGTAAGTATAACCATATTTACTAAGATTTAGTAAATTATGACGAATAATCTTATCGATCTTTTGTGGTGGAATTAATCAGTGCACAAGAATGTGTACGTGATCCCTTAGTCTGTTACTTGACTCACACATCCATGTGAACAAGCAGTTAGTCTTAATTTTCCAAAGATTAAAAATTCTCATTCGTCATGCAACTTGGATGATTCCAAGTTCTAGTCCGATTGAAACTTCGGTGATGAGGATCTTTCCTTATTTGGTAAATTTAGACATTACCAGAAATGAAAGAATCAATTTCATATTTCTACTCTTGCTATTAATGGAATCATATAAGCAACAATTTTTTTTTTCATAAACACCATTGTAAGGATACATAAAATAAATAAAATCAAAATTTTCCTTTTATTTTTTAAAACTTTGCGGAAAAACTTATCCTTACAATCCATATGAAAACTTGTATTTATTTATTCCTAAGCAATATCTCATAACTTCTAAGAAGTAGCTCAAGAATCCGATCTTCAAACTATGCGATAGAAATCCATCTACGCGATTAGATTCAACATATTCTTTCTTTAAGTTTCTTCACTTTTCTTTGATTCTTAAAACATCACCATGTGACCCAGTCACATCATGTATCAAGAATCTCATAATAGAAACTTAACAGAGTTAGATAATTAACTTTACCTGAAGTAGTGTCAAACTTATTGACTTTAACACCCTTAGGTAAATTGGGAGCTTCGAAACCAATTCCCCTTCCTTTGGCTTTAACATATGGACGCTTTGGTAATGGAACATGGGACTATCACAGACTTAGCCTTTCTCTTTACCATTTGGTCAACCGAGTTGAGTATGGCCGATCCCTTTCCATTGGGAAGAGAGAGCTTTACTGGATATCCAATGTTATTATTGTCAATGTCCACAAGTTTTAAGAAGTTGATCTTAGCACATAGATAAGATCATTAAGGGTCTTGTTATAGTCTGTTTCATAGGAGTCCCAAAGGAACTCACTATGTTACTTAGAAAGTGATTGGACATCCAAATTTCTCAAGACTTTGACACCTAACTCTCCCGGCTTGTCAAAATGTGACTACATCTCCAAGATGTGACCACACATAGACCTTTATTTTCCAATAGGGCTTGAGTGACCTTAAACTTTTCAAGAACTTGCGGGTTAGGGAGAATAATTGGATGAGGTGAAATAAGTGAAGTTCCAATAGATTTAGGAGGATCATAGATGCCTGAACTAGACATCTTTTGGGAGACATTCAAGATAGTTGATTAAAAGTCCTTAATATAACACCCAATATGAGATATTAAGGCTAGGACCCAACACAATACTTTTATAACTTGGAAGAGGGATTTCGTAATCCAAGCTATAAAATATTTGAAGGTAGCCGAATGACGATTCACCAATTTTCCACCATGAAAAGGAAATATATATTATTAGGTTTTAATTGGTTTTTGAAACTCCTGGATCTTTGAGATTCATTGAACTTTTTAATGGCATGTTTCAATCCCGAGGGTTCCCTTCAGGTTTTGTGACTGGGATGTCGAGGATCACAAAACAAGGTGTGAAGTAACCATGCAAATTACTTGGTACCCTTAAGTGTTTACCCCTCAACCGATGTGTCAGTTAACCACACACACTCCCTATATACTATGATAAACATTAAGTTACCCTTTTCCTACCTTGTTAAATACAAGTTAGTGTGCCGGTTAACCACACACGCTCCACTAACTGACTTAAACAAAGTGCAAAGTGTAATTTCATGGATTAGCACCTTATTCACTTTTTCATAAGTAATTTAGATTGGGTATTTATACAAGGTTTAGTTACTTAGTATTTATCATTAATACTTTTAATGAAGGGATAATTATATTCCTTGTCCTACCCGTTCGGCTAACGATCCTCCACCAATCAAGGAAGTTGTGGGTGAGAGTGGAAACCCATTAAACTGCCATTTTATAGGCAATAACCTTATACCCCCCTTTTAGACCGGCTTCGTGAATGAGACCTACTAACGGTAAGAATGACTTTACTCTTATACATTAATATAAATATTATTAACTTATAATATTATAAATTATAATGGTTGAATTTTAACTTTTAAAATTCTAAGGGCTAACTTGGAATTAAAGTATTCATAAGTGAAAACTTTTCAAATTCCAAAACTTGAGGGCAAGTTTTGGAACTATTCAAAACTAATTAATTCCAGAACTTAAGTGTTTAAAGTGGTTTTAATAAAAAGAATCTTCAAGTTCCATAACTTGAGGACAAGTTATGGAAGACTTTAAACTAATAAAAGAATGTACCTTTTCTTTATTTTGTAACTTATGGAATTAATTAAGGTTACACATTTTTTACTTAATGAAATGACTCTTGAACCTCCATAACTTGAGGACAAGACTCTTCATTTTTGTAACCATTGCCAACTTTTATGAGTTTTATGAAACTTAAATGTGACTTTTCATATAACTTAAGGAAAAGTTACAAAAACACATTTTAGAATCAACTCTTAGATTAAAATGGATTGAAAACACATAATCAATTAACTTTTCTATTAATCTAAGAAACTCATAAGAACAAAGATAATTCACATCAAACTTTTTCATGTAATTAGCATAACTTTTAAACTAATAGAAAACATGAATCTGTTGACAATTATCTTTGAAATTGGATTAGCAAGAACATTACCACATCAAAAACAAGTTTATAAGTCCAAAAACAGCTTAGGGTAACGTTCCTAGTCCATTTCTAGCCAAAAAAAACTCAAAAATATGTTGTCTAGGGCTCCTACTTGTTGAGTGTATCAACCTACTCAACGAGTAGGATGAGTTTCTCCTTGGACTCGGCAAGTTCATCAGTGGACTCAGCGAGTCTAGTGCCCAGAAAGCCAGAAAATCGATTTTTTCAGCATTTTTCAGCAATTTGCATCAAGTATAATTGAAAACAAGCCTAGGCTCTGATACCACTATTAGGTTTTGAGCATTCTAACACTCCTAGGTTTACATGCAACCCTAAATACCTTGGATCTATGTTTTCTCTATTATACATGCAAATATGAACTTTCAAAGGTATTCATCCTAACTAGCATAATATCATTGATTCAAATGAATATATCAAGTTAGAATTACATACCTCTTTGATGTAGATTGTCTTCATGAAGCTTGAGTGCCTAGTGCCCCAAGTGTGACACCTCAAATGGTTCACACAACACCAAATACACTTGGAATAGATTGAGAGAACATACACACTTCATGAAATCGGCTAGCCGTTTCTATTCTCCATAGTGGCTAATTTTCTCCAAGAATAAGATCATTATATAGTTAGGGTTACACCATGTAAACCCTAACTGTCATGGCCTTTCATTTCCATGATCCATGGGTATAAATACACCATGGAGAATCCATGGAGCATCTTATGGGTTTTAGCCCAACTTGATAATCTATGAAGTCTTAGCCCACTATAAAAGTATGGAAGATTTACACAATCAACCCATATATTTAATTAGTCTTCTTTTGATCACTTAATTAATCCTAGATTAATTCTTGATCAATACTAATTAAATAATCTTATTAATATATTAGAACTTATAATATATTAACAAACCTTAAGTGTTATTTCTCTCATTATAGTCTATCCAAATGCATGATGCCATGCAACCCAAATGGACCATGCCAGGTCAGGTCAAGTCTCACCAATTATAGTTATGGACTTAGACATTAATCCAACACATACACCATAAAATCTAAGGGTCATAAGGTTTCTCTCCGATTCATGAAAATGATCGTGAGGAAACACTTCCACCAAGTAGATTTGAAGTAGATAGCAAAGATCTAAACCATTGAGACTATGATTACGACATCCCTTTTCATAGTTCTAAAAATGTTTAGACACACATGTAAGCTATCTAAGATAAGGTGTATGATTTTGATAAAGTCTTATCAAGGCAATCTCGTCTCAGAAATCTGAACATTCGTAAGAAAGTCAGTAAAGTATTAACTTCTAGAAGTCCAGTTGATTTCTGAGTACATGTCAAAGCTAGAGGGATCATATCTGTTATGCTAATAATCATTATGTTAGTGGGAGCATAATAACTATTGTTAGTGTTGCAAGTTAGCAATGTTAATTATAGAAAACAAAAGGTTTCAGCGGGAAAAAAATTTGTTTTGCTATAATTAAGGGAGAGAAAATTATACTTCATGTCAATTCTAAAAAAGCTTAGATTGAGATTTTAATCATCTTAGTCAAGAATATATATATATATATATATATATATATATATATATATATATATATATATATATATATGAATTTTATGTGGGTTTGGTTCAACATAGGAAAATTCTATATATTGCATTCTCAAAATTCGATTATGATTACGGCAACCCTCTTTATAGTCAAATTTTGTAAACATGGCAAATAAAAATATTGTAGCAAAAGACTGGTCTAGAATCATGTCTTTGTGTGAGACATCATGAATCATGTTCCATTTTCTTTGGGTATAGGATCGATTGCATGTGCTATAATATCTATCCTTTCTAAATTTTCCAAATGGTTGGGGCATTAAGAGGAAAAGGACTAGAATTGGATATGACTAAAATGATTAAACAATTGTCGAGGAAAATCTAAGGTTTACCAAAGGTTAGTTCCTTAGGAACAGTTAGAAGTATAGTGTTAATTTTTGGAAGGACCATGTTGACATATTTTGAAAAGAGGCAACTCTTGTTCATAAGTAATAGTCAAAATGGGAATATGGAAATGATTCCATAGGTGGAAGTTATTCAATTTGTGTAAGATTAGAAAAACTTAATGCAAGAAGGATGTTTCCCATGGAATTGATCTACATTGGAATACTCTGTAATGTCTTTTGACAAGTCTTTGTGACTTTGTACAAAGTCATTACAAGAGGATCTGTGCATATAATTTTAAAATCTAACAGATTTCGATAAATCATAGGAATTTGAAATTCTTACTTTTTCGATAAGGATTTGGGAGTGTGAAATTAGAATCATTGAAATTACATTCAATTGGTTTATTTCACAAAGTAAGGATCATAGACAAAAATAGAGTGCATACTTGGTGTATAACAAAGCTATTGTTTAGAAAAACATAGTGTACATGCTTGCACCATGGGACAACTAGTGTTTTTAATTCAAGTATAAAGTTGATAAAACCGAAACAATAAATAATGAGTAATCAGTATGATGATAAATAAAAAGTGTTTTATTTATGTTCATAGGTTTTGATACCATATCAGATTCAATTATTCTTGTGTTTCATTTTGCATGTTTTGACTTCCAGAATAAACTAGGTCATTCTTCCAAATGACTAAGTTATTCAAACCATCCATAGTTGGTCATATGTTGGAAGTAGATATAAATCAAGACTATCATGAGTTGGCTTGTAGAGGTCTAAGATGTTGGACAAAGTGGTGCTACAACACTCATGAGTGCTCAAAAGTTCTGAGTATTGGATTCAACCCGCGCTCATTGGAATCACTTCATGGATTTTATCACGAGTGATCATGAGACGATAATACCTTATATTCTTCAAACCTAGAGATATGAGTTGTTACTATGAGTTGGTTATACATTGATTGCACGAAACCGCATTGGTAACTCGATGTCATAAAATGTGCCTTTGTGTATGATTCAACAAGTAGTAGAACAAGCCATATGAGTCGAAGTTTATCCATTCCTTTTACCTTGGGGATAAAAGCAATATCTATGCCCCCTCGATGATTTAATGATGATACACGTGAGTGCTTCACCAAGCTAGGACTGATTTGATCTGTTCAATCAGTTAGTCATCATAAATCGAAAATCTGGAAACAATAAATGGACAGAGAGAATGATTATAATACATGTCTCAGTCCATATGTTATCTAGAATGGAGGAATATATGATCCCTTATCTAATGGATAAGTCATCGAGAAGATCAGAGTTCAGTTAACACGTCAGAGTTCGACAGAAGCTTTTGAGAGCTACGATTGCTAGTCGGGGTTTGAGGTCATACTCAATAATAGTTTTAGACTTATCCAAGTGGGAGACTGTTGGATTAATGTTTATGTCCATAACTATATTTGGTAAGACTTGACCCGACTCGGCATGGTCCATTTAGGTTGCATGGCATCGGGACATTTGGATAGACCGTTTTGTGAGAAGAATACATTTGTGACATATTAATATATTATAAGTTCTAATATATTAATATGAAATCAAGTTATTTAACTAGTATTGATCAAGAATTAATTTGGACTTAATTTAGTGATCAAAAGAGACTAATTAAATATATGGGGATTGATTGTGTAAATCATTCATTCTTATATATGTGGACTTATGATCCAAGATTCCTTATGTTGGGTTTAACACATGTGGTGGCCCATGGATACTCTATGGAGGTTAAAACCCATGGAGCATAAGGAATGGGTAAAGTCATGGGTTACATGGTGTAACCCTAACGTGTACACTATATAAGGACCTCTTTAGCTCAAGAAATTGGCACAAGTGATACATATGTGAGGGCTAGTCAATTTGAGCTTGGAGTGTCTTCTTCTCATGGTTATTCCAAGTGTTCATGGTGTTGTGTGAACCATTTGAGGTGTCACACTTGGGGCACTAGGCACTCAAGCTTCATGAAGACAAGTTACAACAACAAGGTATGTATTCCATCTAGTTTTTGTTATCCTAATACATAAGATTGTATGCTAGATAGGGTAATACCTTGGAATATTCATATTTGCATGTATAATAGAGAAAACATAGATACAAGGTATTTAGGGGTGCATGTACACTTAGGAGTGTTAGTATGCTCAAAACCCAACAGATTTATGAAAGATTCAACTACTATGATTGGTCCCGTGATTAGTGGAAACCTATCAAATTTTCCAAGTTATTGGATCAATCACAAATATTAATCTTAACTTTATTTTTTTTAACCTAGGGACATAGCCTTCCACTACTCACCATTATATACTCTTTTAACTCATTTTTCCAGCTTGGACAAGTTAATAAACAATGTAATTCAAGATACCTAATCCGAACCTAATCATAAACCATGCTGTCAGTTACACATATATATATATATATATATATATATATATATATATATATATATATATATATATATATATATATATATATATATATATATATATATATATAACTGAGTAAACATAATATATTGAATAAGGAACAGTTTGTTTTTCTTAATAAAAAAAAAAAAAAAAAAAAAAAAAAACACTTCCTCCTGCATCATGCGTAACATGCACAACATTTGGCCTTTAGCAACTATTTGTTTTTTAAAAGACTTCTGACTTAAAAATTGTTGTGTCTGTACTGCACGATACCACATTGGACCTTCCTCCTCAAACATCTTCTCAGTTTACTTTATGTCATGTTATTTAGATTAGAATTGTTTTATTTTTATCAACATCTTAATTATTTTAATAATATTATAAAGGATATAACTGAAATTTCAAGTATACTTTACACAACTTCAAAACCGTTTTGTAATTATATACATAAAAGTAATCAGATTGATAACCTATTGGTTTCTTTTCTTAATCTTCAGATTTCTTCATGTGTATTAGCATGTCGGCTACTAAAGCCTTCTAGACTCTCAAAATGGCTTTGTTGAGATGTTCTCTTCTTATTTCCTAATGTTCTTCTAATGTCACATGCTTTGGAAGAATTGGAGGTTCCATATTGCTTTTCTAAACTGGCCCAAATCATGGCGCTACAATATATTCACGGCACCATTTTCGAATACTCACAAATATATTCAAAATCTGCTTTAATAATAGAATTATCCTTAATTAAACTTTTCTTAATCTCCAAGCTACAAATTTGTTCTAGAATATGCCTTTATATCTTCAGAATGTTCATAATCTTCAAAGTCCTTTCCATTTTTAACTCCATCTATTTTAGTCTAACTTTATGGCCGAATGTGGATTATATAGAAGTTGCATTATCAAAAAAAAAAAAAAAAAAAAAAAAATCCTCGCACATGAGTTATAGAAAATGTTGTCTATTTTCTAGAATATATTATCTTCTTCATCAGAGTTACAAATTGGAAGACAATTCCTAAACACAGTAAATCGTCCCATCAGCGAAATTTATTATTTAGCAAACATTTTTCCGTTTTTGCACCAACTCATCAATTTACCTCCATTTTAGCTTGTTTTAAGTTTTTTCATCAGCATAGACTTTTTACCAACAAAATCTAAATATAAATGAATTAAGCATATTTTTTTTCCTATTTTAAGAATAAAAACACCCATGAAATGTCTATAAAAACTTGTATAATTTAGCACATATCAAAATACCCTACACTTGGTTTTTGCTTGTCCTCAAGAAAAAATACAGAATAATTTAATTTATATTTATATTTTTAATTATATAATATAATCCTATTCTAAACCCATAAATTTTATTCAGCTTCCATGTGTATATTTGTGCAAATCCTAGTAGCTCTCCCAATTTAAAATACTTACAATCCTCATAAATGTTCCCCACTTAATTAGAACAATACACAATTTTGCATCCCTTTGAATATACCGTTGTTAAAAAATCCTTAACCTCAAGGTATTTTTACCAAGTTTCAATACATTATATATTATGTCTGAATGATGTTTCTAATTGACATTCCATTTTAAATATTTCATTTGTACATAACTCTCTTATTGATATAAATTTATTGAAGATAATACATAATTCACCAACCATTAAATTTCCTAAAGAATTTACTAGCTTGAATTTTAAAGGCCAAAAATTGACTTCTCCTCTTGATCTTAGCTAGAAAATTTTAATTTTTTCGATGTGTCACATTTTTCATATTTGATTAAAATATATTTTTCAAGAAGGGGTACATTTTAGCAAACAATGGAATATATATATATATATATATATATATATATATATATATATATATATATATATATATATATATATATATATATATATATATATATATATATATATATATATCACAAAAGTTCATATTTTTGTTTTATGATTTCATTAAAATAGGAAAGACACGGATATATTACTATAACATATCCATAAAATCTTACGATTTATTTCATATTATCCTACATAACTTCATTAACATCATTTAATTAGTTTTTTATTTGCAGCTAAATTTTATCTATATAGCCTTTTGAAACTTTTAATCATATATATATATATATATATATATATATATATATATATATATATATATATATATATATATATATATATATATATATATATATATATATATATATATATATATATAACCTCACAACCCGCACTTAAATCATACAAAGCCCTCGTTGTGTACTTAATAAATAAAAAAATAAGGGAGAAAAAAAAAACATACTCCCCTAGGATAGTGTCAAGATTGAATCCAACTCAAGTGTGTTTCTTCATAATTGTTGGTTCTTGGTTGATATTGTAAGTTTGAATTGGAATTTCATGTCTTTTTCGCTCTTATTAGGGATCCATAATGCATTCTTGAAGTGGAAGTTGCATCGTATTGCTTGTGGTTAGCTAGGAACATGAAAAGTGAATATTATTGATGGTTGGGAATTTCTTCGTGCTTTTGATGAAGGGTCAAGCCGCGATTTAGACGGCCACGACACAACTTCTGGTTGTAAACGAAATTTATGTGTTTTGGCACTTTTCTCTACGTGAACTTTGAATCTCGACACGAGTTTGTAACATATACCATCTTTATTTTGAAAAAAAATGTTGGGGAGGCTTATCCTGATCAGGCATTGATTCCTTTCTCTTGTAGGTTCTTTAAATGCACTCGTGAATTCCTTCTTTTTCGAGGTAATTGAACCCACACTTAGATAATGTAACACCTTTAAAATATATTCATCACATAACGGCACTGGATCATAATAGTTGAACTCAATGCAACTTGTGAAGGCTAATATATCTGCAAATATCTAAACATGCAAGAGAATTCTTGTGCAAAGTAAATTTAAAGCACACCAAAATACTATATAAGTTCAAATACTAAACAAAATATAAAAAAGATAAAAATATAAACATCCTCATCAAAAAAAGAAGTTTTGTTGTTGTCGTTGTCTTTCGAGGTCTCAGGATCCGTTAAGCTGTTTCCTATGGTTTCTTCACACCATTAACTAATAAGTAGAAAAAATATAACTAAACCCGTCAAGAGTAGCTAGAGCTTGATCTTCAGTTTAACCAGCACGATACACATCGTTATAGTATGTCTCATGGATTGAATTGGAAAAGTCACCAAATTAGTAAACTAATCAGGGCAAGAATTCTCTAATAGCTTAAATTTAGAAAACATGTGCACGAAAACAAATCTAGCATTTTGTTGCTTCTGTTTGAAATTCACGATGCGATTGAGAGATCATGTCCTGACTTGCAGTTAAAAGGATTAATTCGCATTGTAATTAATGTAGTTGTGACACGAATTTCATCTAAAAAATTCTTTCACTTTTTTTATTAGATTTCTTCGATTATAACCCCACACTTGAATTACTTCAAATCCTGCACAATAAAACAACAAAATACCCTTCTAAAAAGAGACATGTTGTCAACGAAAAAAATAAAAATCACATGAAAAGCAATAAATTTCTTTTCAGAAAGGATCATTTGATAGATAATTAGATATAACAATGTTAGATGAAATTAATTCCCTAGAAACGGTGCCAAAAACCAAATGTGTAAAAGATAGTCTATAAATTATACATGAAAATCATTCCATTTGGTAATAGAAATTGGAAATATCTCCGATAATGGTGCCAAAAACTTGATGACATAAAAATATTAACTTGAAAATACATATCTAGTTTCACATTTATAATCCCTAACAAACCAAACGGATTATCAACACCACACAGTGTACCTGATTATCAATAGTATAGCTTAGGTAAGTCAGGATGCGGAATACATGGGTAATAGAAATGTTCTAACATATTAGTATCTTTTATTAAACAATCTCAAAAGAAAACAATTAAAGGGGAATAACTGTCAATTAAATAAACTAAGAAACAAATAAGCTAATAAATAATCAAATAACAATTACAACCATGGCTAATTTCATAGATAACATAATATGAAGGTAATCATATTTTTATCCAAGATGTTCTAGTTCAATTAATTAATGTCCTTAAATTGATGTTGGCAAGTTGTCCACTAATTCCCAAAGTGATTAACTCCATGCTAATTTCATTAATTTTATGATTCTAGGTTCTCTACCATCAATGATAGCTCTCCTAAAGTCAGTCAATTATGTTGTATTATGATAAAATCAATTGGTATGATCGGTCCCAGGGTTAGTAGAAACCTCTCAAATTGTTAATGTTTATTAGATCAATCACAAATATTAATCTTAACTTTATTATGTTTAACCTATGGACATAGTCTTCCACTTGTCACCATTTCATACACACTTAACTCAGTTTTCTAGCTTAGACAAGTTAATAGAAAATTTTATTTAACTTCGTCAATTGGAGTTCCGAATTGGAAGATATGGCTCAAATACAGAAGAAGGGTCCATCCGCAAATTTATAATTTTGCAAGCATTTTCCTGTTTTGCTCCAACTCATCAACTTAGCTCCATTTTAGCTTGATTTAGGTATTTTTCATCAACATGCACATTTTACTTACAAAATATAAATATAAAGGAATTAAGCATCCTTTTTCCTATTTTAAATATAAAAATACCAATAAAATGTCTATAAAACATGTATGATTTAGCATATATCAAAGTTGTCGGGCCTCCATAACTGGAACAAACTCCTTCTTGAACAACTTCTTGACCTTATCCCATGTCATAACTGCAACCTCGATAGTTGAAGGAATGATACCAACAAGCTTCCACTAGTCCTTGGCTACATATCTCAGAAGGCTCATGTTGTACCGAAACCTGGCCTCCCTAGGACAGTAACTAGTGAGGAAGGCATCCTCGAATTCAAAATCCACCTCATACTAGTAATGCGGTCCTTCTTTCCCTTAAACTACGGTGGACGATATTAGAAGAAATCTTGATAACTCGCTCCCTGAGAATTCCCTATGTCAAGTCCCTGTGTAGCCTAAGCAATCCTCTCTGTTACAGTCTCCAGCAACTCAGTCTTCATTTGACTGAACAATTCAGTGAGTAGCTATTGAACAACATCCCTAACCTCATTAGCGACCAACTCCTTAAAATCTGGATTGTCAGCATCCTCAGGTCTCCTAGATCCAGATCTAGGTCCTCCTCTATTGGTAACCATAACCGAAACACTTTATTCATTTAACATTAGAGATGACTACCTTTTACTTTTTTTCTTTAGATAGTATTTTGTTTCTTATACCATCCACTAGATCTTTAGTCTCCTTCTCTATTCTTCTAGATCCAATCACCTATCTCGTGCTTCCGATGATATGGGTACATACCATCTTCTACACCTATACATGGTTTCTTCTCAAGATCACCGAATGTTTCCTTACTTACTATGTTTTTGGTAATTATTACTTACATGCATATTCATAAACTATGTCACCCCTTTCCCTATTGGAATCTACCATTCAACCCGATAACTTATAATTTATATATACAACTACACATAACTATACAAGCTAGATAGTCATTTGAAAGATTGATTCTACCCTAAGACTACAACTAAACAAGGAATGGGAAGTAAGGACAAATAAAGATTTATGATCCTATATAACTATAGTCATGCAATAGTTGTGAAATACGAATCACAAATTGTCTAGAAGGACAATTAGATCATCACATATAAGCATATATTGATTGCATATAGTCATCATATAACCAAGTAAGTAAGTTTCATCATATAACATATCACTAAAACCTATTGACTAACCATGGAGCTCAGATGATTGTACGATCTGCATTCTCTTCTTTGTGGCATATGTAATTTCCCTTAATTATATTTTCAAAAGTGGTCATTTTACTTAATTTTTACTTATAAAAACAACTTTTTTCTGAAACTCAGTAATGGTTTGAGTCTAAACACACACTAGGAAGTATGTTTAATTCTCTCAAATCATTGATCTGATACCAACTTGTAACATACCAAAATCCACTTTTAAAACTTTCCAAATGAAAGTATGACATTACCAAAAATAGGGGTTCCATCCATAACAACAAAAAACGTAGTGTCAAAAAAATATCGTCAACCACCAAAACTAAGTTCTTGTTTGAAATCAAAACATAAATGGATGTGATGGCCCAGAGAACGTCCAAATGTCTCAATCAAGCCAGCTTCTTTCCCTTTGAACTTGAAGGACTTGCAACTTAAACATCAAGCAGCAGTTGTAAGCCTAAGGCTTAGTGAGTAATCATAAAACTCACCCATTATACATATCATACGTATTTCTCATCATACACATAGACATCACATAATAATCACATAAATTATACATAGAAGATATGCTAGTTGATATATCTAACACATAGTCCATATAATAAGTAAGTAAATGAGAACTCACCTGAAAGTCTGATAAGGTAATCCACACAATGAGCTAAGTGGTACTGATACTACCTTTAGTTACAAGATAATAATTGACCTTAATTGTAAAAGACAACCCTTTTGCTATCCTTTATAACTTTTCCAATCATTAATAATTCATCGTATAAAACAAAGGGGGTTCATGAGGCCACTCGAAATCTAGATAACATCTTCATTTCAAACCCAACCATATGAAGTTACACATCTTGCAACCATTACCTTCTTCACTACCAATAGTTCACTCAACTTCCTTGTAAAACCACCCAAAACCAGGAATTCCGACACCGCAACTGTTGGATTAGGTGTCTAAGCCCATAACTTTAATTAGGATGTACTTGACCCGATAGTAGCATGGTTCTTTTGGGTTGCTTTCACCATAGCAATTTGATAGGATGAATTATGAAGAAAGAGGTTAATTTTGATTTATTAATATATATTAATTTGGAATTAATTTAGTGATCAAAAGAGACTAATTAAATTATAGGGATTGATATTGCAATTATGTGATAGTTGCAAGTTGGGCTTATGGATCCATAGGAAAGGGCGGACGAAATTCTATGGGTAGCCCACATAGATTTCGTCCAAGGGGGCCTTCTGGATGGATCTACTGGACTGCTTAAGGTTTAAGCAATTAGATTAGGGGTTTACTTGAAACCCTAGTAGCTCAGCTATATAAGGAACCCATGGGGTGCCTAAAATCTGCCGCTACATCCTTAGAGGAAACCCTAGCCGATTTTTAAAGGCTTCCCACCTCTCTCATATTCTTCCAATTGCTACTTGGTGTTTGTGACTCATTAGAGCTGCAACAATTGAGGCATAAAGCTCTTGAAGTTCAAGATCAACAAGCTACAAGGAAAAGGTATTCATCTATCTTTGTTTTATGCTATAAATCTCGAAACTTGTATGCTAGTTAAGGTCCATGCTTTGGAAAAATTAGAATTGCATGTATAACTTGAGAAAAACCTAGATAAAAGCATTAGGGTTACATGTAGACCATAGGAATGTTGTAGTGTTCATAACCCATTAGCAACCACCATCCAACCCAAATGATAAACTTCACAAGACTGAAAAATCTTTGTCCCAAAATGTCAAAAATCTTACTCTAAGAATGATGATCACCTTCCTGATATAACCAACCCTTAGTCCCTTTGACTATGAGCACTACCATCCCACACTGAAGCGAGCACTCTAAACATCTTAACCATAACAACTCAACAAATCCCCAATCTGGAAAATTATGGCCTATAAGAGCTTCTGCCTCTCACTTGACTTCCTGACAAGTCATCACTAACTCCCCACTCTTATGATCATATCAATGAATGAGTCATAACCTCACTTCATATCTAAACTCCTATTCTGGCTTAGATACGCGAAAATACCCGCAAGGATGATAGCAAGACCGACATGGAGCCGTGAGCTAAACAGACCCACGGGATGACGATGATATAGTCCACAAGCCCATTGTTGATATGTATGATTATCACTGTGATATTTTGGAAAACTAACTAAATTTTGTACTTATTAATTAAGTTTGAATGTTTTATTATTGTTCTTACATTAAATGAGGAGGGCGTGGTTTGAATGTATCGCATCCATGGAATGGTTTGGAGACTTCTACACTTTTGATTACTATCTATTGTTACGCTGATTTGGTTATGGATTGTCAACTAAAAACAATTGGTTATTTATCTATCTTCAAAAAATTGGAACGATTGCTTTTGTTTTTAATTAAAAATTTTGGTTTGAAATTTAGAACGTTACAACATCTGTTGAACTCGTGTAACCTGTAAAATGTAAGCTTTTGAGCAAAATCAATAAAGTCTCATGTTCGATAGTCGATCATTTTGATTGTATGAACCATTTTGTTTTTATTTTCGTTTGTATTTATTATTCTGTAAAATTGTAATTCTTTGAATCATTTGTTGAATTGTTTGAACGGTAACAATAATATTACTTTTGCTTATTAGACGTAGTATCATGTTCATTTTTATAAATCGATATTGGGTATTTATTTCACTTATTAATATTTTTTTTCCTAAATCGGCGCTTGGCAGATATAACCGGCGACCCAAAAATATCAAGTTGAGGGAAGAAAATCCAAACCATGCATACACGTTTAGCTGACAGCTTTCGCGTACACTCATGTCCATGTTATTCTTAAGATGCACAATCTGTCCACATGGCTCTCTACAATTTTCTTTGTTATCCTCATTGCAAATTTTATTTTGGTTTCAATTTTTTATTTTTTTTATTTGTGGCTTCATTTTTATGATCTGCAATTAAAATGTGTATTATCTATTACTTATTTCAATTTCAATTTGAAAATAAACAAGGATATATTTTAGTAAAGGTGTGGTATAACCGTATAAAGGACACATATTACATGAAATTTTAATTTTATATATATATATATATATATATATATATATATATATATATATATATATATATAAAATATACTTTTCCTAAAACTATAAATAAAAACACGTAGAATAATTTTCTATAAAAATACAATTTTTAATTGAAACATAATGTGAACTTCTTAGCCATACAAGGTGCAACACCATATAAACTCACCCGTGACAACGCACATGGATCTCTCCAAGATTTCTCCATTTCTTGTTACTATTTAGTAATGTTTTTCTTACTTTGACTTTAACTTTTGTGTGCATTCTTAAGTAGCAGGGATTATTAACTTTTAGTAATTCAAATATATTTATCACCACTTTCTAATATGTATCCTAAAAGACACATATATGAACTATTAATTATAACAAATATTATAATAATTAAATTTAATAGAAATTAGTCATGCATAACATTATCATAATTAATGTTTATCACATTTAATTATGTTAATGTTCCTCATAATTAATAATTCAATCAATGATTTCTATACGTGCCCTTAGGGAACAAAAAATTCGCTTTATGTTATAGTTTCAATTCTTACAAGGTGAAGATTTTATATGTGCTCGATATGATTTTACTCGCGAAGTAGTTATGCTGTAATTTTGGCAACTTAAAAGTATTGCATTTTGATTCCTCTAATTAATTCAACTGTGAGCGTTTTGGAAAAAGTTTTTTTGAACTTGTTGCAAAATAAGGTATTATATATGGTACGAGAAGATATAAATATTTGACTATTAGTCCAATTTAATTGATATGATGATAAAGATGAAAACAATACGAACAAAAATAAAAAACACTACAGCAAATGGGGCGCTTGGTTTTCTCATTTGTATCTCTTAAAGATTTTATTTTTGCGTCATACAATAAATATAAAATTGATTGCCGATCCATTTATTAAAAATAGCCTAATATATTATATGAAAAGAAGAAGGCTGGTTAGCCTAAGGACTTGGCAATGAAAAAGCTACATAACACTATTCATGATATCTATCTATAAATACACTAACTCACTTCACTAGTTCCATACACCAAAACAAATCACCATTTCTCGAGTTAGTTTTCCCTTCGCATCCTCAAAGCATTTCAAAATGGCTTCAAGGGGATTGGCAACAACTGCTTTCTTCCTCATCACCCTTAACCTTCTCTTCTTTACTCTAGTAACATCAACCTCTTGCCCACCACCACCAAAGGCCCCTAAGCCACATAAACATCACCACCACAAAGCCACATGTCCTAAAGACACACTTAAGCTAGGTGTGTGTGCAAACGTGCTCAATGACTTGGTTCACCTAGTTGTCGGTACACCAGCAACCACTCCATGCTGCAGCCTCCTTGGGAACCTTATCGATCTTGAGGCTGCAGTTTGCCTCTGCACCGCCATTAAAGCAAATGTCTTGGGTATAAACCTTAATGTGCCAGTCTCCTTGAGCTTGTTGCTTAATGTATGTGGAAAGAATGTCCCAAAGGGCTTTCAATGTGCATAGAGATGCTTGATTATTTTTATATATCTTCAAAGAGTTGGTTTTATGCTTTTTGATCTTATTTGGTTTGGTGTGTTTCTCTCTTAGAGTTGAGTATTTTATTATGTTAAGGGTATTCATTTCAGTAGGAGGTTCGTCACCTTCTCTTGTATTTTGGATATCCAATCATATTGTGACTAGGGTTTTATTGTGATTCAAAATAAAAATTAACATTTTCAATAAATATGCATGTATTTTGAAATTCCAACATCAAATCTTATCATATGTGTCGATCCGATTTCAACAAGTACATAATCTAGAACCGGAAAATCGGGAAACGTCAAAGTGGGTAGGTTGGAATCGGATAAAGTAAGTTTAGAACAAGAAAAATCAGAATTTTTTGATAATTACTTACTACTTAGTGGGTCGAACTTTGAAAATTTTCATATTGATATCCCATATTTCGGGGTCTGTAACTTATTGAATATAAAACCAAAATTGACTAAATTATAGTCTAAAATCATGTAAAAACTCTAAACCACACTCTAAAAAAAATTGCATGTCAATCCGACTTTAACAAATGAGATATGCATGTGTTAACATTTTCACATAATATAAAGTATAAAAACAAATAGCTGAATAGTTGAAAATTTTCAGTTTTGATATTCCGACTTCAAGAGACTGTAAATCATTGAATATTAAACAAAAAATGACAAAATTATAATCTAAAACTCATATACAAACTGTAAAATACAATTTTGAAAAAAACACATGTCAATCTGACTTCAAATGAATTAAATATGCATGTTTTAAAACTTTCACAGAAAAAAAAATGAAAAACTAAAAACTTTCAGTTTTGATATCTCGACTTTGAGGGACTGTAAGTTAATGACTATAAAACTAAAAATGACAAATTTATAGTTTAAAATCATGTACAAACTTTAAACTATACGTTGGAAAAAACTGCATATCAATCCGAGTTGAAACGAATGAGATATGTATTTTTTAAATGTTTCACAAAAACCGGTTTTGGCCCTAAAAGTGGTTCCGGTTCCTAACATCGGTTCCGGTTTTAGACCCGGTTTACGCGGACCCGATGGACCCAAACCCAGATTACCCGGAACCCGGATAAAGCCAATTTTTAAACCGGAAATTGAAACCGGTTTTGTATTTTTTGGTTATAACGGTTCCGGTTCCGGTCCGGTTTTCTAGTTCTAAATCACATCCCTATCCCACACCATGCGTTGGAGCTGATGTGGCACAACGGTCCTCTTGCAACACCGCACAGCCTAGGATGATCCAGAGACATTGAGACCCCACCATGTCCTATTGATTCCCTCTCTCTTTTCTTTTATTTTCTCTCTATTTGTTGATTTTTTTCTTTTAAGTGAGTAAATCAAAAGCTATGATAAAGATAAGAAGCAATGCGGTGATGAAAGGTAAAAGATAAATATAATAAAGAATCTAATAGTATGATAAAAATTATAAATATTTCATTGAACGTTTTCCAAATTAGTCAAATATTTACCATAAATATTTCAATGGTTAAACTTGTAAACAATGACATCATCAAACAATAATTGCCTTAATAAAAAAACATGTTATTAAGTTTTTATATATATATATATATATATATATATATATATATATATATATATATATATATATATATATATATATATATATATATATATATATATATTTCAATGGATAAACTTGTAAACCATAACATCATCAAACAATAATTGTCTTAATAAAAAAACATGTAAATACATTGAGTTTATATAAAATACAGGATTATGAATATATATATATATATATATATATATATATATATATATATATATATATATATATATATATATAGAAAAGTGTATAAATTACAGCCCTACTTATTCTTAGTTATTAAACCTTATGAAACCACATCATTTTATTAGCTAATAATTTTTATAGAGAAAAAAAAATACTATATAATTTTCTAACAAATCATATATTTTTGAAAATACTTCATAATTTGTTGGAAACATTTTTTTATCGAAAAGATTTTCTTCTCATTATTCATCGTTTCAGAGTAAAAAAATAAATTATAATGGAGGAATAAAAATGGAGATGGTTAAATGATAATAGAATAAAGAAATATTATGGGGGATGATATATTTACCAAGTGAAAAAGCGAACCATGTATATTTACTAAATTAAAACGACATAGTTTAGATTGTTAATATCTAAGCTTAAGTGGCGTTGTATTGTGTGTGTGTGTGTGTGTGTGTGTATATATATATATATATATGCATACACACACACATTATAGCACCACCTAAGCTTATATATATATATATATATATATATATATATATATATATATATATATATATATATATATATATATATATATATATATATAAACACACACACACACTAGCCGTAAAGCCGCGCAAAGCGGCGGTGAAAAATAGTTTCTCATTCGGCAATAAGTTCTATACGGAAACATGTTAGATTTCAAGTAACACAAAACATATGCATATTGTTATCGATTGGTTGTATGGCAACAAATAAATGTAACCCTCGCAATACAAAAGAAAATAAATATTTTGGTGTGTAATGTACGTTTATAGTCTTTCATTTTAGAAATCAGGACACATCCATACGAAGTGACTTGCTTATACCTTTATTGGTATTGATAAAGTTAATAAAATGGAGAATTAAAGTTAATCTTAACAACCAGGTTTGCTGGATACAAATAAGTCTAAACGGATATATCATATTATCCACTTTATTATCTAAAGTTTTAAACCGAAAAATAATAAAATTAATACAACCATATTTCATGGAACATGAATAACAAATGGAATACTAATTTTCTATTAGTCATAAATCATACATAGATATTTTTTTCTTAATATTAAACAAAATATTTGATTTTACAACTGATTGGTTAATTTCGATTAGAGGGCATAAATAATAAATAAAACTTTAAAAAATTACAAATAAAATGGCATATATAATGGATTATTTGTTTTATTTTAATTGGATAAGAGATTTTATCAAATTTTTGGAAGAGATAAGATTTCAAAAGTAATCAGATTAAAATTTAATATTATTTTATTTATGATTAGTTGTACTTGAACGTCTTAAAAAAATAATATTATTTTATTAGATCTATTTATAAAAATAGTAAGATTTTTTTTATAAGTTAGTATATATATATATATATATATATATATATATATATATATATATATATATATATATATATATATATATAGACACACGCATGTGTGAATCTTTTTGACAACCAAAAAAAGCATGCAAACTTAAGAACTACTAATCCCATCATCATTTTTCAAAATCAAATCATAAATATCAACGACATGCAACGTCTAAGCAATATATAGGCACAAAAAAAAAAATTAAGATTTGACGATTTTTTTTTTTTTTTTTTTTTGAAAAATGTTCATATATATGCAGTCTTGATGCAGTCAATGTGACTATTGATACAAGCATCCATATATACATCCGTCATCCATTTAAATGATGATGCATGCGTCCACTTGTAGTTATACCACCAAATATTCTAAATATGAATAATTGAGTATACCACCAGAATTTCTAAATATGAATAATTGAGTGTGAAAAAGTAATCAAGATTACACGGAAATATGTAATTACATTAAATTATTTATTATATATATAAAATATATTTTTCCTAAAAGTATAAATAAAGACACGTAGAATAATTTGCTGCAAAAACTCAATTTTTAATTGAAACATAATGTGAACTTCTTAACCATACAAGATGCAACACCATATAAGCTCACCCGTGACAACGCACATGGATCTCTCAAAGATTTATCCATTTCTTGTTACTATTTAGTAATGTTTTCCTTACTTTGACTTTTACTTTTGTTTGCATTCTTCAAATAGTAGGGAGTATTAACTTTTAGTAATTCAAATATATTTATCTTATAGTTTCAATTCTTACAAGGTGAAGATTATATATGTGGTCGATATGATTTTACTCACGAAGTAGTAACGCTTTAATTTAGGCAACTTAAACTAATTAATTCAACTGTGAGCATTTTGGAAAATGTTTTTTTGAACTAGTTGCAAAATAAGGTAATATAGTTTGTACGAGAAGATATAAAATATTTGACTATTTGTCCAATTTAATTGAAATGATGATAAAGATGAAAATAATACGAATAAAAAAAAAAAAAAAAAAAACCCTACTGCAAATGGGGCGCAAGGTCTTCTCATTTATATAATATAAAGATTTTATTTTTGCGTCATACAATAAATATAAAATGGATTGCAGATCCATTTATTAAAAATAACCAAATATAATATGAAAAGAACAAGGTAGAAGGTAGTAAAAGAATGGGCGTGATTAGCCTAAGGACTTGGCAATGAAAAAGCTACATAACACTATTCATGATTTCTATCTATAAATACAAGAACTCACTTCACTAGTTCCATACCCCAAAACAAACCACCATTTCTTGAGCTAGTTTTCCCTTCGCATCCTCAAAGCAATTCAAAATGGCTTCAAGGGGATTAGCGACAACTCCTTTCCTCCTCATCACCCTCAATCTTCTCTTCTTTACTCTTGTAACATCAACCTCTTGCCCACCACCACCAAAGGCCCCTAAGCCACATAAACATCACCACCACAAAGTCACATGTCCTAAAGACACACTTAAGCTAGGTGTGTGCGCAAACGTACTCAATGACTTGGTTCACCTAGTCGTCGGTACACCAGCAACCACACCATGCTGCAGCCTCCTTGGGGACCTTGTCGATCTTGAGGCCGCAGTTTGCCTCTGCACCGCCATTAAAGCAAATATCTTGGGTATTAACCTTAATGTGCCAGTTTCTTTGAGCTTGTTGCTTAATGTGTGTGGAAAGAATGTCCCAAAGGGCTTTCAGTGTGCGTAGAGATGCTTGATTATTTTTATATATGTTCAAAGAGTTGGTTTTATGCTCTTTGATCTTATTTGGTTTGGTGTGTTTCCCTCTTAAAATTGAGTATTTTATTATGTTAAAGATATTGATTTCAGTAGGTGGTTTTTCACCTTTTCTTGTATTTTGGATATCCTGTCATATTGTGACTAGGGTTTTATTCTTGTGATTCAAAATAAAAATTAACATTTTCAATAAAAATGCATTTTTTATGAGATTTCAACATTAACTCTTATCATATGTGTCGATCCAATTTCAACAAGTACATAATTTAGCTCGTTATGATCTATCCCACACCATGCATTGGAGCTGATGTAGCACAACGTCCTATTAGGAACACCGCACCGCCTAGGATGGTCCTAGGACATTGAGACCCCACCATGCACTATTGATTCTCTATGTCTCTCCTTTATTTTATTTTCTCTTTATTTCTCAATGTTGTTTTCTTGTAAGTGAGTAAATGGAAAGATATGATAAAGATGGGAAGCAATGCCAATGCAGATATGAAAGGTAAAAGATAAATATAATAAATTGTCTAATAATATGATAAAAAAAATTATAAATACTTCATTGAACTTTTATCATGTAACATCTATGTTTCTAGACTAGGTACTAATGATGATGTAATAGTCTACCACAACCTTTGTAACTTGTTTTGAAATAATAAAGATGTATTATTTGATTTTTATGTGTTTTATGCTTAATTATTATAATTTAATGAGTTAAGGATAAAAATAAGCGTCAAAAATAAATGTTAGATAAAGCCGATATCTATGAAGAAAGTTGTAGTGGTTGAAATAAGGATTTCGGAGATATAAAGAATACTGAAATCCGAGCTATAACGAAGAAGTTATGACATGTCGAAGTTTCGCGACATATGCGGCATGGCGTTGTGTCACGTAAAAAGCGAATTTACGTTTGTAAAGTCCCAAATCCAAGAACCAAACCAGTGATCAAAGAATAACAATCAATCAAACAAGAACAGAATAGAAAAGAAGAAGAAATTGATCAAGCAATGCACACGTTGTATTATTGAGCCGCAAACATGTCTAGTACACCTTGACTACACACACATAAACCGTGAATCCTCTCTAACAATGCTACTGAAACGATATGACACACACCTATAAATAGGGACAGACTGGCTGTGAATAAGGTTCACGGCCGAACACGTGTTCATGACCGTATACCCGTTCACGACCATGAACGCCTTCACAACCGCAAACAACACCAAAACATACATAAAATGACCAAGACCCTATAAAGACCTATACAAATAATTTCCTAGCCCAAACCACATATAAATAAATACTAACAATCTCCCCCTTGGTTTGGGACTAGCATGGACTCAGGTCTGCTTGAACACCACGTCTGATTTTCACATAGCCCCCATCCATAGCCTCTTCTCAATGATCTTAGTAACCATGCTTGTGAACTCTTTGGTCGTTAGCTCCATGATCTCCGATTTGCAGATAATTTGGTGTTGAGCCAAGGTGTAACGACCATAAAATTTAAGCCAAATTAAAACATTTTAATTCATTCTAAAACCATTAAGTTCATACATCTTGTTTTCAAAATAGTTTAAACATAAGAGTATCCCCCAGAACCATATCACATAAATCATAAAACATGAGGAGCGGTACGATCACGCCTTCACCTTGCCACGATCTCCTGAAGTACCTGAAACAAAACACTGAACTGTAAGCCCGAAAGCTTAGTGAGTTACCCCTAAAATACCAACCACACATAAACATACTTATAACATAGCACAAATAGAACAACCATGCACATCGGGTCTACTGTGGGATTGGTTCGCCGCACCGGGCCTTCAGTCCACCTGTCTACCCTTCGAGTCTAGCCATGTATATCGAGGCTACAGTGTGATTGGTTCGCCCGCATCGGACCTTCAATCCACCTGGTACACTCTCTGAGTCTACAGTATAACTGTTCTGCCCGCACCAGGCCTGCAGTCGGCCTGGTCCACTCTTCAAGCCTCGACACGTCTGGTCCGCCCTCTTGGGTTCTTCAGCCTATCCGAATCGCTCGCTGGGCCTTCAGAATATCTAGTCCGCCCTGGGTATCTTGGCCTACAACACAGAGCAGGACCCGCCTCAACCTAAACCCCCATCAAACAACCATGTGCACATAAAACAATTAATCACATAACAAATCCTTAACCAGACAACAGTCTATGAGATCTCATAGCATATCAACATCCTAAACAGGATCCCAACCTAACCGGTCACTAGCATAACATTACCCTATATACCGGGTACCAACCTTAACCAATTCACTAACATCACACCATCCTAAATACCAGGATGTAGATCAAACAAAGCAATAACATTACAAAACAATACCCAGATTTCCATCCGATAAAGGGCCGACCTTGGTGCCGTAGACCCTATCGATATAGTGAGGATAACTCACCTGCAATTATCAACTGAAGAGATAAGACCAAGCTGCTCCGACCACCGACACGAACTTCACCTCAAAACACTACCAGAGAACCAATTCCATAAATACCAGAATTACCAAATTACCCTTGGAAGTCAAACTGGTCAACTATTGCTCAAGGTCAAAGTCCTTAGTCAAAGTCAACCTTCCTGGTTGACTCTACTCGTCGAGTCACCCCGTCGACTCGCCGAGTTCCCATACCTAGAAAACTCTCATTACACAACTTAACTTTGGAAACACTATTACATGTATAATTAGCGAAAACATAGATCTAAGGCATTTAGGGTTGTATGTGCATCATAGGATGTTGTAGTATACAAAATCCAACAGTGGTATTAGAGCCATGGGTTGTTGTCTATTATACTTGATGTTTTTATTGGTTTTCAAAGCTAGAAAAATTGAAAATCTAGACACTAGACAGGGGACTCGACGAGTCCATACATAGACTCGGCGTGTCCATGTACAAAATCAACCAACTCGTCGAGTTGGATAGTGCACTCGTCGAGTTGGGCTCCTTGTGTGGAGGTTTTTGAGTTTTTTTGGCCTGTTTTGGATTGGAATCATTACTACAAAGTGTTTTTGTTTATAAAATTTGATTTTAGTGCTATGGTAATGTTTATTCTCATCCAAATAAAAATATTGATGATATGAGTTATTTTGTTCTTATGAGTTTAAAAGTTCATGGATGAATTATTTGATTATTGTGTTAATTAAAATTATGATTTAAATGTTTTAATGTAACACATTAAAATTTTCATTAGTTATGAAACTGAAATGTTTTTCTTTTAAAACTCATAGGTTATAGAAAATTAAAGGTCTCATTTTTTAAATGTCATCTTGAATTGTGTTAAAGGCTTCCATAACTTGTCCTCTAGTTATAAAACTTGAAAAGTTTTTCATGAAACCTTTGTTAAACTCATAAGTTACAAAAATCCAAGAGTTTTTGAAAAGTTTCAAAACTTGCCCTCAAGTTTTGTAATTTGTAAAGTCTCACTTATGTAAACTTTAATTCCAAACCCAATAATATTTCAGAGTTAAAATTCAAACCTTATGGACTTTATTAAATTAATTAAAGTGTTTAATTAAATCAGAGTTAATAATTCCATAATGGCATGGTTTAAGTTTAATTAAATTAAGAGTATAGTTTAATTAATGGATTAAACCACCAAGAATTTTAAAAGTTTAAAGTTCAACCTTTATACTATTATAATATTATAGGTTTAATATATATATATATATATATATATATATATATATATATATATATATATATATATATATATATATATATATATATATATATATATATATATAAAAGTATAAGAATAAGTTAGTCTTTGCGTTAGTAGGTCTCATTCACAAAGCCAGTCTATAAGGGGGTATAAGGTTACTGCCTATAAAATGGCAGTTTAATGGGTGTCCACTCTCACCCACCGCTTCCTTGACTGTGGAGGGTCGTTAGCCGAACGAGTACGATAAGAATCTAATTCTCCCTTCATTAAAAGCATAATGATAAATATAAAGTTGGGTGTGGAAGGATCGAGGAAGTTGGTTGTTGACTGGGTTCTTAGTCACTCCCTGATGAGAGATCATGACATAAACCTTATTGATCTTACCTATTTGCTTGTTGCTACTGAATCAACAATGATTTGGAGCACTGGTAAAGCAAATTTGATTGGAAGATCTACTTCCCAAACTTCCATATACATTGCCAATGGTAACATTAGAAGTCCAAAAAAGCTTTATCTTCCCAATGGAAAGGGATCGGCCATGGTCAAGTCAATTGACCCAATGGTAAAGAGAAAGGCTAAGTTTGAGATTGTCTCCTGTACCAGTTCCAAAGAGTCCATATGTTTCTTTTGCCAAAAGAAGGGGAATTGGTTGCAAAACTGCCCTATTTACCTGAAAGATCATAAGGATGGTAAAGACAAAAAGTTTGACTCTACTTCAGGTAAGTCCACTATCTAACTCTATTAAGTTCCCATTTGGAGATTCTTATTACATGATGTGACTAGGTCGCATTTTGATGTTTTGTAGAATCGGAAAAAAAAAGAGAGGAAGCTTATAAGAAAAGTAAGATGAATCTGATTACGGAGATCGATTTTGATCGCATGATTCGAAGATCAAAATTTTGAGCAGCTGCTTAAGAGTCATGATAGATTGCTTATGAATAGGTATCAACAAGTTTTTCATTTGTAATTGCATTGTAAGGAAAAGTTTTTCCACAAATTTTAAATAAAGGCAAAGTTTTTTTTTATTTCATTTTCAGTTTCCTTACAATGGCATTTGTGAAAATTATTTTTTATATGATTCCATTGATAGAAATATTGGAAAAAGGATTTGATTCTTTCATTTGTCGTAGTGTCATAATTTACCAAATAAGGAAAGATTCTCATCATCCATGTAACGACCATAAAATTTTCAACAAATTTTAACTTTTCAAAACAACCCAATTACTTTAAGTTTTTACAAAAAGGCAACAACCCACAAACGGCCCAAACTCTAAGGCCCAATATGGAAGTCCAATCACGGGGAGTACGTTGGCCGTACCCTCCTTGGTACGCGGGGCGTACCCGCTGATTCGCAACTGGGGATTGGGGCCCTGACCAGCTATGCGGGGCGTACTACTATGTTACGCAGGGCGTACTACTATGTTACGCGGGGCGTAACCTTGCTACTCATTAAGTCTTCATAACTTCTTAATGGCTTAAGCTCTTAAGCCCAAACTTCAGATCCCAAGGCCAAATATGCCTAAGATTCATAAAGTCTCAAACTTTATCACTTGGGATGTCCATAAAGCTCTTAATCCAAGGTCTTAATCTATTAAAACCTATATATCTCACACATGGAACAACTACAGCCCTTGGGACCTCATTTTTCTCACTCAAGACCTCTCCAAAGGTCTGAAAGGACAGATAATCTCGGCCAACACAAAGCATGAATCAAGATGAGGACTTTTGGGACAAGAATGATGTCAAAACTTCACAAAACTTAGATCTATGAAAAATAATTGACAAGCAAGAGGCTTTATACCTCAAATAAGCTCCAAAGGATGATATCTCTCCAGATCTACAAGCTCCAATCGTTCCTCTCCTTCTTTGACAACTTCTCCTTTCTTCTTCTAGCTTTTCTTTTGCCAAAATGAGCTTTCCATGGCCAAAAACACCCAACAATTGAGGGAATACGAGTTTCTAGGGTTTCTGAGGTTAAGGGTAGGCTTATGGAGGCTAGGGTATGAACCAACATGTTCCTTATATAGTGGCTGACCCTAAAATTAGGGTTTGGGGTTTCTGAGAGTACGTTGGGCGTACTTCTAGTACGTTGGGCGTACTCACACTTGCCCCCCCCCCCCTGCGTTTCTCCCGTCACTACGCTGGGCGTACATCTAGCTTACGCTGGGCATACCCAGCCAAACTCAAATACACATGCATGGCTTGCATGGGACCCCTTTTCCACTTTTTCCATTTAGAGCTATAAATCAATTATCATCTTCAAAACGCTGCAACTCCTCTACTCTAAACCTGCTCCCAATAAAATTTACATTCACACGAGGGTGGCGAGAAGCCTTATGCTTCTATCAACCCACACACCTGACCAAACCTTCTCGGATAAAACCCATTTCCCGCCAAAGGACCGAAATTACCCTTCCTCTTAAATCTCAGGGACTCATAATTAAATACTTTAAGAACGGGGGGTTACAATCCAAGTTTCAGTTGGATAGAAACTTGGAATCATGCAACGTGTATTATATGATGAATGAGAATTTTCATCATTGGGAAATTAAGACTAATTCCTTGTTCAGATGTATATGTGAGTCAAGTGAAGGACTAGAAGATTGGGTACACTTGGTTGTGCGCTGATTAGGTCCACCACAAAGAATGACAAGGCTATTCTTCATGATTTACTAAAGTTTAGTCAATATGGTTGTGCTTACAAGTTTTAGTATAATTCTGAAACATTGGAAAAGTTTCAATGTATGTCAGGATGAATAAGAAGAATCAAATTAGGTAGAAAGATAAAAGTTTCTCCAATCTGAAAGTATTAGGAGAGTACTTCAATATCATTATTTATGATCATCTTAATGAGTATGAAAAACCATATCACAATTGATCCTCTAAGGCCATCTTAGTGCATTTTTTTTACTAAGAAGAGGAATCGTGGATTGTTTAAATAGTTAAATCAAAAGATGAATCATACTTCGTTCCAAAATAGAGTCTTAGAGTAACACTCCAAGATTGTAACTTGAGTGACATAATCTTTAGAAGGTTTATAACACTTGTAAGTTAGGATGTTCAGGATAAAACAAAGACCAACTAAGACCAAATGTGTGAAGTGTTTATCTTGATAAGAATCCACACTACCTCTTGAATATTTACTTGTCAAGTAATGTTCCTTGACAAAGTGAATCTTATATGTCAAGAGGTCAGTGGGAGTCTTAAAGATCTTGAAAAGTTTCAAGAAATTAATCAAGAATAAAACCTATTGTTTATCATTAGCACAAGACTTAAGGTTTGTAACCTATCGTGTTGACATATTCTTGTTTATGTGCCCATTCTAGTTAAAAGTTGACTATACATGTGAGTTCTATGGGTTCTCAAATTGTTTGCATAACAACCTGGAAGACATGGTAGGTCTTTGTGCTACCGGGTGGCAAGAAATTAAGATTAAACAAGTTCAGTCTATATGAGTTTGGATTTGTCACTAACCTTGTCTTGTGAATATGGTTTTGACAAATTCACGTGGATGGGAACATAAACACCATAAAAATCTTAGTGTCATAAGGTTTCTCTCCGATTCATGAAAATAATGGTGAGGAAACGCTTCCACTAAGTAGATTTTAAATAGTTAGCAATTTTGATATTTATATTTCTCAAATTTGATTATGATTACGACATCCCTCTTCATAGTTCGAATTGTGAGAAATAGCAAAAGGTCTAAACATTATGATTACGACATCCCTCTTCATAATTGTTTAGACACACATGTGAGTTGTCTAAGAAAATGTGTATGAGTTTAAGAAGTTTAGATAATGCCTTATCGAAGCATCTCGTATTAGAAAACTAAACTTTGGTAATGAAAGTCAATAAAGTATTGATTTCTAGAAGTCCAACGGATTTCTGGATACATGTCAACGCTAGTGGGAGCATAAGTGTTATGATAATAAGGATAGAATTATCATGTTAGTGGGAGCATGATCCTTATGTTAAGTATTGCAAGTTAACAATGTTAATTATAGAAAACAAAAGTTTCAATTTGCAAAGATGTAGGGTTTTGAAAAGTTGTTTTGCTATAATTAAGGGAGAGGAAATTATACAGCATCCTAATTCTAAAAGCTTAGATTGAGATTTTAATAAAATTTAGTCAAATATGAATGTTATGTTGGAATGGTTAAACATGTGGAAATTCTATATATTGTAATATTAGTTGCGTTCTCAAAATTCAATTATGATTATTGCATCCCTCTTCATAGTCTGAATTGTGAAAACATGGCAAATAGAAAAATTATAGCAAAAGACTGGTCGAGTATCATGTCTTTATGTGAGACATTATGAATCGTATCCCATATGCTTCGGGTATAGGATCAATTGTATATGCTATAATATTTCTATATTCTGAATTTTCCAAATGCATACGACATTAAGAGGGAAAAAGGACTAGAACTATATATGACTAAAATAATTAAGCAATTATCGAGGACAATCTGAGGTTTACTAATGATTGGTTGCTCATGGACAGTTGGAAGTATAGTGTAAATTATTGGAAGGACTATATTGATATATTCTGAAAAGAGACAACTCTTGTTTAGAATAGATAGTCAAAATGGGAATCTGGAAATGTTTCCATAGGTGGAAGTTATTCGTTAAATTTGTGTAAGATTACAAAACCTAATGCAAGAAGGATGTTCAAAGGAATGTACTTTGAATGTGATACTTCGTTTCCATGGAATTGATCTCCATTGGAATACTTTGTAATGTATGTTTCCAAGTCTTGTGACTTTTGTGCATAGTCATTACAAGAGAATCATTGCATATAAGTTTAGAATCTAACATATTTCAGTAAATGGAGAAGAATCTTGTATTCATACATTTATCATAAGAATTTGGAATTATGAAATGAGCATCATTGAAATGTTTTCAATTGATCCATTCCGCAAAGGAAGGACCATAGGTAAACATAGAGTGCATGCTTTTAGCATGCGATAACTATTGTTTTAGTTCAAGCATTAAGTTTATCATTTAAAACATTATACAATGAGTATTGAGTAATCAATATGACTTAAAAGTTTTGCGGCCATATAGGATTAGTATTATTCTTGTGTTTCACTTTACATGTTTTGAATTCCTAAATAACTAGGTTATTCAAACCATCCACAGTCAATCATACTTTGGAAGTAGGTATTGAGGCAAGACTATCATGAATGGGTATGTAGTTTATCTATATATTTTAGACTTAGCTGCAGTGTTCATGAATGCTCCTGGAATAAGATTCGAGTAATGGATTAAACCCACACTCATTTGAATCACTTTATGGATTTTATCACGAGTGATCATGAGACGATAATATCTTATATTCTTCAAACGGATAGATATGAGTTGCAGTCTACAAGTCAGTTGCACATTGATAATGTGAAAACGCACCAGTAACTTGGTGTTATAAAATGCATTGTTGTGTGTGATTTGATGAGTAAATAGAGAAAGCATATGAGTCAAAGTTTATCCATTTCTTTTACCCTTAGAGGGATAAAAGCAATATTTGTGGGCCCCTCGATGATTTAGTGATGACAACCCTAAGTGCTCAGCCGAGCTTGGACTAATTCAATTTGTTCAATTAGTTGGTCGCTATAAATCGGAGATCAAGAAACAATAGATGGATAGAGAGAATGATTAGAATTCATGTCTTAGTCCATATGATATCTAGAATCGAGGAATATATGATCCCTTATCTAATGGACGCGTCATTAACTAGGTCAGAGTTCGACAACGACTTTTTAGAGCTACGATTGCTAGTCGAGATTTTAGAGTCGTATTTGCAATAATAGTTATTAGACTTATTCAAATAGGAGACTATTGGATTAGGTGTCTAAGCCCATAACTATAATTGGTATGTACTTGACCCGAGAGTAGCATGATCCATTTGGGTTGCATATCATTTCGACAATTTGTTAGGATGGACTTTTGAGAAGAGGTTATTTATGATTTAGTAATATATTATAAGTTATAATACATTAATATGAAATCATATTATTTAATTATTATTGATCAAAAATTAGTTTGGAATTAATTTAAAGATTAAAATAGAGTAATTAAATTTATAGGGACTAATTATGTAAATTAGTTATATTTATATGTTGGGCTTTTGATCCATTTTGGATTACGTTTATGAATGAATACCTAAAGAGTTGAGCCACATGAACTATGTATCATAAACCCATGGGTATTGATTATGTTTAATCCGTGACCTTTGGAATTGTACATATAAATATGTTACTCCATAGCCAAAATCAACACTAATGTTTTTAGAGTTCACATGGAAGATTTTATGTGGCTAGTATTCTCTCTCAAATGTCATACTTTGTCCATAGTGTGTTGTGATTCCATTTGAGGCATCCGCACTATTGGTGCTATGTTCTTAAAGGCCAAATACTACAATTTTCCAAGTTACATAAAAAGGTATGTCATCCTAACTAGTATTACATATTTTTTATGTCATTTGTATGCTAGTTATAGGCTTAATGCTTTGGAAACACTATTACATCTATAATTAGAGAAAAACATAGATCCAAGACATTTAGGGTTGTATGTGCACCATAGGATGTTGTAGAATACAAAACTCAACATATATATATATATATATATATATATATATATATATATATATATATATATATATATATATATAGGGAAGAGTTATATGGAAAATGAATGATTAGGGCAACACATATTTGAACCAATGAAAACATGACAACACATTTATTTTTGCCGTAAAAGCCTCCGTCGTATCAGTGGAAATGGGAAATAAATAGACATGTTTTTTCCAACAAAACATATTTTCTTAAACTATGTTAATTATTATCCAAATATATATACAAAAACATAGTTTTTTTTTTTTCGATTTTTTTAATTTATAAGAAGCTATTTTTATTGAAAAATGATTTTAAATATACCAAAATTCATGATTTTTTATTTTCTACAAATAGACTTCTATATTGATATAAGTTTAAGATAAAATAAAAAACTTATTTTTTTATATTTTCAACTCTCGTTATTCATAACTAATAAGTTGATAAAAATGTATAATGTTTTATTACAATACATTCGTTATTCACTTATGAATAAAAAATATAATTAATTTTTTTACAATTTAAGTATAATTCATATGTGAATATAACATATAATAAATATAGTATATTCATATTTAAATATTAGACGATGCATTCACTTGTGAAATTAACCTAGATATTCATTTGTGAATATTAGATGGTATATTCACTTATGAATATTAAATGATATTTTCATATGTGAATATTACATAGTATTACATGGTATATCACATGTGAATATTACATAGTGTACTCGCTTGTGAATATTAGATGATATATTCACTTATGAATATTACAATGTATATTCACTTGTGAATATTATAAGGCATTTTCACAATATATATAATTTTTATATTGTATTCACATCCTTTAAGAATACATTAATAAAAAGAAAACATGAATAAGTATATTATTAAACAATATACAAACTCGATTCTTGAACTAATAATATATCAAATAATTACATCTATAATTCTGATACAAAAAAACATTCTTGAATAATGTCAACATTCTGAAAGAACAACAAGTGTACTTTTTAAAAAACAACATTCTTAAACTTTGCGTGTGATCAATCTTTGATTTATTCTTCACGTCATTCCTATAATGTCTTCATGTCATTTCTATTACAAATGCATCAAAAACATCAAAATCAAACAAAAAACACTAAGTCATTATGAAAGAATAATACTGCTAAGATTCGATTTATACATTCTGGCGGAATACATTCTACTATAAGACACTCTTGTTCTCCATATTTTCTTTCTTCTCCACATGTATGAAACACTATTCAAAACCTAAAAAGAAAAAAAAATCATCAAAATCTAACAAAAACACCAATCCTCCAAATGAACCGACAAAATATATGACGTTTTAATAGCCAAAAAAAGATTCTAAAAGAATCATTAAATTTAGGGCTGGAAAAATTGTACCACGGAAAACCAACCAACATGTTACCAACCGAACCAAGAAAGTTGGTAGCCAACATCCATGGTCGGTAGTACCGTACCAATTAAGCAATCTTGGCACGGTAATGGTACAAAGGTTTGAATACCATGGTAATACCGTACCAACCAATTCATTATATATATATATATATATATATATATATATATATATATATATATATATATATATATATATATATATATATAGACACACACACACACACGCAATCGTACGTATATTCCAATTAACAAGTGTTTAGTTTTTGCAGTTTTAAGAATATGATATAAGTCATTTGATCGCATTAATTAATACTTATCACGTTAAAACACAAAATTAAAATTTTACTTTAATTGTATTTCAATAGAATTCTTTTGTAAGCTAAAAGAGCTATGAAACTAATTTGTTTATTAAACTAATTTATTTACTAAATGTCAAAGTTACCTGATGTTTTTGTTAAATCATACAATAAAAGATTAAAAGTTGGTATATACCATTATCAATTTGTACCAACCAAAATTGTTGGTAGCCAAACATATTGGTACCAAGTATACTTGGTATGGTTCTGATAGAAAATTTTGTATACCAACTATAATTGGTATGGTACACGTTTTAGAGAAAAAAGAATCGATACTGTACCAATTTTCCCCTAATTAAATTTCCAAGTTGTAATTCTGACAGAATAATTAGGCAGAATATATACAACATTGTAAATTTTGGCAGGTTACATACAACATAGTAAATTAGCAAGTAACATAAATTTATTTCATGACCATTCCTATAGTTAGGCATGTCGGAAATTATGATACCTAAATAAAATAAAAAAAACTTTAGTAATTCTGTTGTAATGCATGCCAAATGGTCAGAATCTCTTTCAGGCATTTCCACAAACATTTGTCATGTACTTCTTCTCACACCTAAAACCAATTAAACCAATCTTAATCAGAAATAATAAATTGAGCAAATATGTTAGAAAATTAGTTATGATTGTTCAAAGAACGCATGAATTATACCTCTTGGAACAAATTTAATAGATACATAAAAAAACCCAATGATAATAGTAAGATTCAAAACTTCAAATTATGGTGCAAACCTGTAAAAAGAAATAAAAGAACATATGATTAAACTTTCAACCTCCGCACCCACATTTACCTGCAAAAAGGAATACAATCATAACTTCATCTTGGAGTTAATATCTATAGTTAGAAAAAAAAAACGGTTTTTTTTTACCTTTTGATAACATTTAACTACTTGTTTATGCTCGTTTGCACCTTTTAAAGCTTCTCATGTGAAAATCATCTCAGATTAATATCCCAAAAATCGACCAATTGCACATTTTAAAGCTTCTGTTATAACCCAACGATAAAAACAGAGAACAAAAGCCATGTGGTAATTAATCAACCCACGAACATAAAATTAATCTAATTCAATCGATTGAGGATAATGAGAATGAAGTTGAAAGATTTTATCACCCAACACTACATGGTAAAGATCATAAACATCTATTCAACGAAGATAGAATGCCAGGAAGATAGTAATTGGCAATAAAACTGAATATAACTACTTGAAGGGACATGAAATAAGAGAAATCAACACTGGAGTTGTGTTTGTGTGTGGAAGATGGAGAAGATTAACTTACTGGAACAAATCAAAATGGGATGGTGCTAGGCTTCATCGGATACTTGAGATCGGCCATCATGTATTTTCCGATAAAACGATGGAAATGATGGAGAAGACCCAGAAGCCCCATGATCGCTATTTGAAGGACCGGATGTGGGCGGCGGATAAAAGGAGGAAGGCCGTCGGCGACAAAGTAGGTGACAACGAAGGGGAAGGAGTAGGTGGTGGCGATCGGTGATTGAACGTGAAACAAAAATGCTAATTCCTTTTGTGTTCTGGTGGATTTTATAGGGTAAAAAAATTGATTGCAATTTTATAGGGATTTGATTTTATTTTGATTTTGGAATTTATTTAATATACATATAATATTACTAACTTACCCTTATTGATTAATTTAAATTTTTAATTTGTGTTAAATTCTGATTGGTTCATATATACACAATACTTGTTAGAAATATTTGAATCTAACTCTCTATCTTTATATATGTCATTTTAATAAAGATATCGTTTTAACGACATGCGTTTGCATTAATGCCGACAAATTGAACGTGTGCATCGATTATTAAATGTTTCAAAGGAAATATTAAAGTATAATGAGTTGATTAATACCCATCATTAACTTATTATTCACAAGTAAACCCGTGACTCTAAGAACCTTCAATAATGCAAATTGTTTAACGTATGCTACAAATTATCAATAAAATCTGTTCTTTTTGATAAGATACAACCATTTGTTAGGTTCATTTGTGTTTTTTTTTAAGATAATATTACTTTTAGTAAGTGTATTATTTTAGTTGTTTTCAAATTGCCAACAAATTAAAATAATGTTATAAATATAATAAACTTTGTTTTTTCATTATCACCTACTGTTAGGGATAAGCATGGGTCGGCTTTTAGCTAATACCAAACCAAACTGTAGAAAGTCGGTTTTTTGGTTTTTAAACCGATAGAGGTTTGGGTTTTGCATGGTTCGGTTTTATGGGTTGGATTTATGGGTTTTTGGTTTTAAACCATGGGTTTATGAGCTCCGGGTTTTTTTTCTAGCTTTTGGATTCAAATCTAGTGAAAGTACGTTGCGATAAATAGTATTGTATCTACTAAAAATATAGTAAAATAAAGAGTACAAATTCTAGTATTCTAAAAACATAAAAGTGTTCAAAAGATGAAAGTTTAACACCATTAACCATTTGTTGAAAATAATCATAAAGTACTAAAGGGATAAAGTCTAAAGTTTAAAACATAATAAATTTTATATATATATATATATATATATATATATATATATATATATATATATATATATATATATATATGTGTGTGTGTGTGTGGGGGGGGGGGGGGGGTCGGTTCGGTTTTTATGGGCGATTTTATACATTAAAACCAAACCAAACCGTTAGTTTTGGTTTTTGTAAAATTCAAACATAAACCGTTGGTTATTGCTTTGGTTTCTGTTTTTCTGTTTCGGTTATGTCGGTTTTTTCGGTTTTTCGGTTTTCGATTCGGATTTTGCTCATCCCTACCTATCGTACAAATGATATCACGTTATATTTCATATTTACATTTTTGGTGCATGTTTAAATTTTATTACGATTTTGGTTTAAGCCTTAAATTTTGTAATTGATATGGTGTAAACTCTTTCTAACAAATTCTACTTAAAATTATTGTTTTTCAACAAACGAGATACTAGTTTTTCAAAAATAATGTCGTTTTTAACAAAACCAATCTGTTTTGTACCTGTTTTAGCGTAAAAATAAGTTATTTTACTAAAAGCGACATGAAATTTGTTCGCCGAGTCGCCTTAGGGCTCGCCGAGTCCAACGATCTCTGAGTCCCATCCTGTTCGACTCATTGAGTCTCCAACCGACTCACTTAATCCAAGGCTTTAGCCAAAAGAGGTTGGGTTCTACGACCAGACTCGCCGAGTCTAAGAACAGACTCGCCGAGTCCAAGGCAATCTTCAACAAACTCTCCAAGTTGTTCTTCCAACTCGCCGAGTCCATGCTTATGTTCATACAACTCGTCGAGTACACCCATGTGACTCGCCGAGTCTCTCCAGTTCTCAACCCATTCAGAAGCTATTCGAGCCATGCAGAGGCTCAAATCTATAGATCCAACCTTCTACAATCTATCCTTCATGTAAAGTTGCAAACTTTACGTGAAACCATGGAGATTTAGCCCCAAAACACACTAGGGCTTAGGTTTTGGACAAAGGGGCTTCACCAACAACTCAAAGACTGAATCTTTATGACATTATGGACCATCACAAGCCTAGATCTGAAGTGGAAACCTCAGATCTAAGCCTATAACTCAAAGTAGCTCTTAATCATACCAAAAATGCCCCAAAATTTCAAATGATAAAAGATCTAGATGCAAAAGAACCCAAGCAACAGATTATTACCTCCAATATAAGCTCCAACTGAAGTAGATCTCGGATCTACACCACTCCTTTGCAGCAAGCCTTTAATTCCTTAAGCTCTTTCCCACCAATTTCCTTTTCCAAGCTCCAATCTCCTCAATAATGAAGCCTCACACGAAATTAGGGTTTTCTGGAACTCTTTAGGGGAATAAGAGGCTGGGAGAAGGGCATAAAGTCCTTTAAATAGGGTGCAAACCCTAAGTTTCGGGTTTTTCTCATTCCAGCACCAACTCGTCGAGTCCAGCTTCCAACTCGGCGAGTTGGTCACTTAATTCGCGACCCAAACCCCCTCCAAATCGGCGAGTAAGCGTACCTACTCGTCGAGTTCGTTCCTTTATTTACACTCAGCACCCTTCACTTCTTGTTCCGAACTTGGGATGTTACAATTCTCCCCCACTTAAATTAGGCTTCGTCCTCGAAGCCTGTGGCAACACAAACTTCTGGATGATACTCCCACAATGCATCCATTGGTCTCAACCGACCCAGATTCCTTCAGACACTGCTATCAAATCCTTAAATTCATCTCTTCCCTTGCAGGGTCCTGATAATCGCTTCAAGCCGACCACCGACTTCCCTTTTCTGATAACAACACTCATCGACCAAATGCTACCAGAAGACATTACCTTACTTCCACTTTACACATTCATTCGCCACCTGCGAAAAGTGGATACCATTCTAAACCACCGGGTCTTGACCCAGTAGTAGCTTACTATATTTCGTCCAACTGGCGCCACCTTTATCAATTTGCACCGATGGAAACTCATCCCGTTTCCTCCCTGGATCAAATCCGTTACCGTGCTGATATAATGGAACATTTCCCAGCTCCCGAGCAACCCTCCTGAACACCCAGCTATAATGTTCATACACATCGTACCTGCCCCAAACAGCCTCGGGCTAAAAAACCAAGCACGCCTACGATGGTCCAGCCATCCCTAGGATGGAACACCACTATATCCATAGCTCATGACCACAACCATACTCGAAAACAAGGATCTTGCCCTTGCATCACCCTCGAACCATTTGGTTCTACCCTACGGAGTACAACCCAGTCGCAGCTCCCTATCACGACCTCTAGGTCCTTGAACTCCTACTGTAATATCCTCATACAGTCCTTAGCAACAATATAGACTACTCCCGAGTCTGTTAACCTACTGTCTCACCTTCTCTGTCCCAATCTCCTATCTGGCACCACTATCATCCTCCTCTTCCAAAGAGACTAAAAACATGCCTGCGCATCATCCAACATTGTCATAACCTCAATGGGCACCCAACCCGTAGGTGCTTCCATATATTTGGTACAACCCCAGTGCTTACTATCAATAACTGAAGTAATTTCGATCATCCATTCACACTACTGTTTTCCTTTCAGAGGACCCACACTCCTTCTGAAGTTGTATACCTTCCCCTTCCAGGGAATCTACTCAACAACCCTTTCCACACTTGCAAGTGCCACTATGCTAAACTCCACTCTACACTATCCATGTAGAGCAACTGGTATTCTCGAACTCCCATATATTCCGAATCCGATCACATTCTAACTAGGCCCACGCACGGCCTGTAACCAACTCCATCATCATGATCAATACTTGGGTCCAGACCATATCGATTACCATATCATGGCGACATATTCACTTATACTCCTCATACTTATCCACTAACACATACAGAGTCTTCAGCATGATTGGACCGCCTTTCCAGGCCTTCAGCCTATCTAGACCAATCTCGGAACCTTCAACATGTCTGGACCGCCCTTCTGGGCCTTTAGCCTACTTGGACCGTTCCCCACGCCTTCGGCCTAACTGGTATGCCTTCCGGCCTTCAGTCTATCCGGACCGCTCAAAACTGTTGTACGCCACCCTGAACCATCCTTCCTGGGAGTCTCTCACATGCAGTCCGTTCTAGTCCGCTAGGGGTTCCGAACTCCCATTCCGTTCCCGGAATCCTTTCCATGGCCTACAGGCATTACATCAACCAACTACTTTTCCTGAAACCATGGTCTATTCCTTGCCCCCTTGACTATCACTTGCTCCAATCGTGCCACACTCTCGGCTAACAACACTAATAAATCCAAACAGCTAACCAACCCTGGATGCTTGCTGTTTCACCGGAGAATTTTCCAATTCTTCCCACTTAGTGTACCCACTACTAACTTACGCTGACAAACCGGCATAACTTGATAAAGTTTCTCACTCTACTCCAGGAACCAAATCCCTCCGGAGTGAGCAACCTCCACAGGTCACTCTCCCGACACTGTACATCCCGAACTCCAAGGAAATTCGAATCTCAACAGAACACTTCTCGCAACATCGTTGATATTCCAAGCAACGAGATCATATACCTTACCTTTCGACCAAGAATCCTTCTAAACGCTAACCAACTACATCTCCTAACTACTAAGATCCGTAAACATACTATGAATCATGCGCAAAAGGCGAATAGATTTACAATATCACATAATCAGCAAGATAACGAGACATCAAAATGGAAACATACCTGCAGCTGCATCTGACTCTGCCTTGACCTCCTCTGATGTAAGATGGAAAGCGCGTCCCTGAGCCCTCGGAGGCTTCGCTCCACCCTGACCTCCACCCGTAATCCTCAATGTGGCCGGTGCTGGAGCCTGCACCGGTCTTGCAACAAGTTGTGGACAGTTGACCCTCAAGTGTCCAACATAATGACAATAACAACAGATCCTCATATCCTCAGCTAGGACCGACTGACGACAATCCCTCGCATAGTGCCCTTCTTTTCCACACTTGCGACATGCACTACCGGACCTACAAAATCCGATATGACCCTTCCCACGCTTCTTACAAGTACGGCTGCTCTGACCTCCAACCCTAGAGTTAACGGTTTTGGACTGTTTTGGCAGTTCAGAAACGGATTGTGTGCCCCTTTCTATGGCAGTTCAGACACTGCATTTCCTGGCAGACTCCGGTGTGGTGTTAGTTGCACTTTCCACACTTCGGGAGGGTTCCAACATATCGACTGGTAAGTGCTGGAGCAGTAGGCATTGTGGCGGCGTACATAGTACTCGCGTGTTGTTCTTGCGGGGTTTCCTAGGTTGTTCGCTTCTTCTTCTTCTTCTTGTTCCCTGTCTTCTGATTATAGTCCACTCCCTTTGATGGCTCAGGAACGAGGACTTCTACACCATGGCGGACTCCATGGTCAATTAACTGTTGGGCTAGGCATTTGGCGCTATCGAATATGGATGGGTTAAAAGACAGTACATCTCCTTGGGTTGGGGCAGTCAGAACCCAGATGTACCTTTCTGTCTTCTTACTCTCTGGAGTAACCATTGCAGGGCATAGTGCTGCCAGGTCGCAACACCTATCAGTGTAGGTCACTATGTCTGAGCCAACCATGGTATGTTCCCATAGTTCTTGTTCCAGCTTTTGTATCTCACCCCGTGGGCAGTACTCTTCCAGTATTAACTCCTTCAGGATTTCCCAACCTATTGAGTTAGCCACTGATAGGGTCACTGACTTAACTCATGGGTTTTATACAAACAATCCTATGTGTGCATGCAACCCTAGAATTGGATCTATGTTTTCACTATTAGATACACAACATTATGAACACATAAAGTAACCCTGGTTTTCCCTAGTATTTTCTAAATTCACATGTAAAGATAGATCGCATACCTCTTGTTGTTATATTGCAATAACAACTCAAATCTTCAAACCGTAAGTCTTGAAAGCAAGTACCACAAGTGTAGTACCTCTAATGGCTCACAAACACCAAGAGCAAATGGAGAGACAAGAGAGAGAGGGAGGAGGTATGAAATCGGCCCTAAGAACCCTTTAGGAAGGCATGGATGAATTCTTATGGCCTTAGGGGTCTTTATATAGGTGTAGAGATTAGGGTTCCAGTCCTTATCCTTATCTACTTGCTTGCCCACCAAGCAATCATAAGATAAGCCTTGAAAACCCTTATCATTTATCCTTTGGAAGATTTCAAGGATATCTTATCCCTTGAATTCGTCCACCGTAGATCTAGGATAACCATTACCCTATTTTGTAACTATCACATAATTACAATTCAACCCATCTAGTTTAATTAATTACATTTGATCACAAAATTAATTCTTAATTAAACAAATATGATTTCTCCTTTAATATATTATTCTTATAACATATTAATAAATCATAATAACCTCTTTCTCTATTATTTCTCCAGTCAAGTTGCTTTGGTGAAGGCAACCCAAAAGGACCATGCACAATCGGGTCAAGTACTTACCAAATATGGTTACGGGCTTAGACACTAATCCAACAGTCTCCCACTTGGATAAGTCTAGTAACCACAAATGTAAGTACAACTCGATTAGTAATCGTAGCTCTGAAAGACGCTGTCGAACTATGATCTTATCAATAACCTGTCCTTTAGATAAGGGATCATATATTCCTCCATTCTAGATATCGTATAGATGTGAGACATGAATTGAAATCATTCTCTCAATCTATGTTTTGTTTCTTGATTTCTGATTTACAAAGACTGACTAATTGAACAAATCAAATTAGCCCTAGCCCGGCCGAGCATTTACGTTTGTCATCACTAAATCATCGAGGGGCCCACATATATCGCTTTTATCCCACTTTGGGTAAAAGGAACGGATAAACTTCGACTCAATGCTTTCTTGCACTCACTCACTGAATCACACACAACAATAAGTTTTATAACACCAAGTTACTGGTGCGTTCACATATTATCAATGTGAAACCGATTCGCAAGATACAACTCACACATCTTGGTTTCAAGAATACAAGATATTATCATCTCACCAATCGCTCGTGACAAAATTCATGAAACAATCTAGGTGAGCGTGGGTTTAATCCAATGTTCAAAATCATATTCATAAGCACTCATGAAAATTGCAGCAAACCTTTGCTATGTCCAATACACTTTAGACAATCTACAAACCAATTCATGGCAGTATTCTTTCATACCTACTTCCGACGTATGACCGACTTTGGACTGTTTGAATAATTCGATTATTCTTAATAAACTCAATTATTCTGGAAGCCAAAACATGCAATGAGAAACACAATGATAATACTTAATCTTATATGACCCCAAACTTGTGAGTATAAATAAAACACCTTTATTTAATCACCATATTGATTACTCATTATCCATTGTTTAACGTTTCAGATAATCAACTTTATAACTCGAATTCTAACCACAATTGTCCCATGCTCTAAGCATGCACACTTTGGTTTCCTATGGTCCATACGTTGTGAAATAGATCAATTAAAACTTTTTAAATAAAAATCATTTCACAATCCCCAATCTTTATAATTAGTGTAAGAATACCAAATTCTTGCGAACTTTTAGAATATGTCAAATTCTAATATTCTATGCAATGATTCTCTTGTGAAGTCACGACACAAAAATCACAAAGACTCGGCCAACGAAATCACATGGTACTCTATCCAAATTGTTACAGAACAGTTCTATATATGTGATGTCTCTCACTCAATGTACATTCCTTTGAACATCCGTTTGCATAAAATTTTCTAATCCAGACATAAATTCTTAATTTCCAACTCCCAATTATGGAAACATTTCCATATTTACCATATGACAACTAATTCTTAATAGAATATTATCTATTCATAATAATGTCGATATGGTCCATTCAATACCATACTTCCAATTACTCACAAGCGACCAATCCTCAGCGAACTTTGGATCATCCTTTGATAGTTGTTTAATTATCTTAGTCAAAACTGATTCTTGTCCTTTTTCCCTCTTAATGCGCTAGACATTTGGAAAAATTTTAGAATGGTCAAATATTATTGCACTTGCAATTGATCCTTTGCCCGAAGCGTATGGGACACGATGCATAATGTCTTACATAAAGATACGATACTCTATCAATTTTCTGCCATAATATTTTATGTGTCACATTCTTACAATTCGAACTATGAATAAGGATACCATAATCATAATCGAAATTTAAGAACACACTATGTATCCTTTGAATAAATTTATTAAAATTTCTCAATCTAAGCTTTAGATTTTGAACGAAGTACAATATTCTCTCCCTTAATTATATAAAAACAACTTTTCAACTCTTACAACTTTGCAAAGTATAACTCTTGTTTTCTATAATTAATATTGCTAACTTGCAATACTTACCATAATAATCATGCTCCCACTTACATGATGATTATTTCCTTACCAGCTTAACACTTATGCTCCCACTAGCTTCGACATGTATTCAGAAATCAGTTGAACTTCTAGAAAACAATTTCTTAAGTTCATATTTCTAATACTCGATGCTTCGATAAGACTCTATCTAAGCTTCTCAAACTCATACACTTTTCCTTGGACAGCTCATATGTACATGTCTAAACGATTCTAGGACTCATATCAATAAGTCTAAGATGTTCAGAACCATTTGCCATTTCCCACAATTCAAACTATGAAGAGGTATGCCGTAATCATAGTTGAATTTGAGAAACCCAAATTACATAATGCTATCTTCAAAATCTCTCTTAGTGAAAGCGTTTCCTCACAATCATTCTCACGAATGAGAAAAAACCTTATGACACTTAGATTTTGTGGTGTATACGTTCTCGTCCATGTGAATTCGTCATAACCATAATCACAAGATAATGTCAGTGACAAATCCAAACTCTTATGGATAGAACTTGTTCTTCATAATTTCTTGCCATCAAGGGTCCCACCATTACTTCCAAGTTATTGAAGAGCCAACCCCTTAATTTCAATGTACTTTCCATTGAAAAAGGTGCCTTGCCCCTATATAATCCATCGAGAACTCGTAGAACTCACATGCATAATTAACTCAATTGAACAGGAACAAAAATAGTGTCAACACGATAGGTTGTAAACCTCAAGTCGTGTGCTAGTGATGATCGATAAGGTTTATTCTTGATTTGTTCTTGAAACCTTTCAAGACCAATAAGACTCCCACTGACTCCTTGACATATAAGGTTCTCTTGTCAAGAAACATTTCTTGACAACCAAATATTCAAGAGTTAGTGTAGTTTTATCAATACAAAACATTTCACATGATTGGTCCTAGCTGGTCTTTATCTTATCCAAGACATCACAACTTAACAATTTCAAATGTGCAAGAATAAGAAAAACCCTTTTCCAAATTCCACATTTGATGAATGTTATAGACCTTCTTAAGACTTGTCACTCAATTCACAATCTTGGAGTATAACTCTAAGACTTGATATTGGAACGAAGTATGATTGACTTCTTGATTTAACCATTTCCAAAATTCCCGATTCCTATTCTTAGACATACAAATTGTACTAAGACTCACTTAGAGGATCAATTGAGATATGGTTCTTAATCATTAAGACCTATCATAAAACATAATAAAAGGTACTCTCCCTTCTTCTTAGAGCGGAGAAACTTTTTATCTTTCTGCCTACTTGACTCTTCTTATTCGTTCTGCAATTGGTTGAAACTCTTTTAATCAACCCGGAATTATACTCAATCTTATAAGTATAACCATATTCACTAAACTTTAGTAAATCATGACGAATATCTTTGTTACTATTGTGGTAGACTTGATCAACGTACAACCGAGTGTACTCAATCTCTTAGTCCTTAAATTGACAATTTGTCATAAATTAGTCTAAATTTCCCAAATGTGAAAGGTTTCATTCATCATGCAATACTTGTTGCACGATTCCAAGTTCCTATCCACTTGAAACTTGGGTGATGAGAAACTCTCCCTATTTGGTAAACTCTTGACACTTCCACAAATAACCTAATTAGGAATCAAATCCATTTTGCTAATAATAGAAGTACACAAATATAAAATTTTCATATACGCCATTGTAAGGATAAACAAATAACCAAAATTTATTTTATTTATAAAGCAGTGAAAAACATGTCTTTACAATGCAAAATTCGAATGAAAAACTATGTAATCAAATACTCCTAACAAATCTATCATAACTTCCTAAGCTCAAAATCTGATCTTTGAATCCATGCGATCGTAATCCATTTGTTCGTGATCAGACTCATCTTGCTCTTCCATCAAACTTCCTCTCTTTTCTCTAATCCTGCAAAACATGCAAATGTAATCTTATCACATTATGTATAAAGAATAGGAATTTAATGGAGTTAGATAGTGGATTTTATACCTGAGGTAGAGCCATACTTCTTGACTCTCTCATTTCTTAGACTCTTCAGCTCCTTTGGGCAGCTTCGTATCCATTTCCCCTTCTCTTGGCAGCAGAAACAGGTGGGCTCTTCTAGAATGTCCACGGAAGCATGGTTGGTTGAATTACCAGACAAATATGCTCCATTACTTCGCCAAATGATTTCTGATTCAGTAGCAACAAGCATGTAAGTTAAGTCAATGAGGGTTTCGTCAAGATCCATCATATAATACTCTCTTTTGAACTTATCATTTGATTTAGGGAGTGACTAAAGAATCTAGTCCACAGCCAACTTATTGGAAAAAGACACACCCAACATAATCAACCTATCGATGTGTGATTTCATCCCTAGGACGTGAGCACACACGGGTTTACCATCTTCATGTTCCATTGCCAATAGGGTTTCGGTAATCTTGAACCTTTCAAATCTTCGATCTTGTGGGTTGGGGAGAACAACAGGAGGAGGAGGAGGAAGTAAAATCAAGCTAGTCCACATTGATCCTTCACTTTGGAACAAGCTTTCACTTTCAACAGGAACATCTTTTCCTTGGGATTCGGGAAGACCACGGTTAGAGTCAGACATCTACAAAACGGGAGAAATTTCAAGTTAGTTGATTGAATCCTTAATGAAACACCCAAATGAGACATTAAGTCTAGGATCCAACAACATTATTTACACATTAGAAGAGGGATGCCGTAATCCAACATGCAAATAATTTGGAGGTAAGTGAATGATGATTCACTAATTCTTAACCATGAAAAACATAAAGGCTTAAGTTTTAAATGTATTAAATTCCTAGATTTCCTTTGAGATTCATTGAACTTTTCAATGGAATGTTTAAATCTCGATATGCCCTTCTCGTTTGTGACTGGGATGCTGAGGATCACAAAGTGGGTGTGAATAACCATGAAAATCTACATGGTGCCCTCATTGTTACAATCACCTATTCGACGTGGCGGTAAACCACACACGCTCCATCGAACTATGACAAACATTGAGTCACCCTTTGCTACCTTTGCTTAGAACCAATTAGTGTGCCGGTTAACTACACACGCTCCAATAACTTCTTAACAAGGGTGAAAAGTGTAATTTCATGGGATTGCATCAATTTCACTTTTGCCTAAAGTAACTAGGATTGGGAATTTGCAAAAGCGTTTAGTTACTTTACATAGATTCATTATACTTATTAATGAAGAGAGGATTGCCCTATCCTACCCGTTCGGCTAACGACCCTCCACCAAGCAAGGAAGTGGTGGGTAAGAGTGGATACCCATTAAATGGCCATTTTATAGGCCATAACCTTATACTCCCCTTATAGATCAGTTTCGTGAATGAGGCCTACTAACGGTAAGACTAGCATTTTAGTTATACATATATAATATTAGACTTTTAATGTTATACATATTATAATGGTGTATTTTACACTTTTAAAATACTAGGTGGTTTAAATTTTCTAAATTACACTTTTAAAATATAAACCATATCATTATGGATTTATTAACTCTCCTTTAATTATACACTTAATTAATTTAATAAACCATAAGGGTGTAATTTGAACTTTTCAAAATTAGGGTTTTAGAATTTAGACTTTCAAAATTAAACTTTTAATCAAAGAATTTAAATTCCAAAACTTGAGGGCAAGTTTTGAAATTTTTTCAAAATAATTAGGTTTTAATCTCACTTTAAAATTTTCGAATTTAAGACTATTTAAATTAAATTTTTAAATATTAAAACTCTTGATTTAATAATTATCTTGAATTAAACTATTAATTTAAATTATTAAATCACAGGGGATTATCTAACAATTAATTTATCCTAATCCTTTTAATCCCTCTAAATTTCGAAAATCATGGGATAGGATAATTCAAAATCTTTAATTACCATATATAACCATTAAAAGATAATTACAAGATATAGGATAATCCAAATCCCTAAAATTTAGGATCTTATCTTGGGGAGGAGGCTAATTTCGAAAATCATAGGGTTTTTCAAACCCTAGATTTTGAAATCTTGAGGCTTAAGGAAAGGATTTGAAAACCCTTTCAAATTTTCGCAAATTAGGGTATAAAAACCCTAATCTCGAAATTTCTAGCCTCCTAGGGTTTATTGGCTCTAAACCCTAGTATGTCAGGTTCATACAATTGTATAATACTAATTGAAAACAAGTTAACCAAAGGCTCTGATACCACTGATGGGTTTTATACAAATAATCCTATATGTGCATGCAACCCTAGAATTGGATCTATGTTTTCACTATTAGATACACAACATTATGAACACATAAAGGAAACCTAGTTTTCCCTAGTATTTTCAAAATTCACATGTAAAGATAGATCACATACCTCTTGTTATTATATTGCAATAACACCCAAATCTTCAAACCCTAAGTCTTGAAAGCAAGTACCACAAGTGTAGTACCTCTAATGGCTCACAAACACCAAGAGCAAATGGAGAGACAAGAGAGAAAGAGAGAGAGAGGGAGGAGGTATGAAATCGGCCCTAAGAACCCTTTAGGAAGGCATGGATGAATGCTTATGGCCTTTGGGGTCTTTATATAGGTGTAGAGATTAGGGTTTCAGTCCTTATCCTTATTTAGTTGCTTTCCCACCAAGCAATCATAAGATAAGCCTTGAAAACCCTTATCCTTTATCCTTTGGACGATTTCAAGGATATCTTATCCCTTGAATTCATCCACCCTATATCTAGGATAACCATTACCCTATTTTGTAATTATCACATAATTACAATTTAGCCCCTCTAGTTTAATTAATTACATTTGATCACAAAATTAATTCTTAATTAATTATTGACCAATATTAATTAAAAAAAATATGATTTCTCCTTTAATATATTATTCTTATAACATATTAATAAATCATAATAACCTCTTTCTCTATTATTTCTCCATTCAAGTTGCTTTGGTGAAGGCAACCCAAAAGAACCATGCACAATCGGGTCAAGTACTTACCAAATATGATTACGGGCTTCGACACTAATCTAATATTAACATGGCTATTCCACCATGCCAGGGCTTTGTTGGAGAAGGTGCAGGAAGCAAACTTCACTTTACTCGCTTCTGGGCATGAACAAATTTCGAAGACCGAATCTGTTTTCTCGAACCATCGCATCAGAGCGATGACTCCACCAATTCCGTTAAAGGGAAGGGGTTTATAGTTGGTGAAGTCCTTGTATGAGCAGTCCCTAAAGCGCGCAGGGTCCTCACTGTGAGTAGAATGAACAGGTGTTCCACCTCCGCTGGAACTGGCAGGATGATACTGAGCCATGACTATTGCCACAGCCGCAGCTACTGCAGCATTTAGAGTTGCCACATCGATTTGTGGAGAAGGTGTTGGAGTTATCGGAGTGGCATGTCTAGCTGATCGTCATGGAGGAATCTTGCTAAAAAGGATACAAGATGAAAGGAAATGAGTCTATAGTAGTGGATAAAAGTCAAAAGCTGAAAGACTGGATGTATCGGGTCCTGATTTCTACAGGGTTCTAGAAACAATTCACAAAAGAGTCTATACCTAATAAACTATATGAATTTGAAATAACTATCCTCGAATGAATATATGTTGCCTGAATAACTATTACCAGTTGCATGAGAGAAAACAATCCTAACACATAGTGTGAGCAGTGTCTTCACTCACTCATTAAATTAACAAGATTATTATTTTGTTAATGTGACGTGTCAGGCGTTATGAACTTGTTCTTGTTCCTCCTTGACTCTTCTGTTGTCTGGGTTTGTTGCGCGAGAATGAATGTAACTAAAGAATCTATGAGATTTAGGGTAATTTTATGGGGCGATCCTTACAGAGTCATGCTTATAATTGTAGAATGTATATAAGTTGTATATAATTTAAGATTAGATAGGCCTTCGAATAAATGATCCTACTCCAAAACCGCAACCTAATGGGGAATGGTAGTGAAGCGTAGATCACAAATTTCAAGTCTATAAGATCTAAATTATATAAAACCTTGGGAGTATACATTGTAAGATTATAGGCCTATCCCTAAGGTTCTTTTAAGTTATCATGTAAGTTGTTTATATAGTGCCTAAAATACTCCTATATTATTTTAACGTAATGTACTTGTTCTAGAATATTCTTGACAGGTGCGAGGTAAGTGTTAAGACTATTGCAACACCACATCACTCTCAAACACATGTCGGTCACATATCAAATGAATATAGTTGATCAGGCTATATTGAACCTTGCTATGATTACATAACTGTTCAGGTTTGACAACAGTGTTCAACCTTTAAATACTTTAGTTCTGTTGTCCTTGTGATACTCGTTCTAGTATTTATACATGTATAAGCAAGTAGGTATATTTTTATAACTTATCGCTATTCTCTTAAAATATATCATTATCTAGAGCACTTAAGCCTCATTGTATTTATAGTTGTATATCTTTTATCGGTTGATATGCTTAGTTCACTATAAACAATGCTCTGTTACCAATCTATCAAACCCCAAAACCGGAACGGCGGAACGTTCGGGGGTGTAGGAAGTCATGTTAAGTATCACAAGACATGCATCATAGTAAGAAAATTAATGCACAACCATTTCATTAGAAAGAAAATGTTTACAATGTGTGTGTTCACAAAACATAGAGTACATAAGCAAATAACAAAACAAGACTTGAAGCTATATTGCTCCATCTTCTAAATTCCCAGTGCGGGTACCTGTCTACTAGTTTCCTGAGAATACAAGTTATATAAAAGAGTTTGTCAGCGTTTAAGCTGGTTAGTTCATAAGATTTTAGGCTATGCTTTGGAGTGACTCAACTTCTACATACCAAATTATGCAGGATATTTGTCTTATGTATGATTTGTATATGTTATTCAAGATTGGCGATTGTTATTGTTTTGCACTTCTAGACTATATATGGTTCAACAATGTAGGAGAAGTTAGTGGGTAGGACCATTTTGGTGTATATCTATTTTGAAATCTATCAACCTAAGAATACAATTCTAGCTTAGGCACCTCTCCAATATGTAGTCTATTAGTAGAGTAATTAATAGAAATACTTTTAAATATCGGATTGAGGACAAACCTAATCGGAGTATATGTCCTAAATTATAGTCATAATTCCTAAAGAAATACTAATTCACTATAGAAACTAGCTTTGATACCAATCGATCACCACTCCTCGACCGTTAGCGGAAAATGTCAAGTGGTGACGGTATAAAGATTTACCAAATCAAAGAGTGCCAATCATTTACCTTTTATAAATGAATTCTATGAGTCTTCTTTCCAATAATCCTTCCTTGATTCAATCTCTTTCTCTTTCCTAGGAACACATGCGATATTTGGAAACGTCAACATAATGCTGGTGAGTGTATAGGTTTTCATAGTTTTTGGCTTTTATTGGGTATTATCATTTTAAGAATCCTTTTTTATTTTAGAAATCCTTTCCTAAAGTATTTTATCAACCCTAATTTACTATCTTTTAGGATAACTAATTAATACTATTTTAGGATATATCAATTTATCCTAGTTTGCTATCTTTATGGCATCTCTAATGATCCTGTCTTATTATCTCTAGGATATATAACGATTCTATCTTAGTATTTTATTAGGATTTTTATCTAAGCCTAATGTATTTTATCTACCATTCCAAGGTATACCTAATGGTGATCATAATCTAATGTGATATAACGTATTACCATCAGTCGCAAAATTGACGACGTCTGGCTAAAAAGTGTTCTCCAACACGACGCTTCATCAGACTTTGAGGAGTGAAAAATAAGAAAATTATCCTACTAGGATTGTAGCTAGCAATTGCAGGTGGGGTTGTCATACCTTATGTAGATCTATACATATCTTTCTAGCTCTCACAAGATGAACGATTATAGGTATCTGTGGAAAGCCTAATTTAATCAGGCCTTTGGATGAAGTAACAACTCACTAATGCATTGACCTTAGGTATTCATCTTTTATCTTTTATTCTCATATATATATGATGGGTTTTAAGCATTACACCATTCCTGTGGTGTACATGCAACCTTAATTGCTTTGGATATAAGTTTTTCTTAGGTTTTACATGGAAACTAATTTTCCAAATCAAAACCCTAATCTAGCATACATAAAACCAAAATCTAATCAAATTAGAGTTAGAAGAATACATTTCTTATTGATAGCTTAATCTTGACCTTTAAGAGCTTAGTGCCTCAAGTGTTGCACCTCTAATGGAGTCACAAAAACCACTTAGCAAAGGATGAATAAGAGAGAATGAGAGAGAGAGAGAGAGAGAGAGACAGAGAGAGAGAGTACTTATGAACGTGATTCACAAAAACCTCTAATGGAGTCACAAAAACTTCTAATGGGTTTAAATTTTATACAATATTATTGTCTCACGATCAGTCATGATAAATTCCATGAAGTGATTCACATGAGCATGGGTTTAATCCAATACTCAAATCTTATTTCAAGAGTACTTATGAACGTTGCAACAAACCTTTGCTATGTCTAAACATTTAGACAATCTACAAACCAATTCATGATAGTCTAACCTCATAACTTACTCCCAAAGTATGATAGAATGTGGATAATTTGAATAATCTAATTATTCTGGAAGTAAAACATGCAAATGTGAAACAATAGTAAACAATCGACACAAGATATTAAACTTTACTCATAGATAAATCTCCATTACTTATTCATCGAATGTCAATTACAAGTTTCTAAACATCTATCTAATCGCTAAAACTAATATTACCCCTTAGAAGAATGTTCATCGGATGTTGAACGTGCTTACCCCTACTCAGGCCCTTTATTAGGGGATATGTAGGATTCTCTTCTGACGATGCCCTCTTAACCACGAGGAGCCCTTATTCTACTTGATGGTTGATGAAGTGATATTTTCTATCGATGTCTCAGGATCTACGATGATCCCTTGGTTCCTTAGTTAGGGCAACCTCTCCATCGTTATCATAGAAAATCTCCATGAGATCCTTTATGGCTGGTACAAATCCATTTTCTCCAATGAAGTTCTTCAACTATAAAGAATAGATTAGGAACAATTTGTTCACTTCCGGGTTGGCTACTAGATCTAGAAAATATATATTCTGAAATAAGAAGGGGTAGCACGAATTAAAGAGAAGTGATCAAGGGTAAGTTCCTAAAGATACGTACTAAGGGTAGGCAACGAAGTTTTGGTAGTTCTCAAATGTAAATGCTATTTATGTTCCGTCTACCAAAGAAATTACGAAATGATCAAGGATTTCCGAAGCTATAATTTCTACTATGGGTACTCTTACTATAATAAAACCATATTTGAAGAATATATTTAGAGAGTTATTGTTTCTAATGAAGCAAGTGAAAGTTTATGATATTTTAAATCACATTATCTAGGTAGGATTTTGAGAGTCTAGAATTGATAAGTAATCTCACTATTATTAAACATGTGTGATAATTCCAAGAGAATGAAGATACATGTGTAGCGATCAAACAAAGTAGTAAGATAAAATAGATACTTATTAAGGTTAAAGGTTTAAGTCATCAATAAGGGAATTTATACATAAATATTTTGATTATTCTTGTGAAAAATTGTACAATTGTCTAAGTCAAGACAAATACAAGCTTAAGAGGAGTCGGGGTATTTATTAATTAAAACAAGTGTGAGAGTTTAGGAATTCACTAGAGATTTTAAAGTAGAATGCTATTGTAAGAAAGGTGTAAAAATATCGACCATTGAAAATAGTGCATTCTTAATTCAGTGATTCTACTAAAAACAATCATTTTAAGGGTATATAATCATCATATTTAAAACTTTTTATGTTTTTAGAGAAAAAATGTAACAAAAGAAAATATATTATACACATATATTTTTTGGATTTAGAAAAATGATAAGAGCAGGGGTATTCATCAGGTGTATTGATTTTAAGGAAAAAATACAATGAAAATTACATTTTAAATCAAAATTTTAAATTTAGAACAAAAGAGCAAATACAAATAAGGATTACTTGTTTATACTAGATTTCAAAATAAAAATAAAATGTATATGATAGAAGACGTAATTGAATATATCAAAGTTGACTAAATCATAATTATGCCTCACGACTTTACACGTATTAATCGCTTAAAACGAAATGGTCAACTTCTAATCTTTATGTGTACGAACATGGTACCAAGAGAAGCAAAATAGACGGTAACAAAATTAGACAATGTCTTATGATATTATTATGGGTGTGCGAGATCTAAAATTAGAAGGAGAGAAAGAATTCAAGTGTGGTGGAAGAAAAAGGAAGGTAGTGACGGCAATGATTGTTGTTGTTATAATTTTAAGATCAATAATTATATGTAGATTTAAAACTTAGGTTGATATATATATATATATATATATATATATATATATATATATATATATATATATATATATATATATCAAAATTCAATCCTTGATGTATGTTGATGATTACATAGACACGTGGAAGTTTTAAAGTGTTTGCTAATAATTCGTGAGTTATCAATTAAGTTAAACTCTATTTGTGAAAACTAAGGAGCATTAAAACTTGTAATTGAAAATCTACTAGTTTTGACCTTTTTTGACTGGAGTCTAACAATGGTTAAAACGGATAAGGTAAAACTCAGTATATTTAAAAGAATAATTATACATTGTTGAAAGTGTGTCACTGGAAATTCAAAAGTGAACACTAAGTTTTGCAATGTTTTAAGTTTTAGAAACTTTAAAGTTTATAAAACAAGTTTGAAATAAAATAAATAAATGAGGTATGTTTTGAAATTTAGGCATTAGCGATGCCTTGTAAACATGTTTCAAGTAAAAGGTTTTAAAAATACCATGTTGGGTTTCAAGAAAACACATTTAAATAATGTACAATGCCTAAATGAGAAAGTGGTCCAAAATGTCAAAAGAAAAGTGGTTTATAAATCTGGTGAAGCTTTTACCCGTGTCATGAACATCAACTTCATATATTTAAGTTTTATATAATATAGTTTCAACACTTTTATAAAAGCAAATGTTTCTAAGTTTTTTTTTTCAAAAACGTGACAAAATGCTAAGCAAGGTTGAAAATGGTTTATATTCCCTTAAAAAGCACATATATCTATTGAAGTGGATTTTAAATGAAATTGAAATAGCAAGGAACCAATGTTGGTTAAATTGAGTTTTGAAGAAAAGTGTTAAGTTAAAGCAAGTTGTTAAGAGATTTTAGCAAGAATATGGCTTACATTCTTAAGAAACGTCTAGGAAGTTGTATGAAGTGGTTATAAAGTCTTTTGATGATAAGTAAAACTGATGAAGCGAAATAACTTTTTGATGGAATATTAAGAAGTATGGAATAGGTAGATTAGTGTAGTTGATTATACCTAAATACTAGAGCGAGTACAAGGCAAGTATAAGACGAGTACCGATGTGTTTTCCCCCAAGATAAAGGACAATAAAAATTATTTGTAAAACATTTGATGGTGTTAATGAAGTTTATGACCTTTAATAGAGGTCAAAGGAATATCCTATGTTATGTTTTAAGCTCAAGGTGGAAACAACCTAGTGCTAAATCATAGCGTAGAAATAAGGTCTCACATATGGGTTAAACCTCCGTGTCTCCTCGTGAGTTGAATCGGGGATGCTTGCCAATGGTATCTCAGTGATTACTAGTGGCGACTCATCTACTTTCTAACATGATGATCCAATTCTCATTCTTGTCGGTATCAGAACGCTTTTCCTAGTTTTAAATCTAGTACGAAGACGATGAAAAGGTATTGAGGTATAGTTGATCACTACTAGAAAAACAGACTTTCACAACGTGCAATGTGTGTCGTAAAACGCTCAGACAACACGCAAATGTATGTCTAGGAAGGCCCTGTCATAACAAGAGACGACACACTTTTGTGCGTCGTCTATTTACTACGTGCATTTATGACACATATTTACGACGCGTAGTTATGACACGCAATGTGTATCAAGGAAGTCCATGTCATAAAGGAAGACGACACAAATTTACGTGTCATAACCTTACGATGCGCCTCTTTATGACACGCAATGCATATCAAGGAAGCTCATGCCATAAAGAAAGACGACACACAGTTTTGCATGTCATAATTATAAATGTTTTTAAAATTATATATTTTTGATAGACTTACTAATTTTCGAATTAAATAATACATTAAAAGTATCATAATACAAAATAAAATAACATAAACAATAAAGATAATTCGTTGAACTAATATATCAAATACAAATAATCATTCCAATAGTAAGTAAATGTAACACATTGCTAATATTGCATAATATTTTTTATTGAAAAGAAAACATGTACAACATTAAAAGAAACCAATGACTAAATTCTCCTTTGACAATTTCCTTTCTAATAGAATAACCTGAATGCAAGAACTTTGAGAGGCGGCAGGGCATGGAAAGAGGTTGCTACTGAACTTTAGGTAGTTATTAATAGCATAGAGGAATGTTGGAACAGCAAGAAGCACATTGTTGCGAGTTGCCTGCAGAAAACCATGGCAGACATAAAGACATGAGCATGAGCTTTGTTGCTGCTTTTTAAAAAACTGAACTTATTCTATAGGTTATAAGATATAGTATAAAATTTTAACTTTTAAGCATTCTATAGCTAGCATAAAGTAGAATTTGGAATAATTAAGAATACAATGAGTACTTTGTTGTTGGAAGAAGCCTAATCATTGCATAATATGTTGACTCAAAAAGGAAAATGTGGCAACTTTACCTATACAAAGCTGGATACAGAAAGAAGTGGCTTCTCTCCAATCTTCTGATTTTTAGCCTGAAAATTAACAAAGAATTTAGCAACTTGTAAGGAATAAGGGAAGAAAGTAATACACTAAGTTCAAAACATAAAAATCAATTAAGATAACATGCAAATAATGAGAGCAGAATACCTAATACCCTAGCCAACAAGTTAGCATCATATATTCAGGTGTAAATAGATGAAAGATAAGCTTAGGTCACACAAAATTTCTCCAAAATAAAAGCAGAACATAAATATAATAAAATTAAGAAATGAAGAACATATATGTATTAGAAGCATGACAAGTGCAAAGATAACTTTTGCAACATCTGTCAGAAAGTTAACACTGATGGGAAATACACACCAAAATCGGTTGTAAAAGATGATCAATTTAGTGAGCTAATAATCAATTATGTTTTCTTGATTTGCAGTGTACTCTGGGCTTGTTTTTCCTCCAAGCTTCCTTGCAATGTGTTGTACAGCTGCTTGTCATTGCTGCTGATAGTAGCTGCTCTTTCTTTTATTGCATCCATCATAAGGGTATATAAGTAATTCCACAACATCTTGAGTAAATTACAAAGTTTGTCCTTGTGTTGTACTCTTTGTTTTCAATATTATCCAAAAACAAATTTTTGTTGCCTTTTTACCACTGTTATGTTTTGCATTTGATCCTTCCAAAATCACACATTAAGCTATATCACGTGTTTTGCACACACAAGGGTATTTTCGTCCTTTCATCCTGCCATGTTCAAAAATTGGTTATTTTGTTTACGTTTTAGTAAACTCCAAAATGGTCCTTTCCATTTTCCATTTTCTTTGGTTTTCATTGCTAAAAGAATCTTTTTTCTACGCTCAATTTAACACCATGAAATCGAATTTGTTAAGTCCATGTAAAATGAACATTTTGCCCTTATTTTGAGTTATCTATTATTCTCTTATAGTAATTACGTATTATATGCCCTTGTTTAAAAATAAGTTTATTTTGTTCATTTTTAAATAGGGCCTAAAATATTACTCTTGTTCAAAACACATTATTTAAAGCAAGAGTGAAATTAACCTAATATATCATGTCACTGAGATAAAACTAGAGAGAAGAAATGATGAAAATACACTTGTGTGTAAAACAAGAGCAGAATCAACCTAATTTATCATGTCATCGAGATAAGACTAGAGAAAAGAAATGACAAAAGTACCCTTTTGTGAAAAACAAGAACAGACTTAAACTAATTTGTCATGTGTCACGGAGATAAAACTAGAGAGAAGAAATGAAGAAAATAGCCTCGGGGCCCACATTAAAAGAAAAGGCATAGCAAAGAGGCTGAAAATCTGACCTTACAAAGAGAAGCCCTGCAGTAAGAACCAATCCTCCGACAACCCATAAAACTTGTTCATTAATGGTTGTTGGAAGAGTTGTAAGAAGTTCTGAAATAAATGGCTCCTTAGGTTTGGGAATCACAATTAAATTAAAGAATGTATAAAAATTAAAGAACTCACCTAACAGAAGATTAGGGTTCACATATCGAAATGATGTTAAAGAAGATTAGGGTTCACATGTCTGAATGTTGCTTCCATATACGAGTAACTGAAGTAGAAGATGAGTCATGGGTACCATCAAAGTTAAGTTCTACAAAGTGACCACCTCCTTCACCTCTCGCCAGTCTTCCCGACTTCACACACATGCATTTCACTTCTTCACCTCCTTCACTTGTCCCCTCCAAGCTCAAAACCTACATATGTCTCAATAATATATCAATAAAATCTTCACACAACCATTTAAAAGATCTAATCCATTAGATACCTTCACAAAGTGTGTGAGGTCTGAAGGGACAATGAGAATGTATGGAACTCTAGGCATTTGAAGGGCTTTTGGAGCAAGCGACAAGTCTGCAGGAGTGTCTTTTGCGGCTTGGTACAGAGGATAAAAGTTGTTGTCACAAATGTAAAAATATTAAATTAAGAAAAAAGAAAAAAGAAAAATATTATTTGAATTTTGAAAACATGCCCGCATTGACTCAGCAGATAGTTTGTTAGTGTCTTCATGCGATTCTTGATCCCATGTGACACCACATCCATACTAAGTTGTTTCAATACTTCCACACTACAGCATCCTACTATCATCTATATTTTTTTCACCCAATTATTAAAATTTCTCAACTCACGTTTTTAAATAACAACACTTACCTTATTTGCTGAGATTGTTCCTGGATTTGTAATGCAAGTTATCTGTCGATCTTGATCAACTATATTCATATCAAAAGCAGGTTGCACAATCAAAAGATACAGTTTTAAGACTTCTTAGTCATCCAATACTTAGAGTAATTTACACTTTTGGTCCCTTTGTATAGACGATTTCTTCAATTTTGTTCGTCTAAGGCTTTTGTAAACGTGTTACAGGTAAAAAGAAAGGAGAAGTTTAGATCATTATACCCTCCTAAGGATTTCAAGATGGAATAAATCATCATAAAGCTTCTTTCTTGATCTCGGGGTGCTCTAAATCAATAAAAGGCCCTAACTGTTTATGAGATAAGTACAATGATTGTTAGTTTAGAGTGGTTTTGATTTTTGAACAGTTACAGGGTTAAAAATGTAAATTCTTACCAATATAAGCAACTGACGTTGCTTTCTTTGTGCACATGCAAGAAGATCAGAGAGTGGCTCAAAGAATAAGTTGCCAGTCATGGTGTAAGGGCCTGAAGCAATAATCTGCTCAAAGATGACATGGATAGAATCAGAGAGAATCCAGATAGTAAACTTAAAGGGGTGATTTAGTAAAATGAAGAACAAGCTTTACATACCAATGATAAATCTGATGTTATATCAGATAAATCAGCAGGCTTGTTATCTTCATCCATAACTTGTCTCTTCTTTTGAGGAATATTTTCATCATCGGGAACTGATAACGGTACATAATCAAAAAATTTTGTTGCAATTAAATAGTTCCCACTTGGATTATATCCTTTAATACCTACCACCTATCGAATTATGTATATGTTAAATGTTTTTTTTTGTCAGTTTCTGTAACATACACGTTCTGAAATTGTGTATTGTTATTATTAAAAGTGAATAAAATTGAGTGTTGACTTCTAACAAATAGTTTTTACTAGAAATGAAGTAAAACTATGTTTAAAATCACTCATAAAATATTGCAAGTCTTATGAGATTCCAATTAATAGTCAAATAATGAAAATTTAGAGAAAATATAAAATTTGAAATAAGTAAAATTTTATTATTTGATTTTGTAGAGAATCTCGTTAGAAGTGTTTAGGCGAAAACCTCGTTGAAATCCGAGTTATAACGAAGAAGTTATGATTAATCGAAGATCCAAGAACAAAACCGGCACGGCGCCGAATGACGTAAAAAGTGAGTTTTTGATAAACTACTTTTTAGCCTTAGTAATCTAAATGAAAGTCATAATATTTGTTAAAACGAGAAGTTCGATAAAATGAACGCCAAAATCTTATTTCGTATGAGGAAGTTATGATTTTTCGAAGTTTCAGCTTAGCAGTAGACTGCTAAGAACTCGAATTTTAGATCGATTGATTTTTAGCCGACACAACCTAAACTAGAATTGAAGGTCTCATCATTAGTAGTACAATGGTAAAAAGTCTGATGAAAACGGATGTCGGATGAAGAAGTTATGAATTTTTAACAGATTTTCCTATCCCGGTCTGTTAAAAATAATAATATTAAAATTAAATTCAAAATTAGCCAACAAAGTCTTAATGAAAGTTGTAGAGCATAGTTTTAGCTACACGTGCATATAAAGAACGTCTAAAATGGAGCTCGTATGCGAAAGTTATGAATTTTACAAGATTTGGCACAAAAATCGAGAAATTTTGCATGAATAGTGCTGCCACGTCGCATGAACAGTACCGGCCACCAAGACCATCCATGTATCCGACGTTGATGAGTCATGCGTGCCACGTATCACCGGTCCCTCGCATGTCCGACGCGTGCCGCTTCCAGATTCGACCGATATCGCGACCAGTAGCCTTCCGACGCGCGCCTCGCAGCTGACTCCGCTCCGTGTCAGCCTTCCGAGCCTCGCACCTGGCCGCCTCACATGCGCGACGTCTGGCCTCCGAACCAAGCTCCTGCTTCCGCATGGCCTTCCCAGCTGCTGACTCATCCAGCCTTGGATCTGAACCTCAGCCCTATACAAGGGAGGGCTGCGAGGTCTTCCAGGTAATTTTAGAAAATTGCCATTTTTGGCCCCCTTTTCCATATTTTCACTATTTTGACTTCCCCTGAAGCCCCGGTACTGATTCCAAAGCCCGAAACATGCCCCGAGACTCCCGATAAGCCCGGAAGTTTTATCTTTTCGGTTTCGAAGCTCTACCTTCGCAGAGCCCGATTTTCAAGAAAACTCCCGGTTTTCAACGACGAAAGTCATATTTAGAGCCGAAGTACTGCCCAAATTATTATTTTGACCCCCGGTTAATTTCACAGTGAGTTCAATATATAGGAAGAATTGTATGTTATGTGTTATATGTGCTATGTGCTTTTTAGTGTTCTTATTCCGGGTTATTTTCCTGTGTTATTTTTATTCGCTATTTTTAATAGCAAAGTTATACCTTTGACCATGTGATCAGTGAAAGGACTTAGATTCACGGTGGTACTGGTATGTAGCCTCTGGCCATATAGAACATGTCTCGTAAAAGAATGCCTTCTATTCGATGGCATTGGCAGAAGGTTAATAGGAATGGTATGTAGCCTCTGACCATGTAGAACATGACTCCATAAGAGAATGACCTCTATTCTATGGTATTGGCAAATTGTTAGATAGGGCTATAAGCCTGAAATCTACCAAAATGTTAATCAGAAATTATATGTCTTTTGTTCCTTTTGGGCCAAAGCCTTATTGATGCATATCAAGTATGGAAATCGTTATGTCTCATTAATCGTAAATCTTTGAATCAAATCTTGAGTTGATATTGAGAACCTGACATATGATATGTATATGCTATTGTTGTTCTTGTTCTCTTTTGCTTCTGTCATATTGGTATATATAAGGCATAAGATTATATTATATCTATTTATTGAATTCACTAAGCGTTATTGCTTATCCCTCTCAATATTTAACAATTGCAGGTGATGAGTATCCAATATAGCTTTATACTGCTGAAAGATTTATAATAGTTAATACTATTTCTCTGTATTTGAATGTTCATGTATGTATATGAATAGTAGATTCCTGGGTAGATATGAAATCTAATAAAACTTAGTCAGTTTGTATCCAATCTTTTGTAATCACTTTATTAATATAAAATATTGTTTTATAAATATGCATGTAGCATGTTTTGAGGAAGTAACTTAAGAATAATGTTGGAATAGTATGAAAGTTTGGGTCTTTCATAAATAAGAATGTTTGGGTCTTTCAGTTTCCATTTTTTAACTATCTACCTGGCGTGGGAAAAGGGAAAACTGGTCCAGTTTCTGTAAGTCAAGGCGTACACGTTAACCTCCAGAATGCTCAACACTGTTCAAACTAGTAACAAAGGAAAATAGTAAGGTCAAAGATGTTTGAAAAGAGCATAAAGATTCAACAATATTACCTTCTTTGAAGCATGATTGGTTTTTCCTTTAAACGCCCTTCTTCTTCACAACAAATCATGCCAATGACAAATATACTTTTCTGATAAGGAATCAAGAGATGTAATTTATGTTGTTCAAGCTCTTCAAAGATGATAAAAAAGAAAAGAATAATTCTAATAAAATAGAGATAGGAATTACTTGGGAAGTAACGGATGGATCAACAGGTTCCTAATAAAGTTGAGATGCAACCATGGCTTTTAAATACTACATGATTTTATCCTCAAGATAATTAAACTAAACTTCCAAAAACATTAAATTTAGTGATGTAAGAATAATCATGAGACAAAAATCAATCAAAATTAAGAGAATGCTACAATACCTTGTCTTCTATCCTATCATACATGTATATGCATCCATGATCTAATCAACAGCTCCATTCCAACCTTTTCCAAACCACCCTCATATTGCTCCTCCTAATTCATCATATTCATCACCTCCTCCAACCACCATCCTTCACCGCCTCATCCAATTTTCATGGAGCCGCTACACTGCTCTAGCCTCCGAGCCGAGCCCTCAAATCGATCAAACCACTTGGTGATCTCAAATCTCACGTGATGCACGTCAGCGAGGACATGAGCCCAAAGAGGGCTCTGTAAGAACCTCGATATCTTCTTCTCGATCTTCTCCATCTTCCGTGACAACTATAGGTTCTTGTAGACATTCCAACGGCTAGAGACGAGGAATTTTCCAACGAGTTCGAAGCTGTTGTGGAGAGCTCTAGAGAGAGTATCGAGCTGCATCTGATGTGTTGTAGTTAACTCCACGTCGGAGTACTTTATCTGAAATACGGTTACGTTATTCCTTAAGGATAAACAAAAGGGATTCAATAGCGGCGGAGGAGGATTAAGGTTTACAGAGAAAAGGAGAAGGAGAGAGTGAAGGTTGCCAGCTAGGGGAGAGGAAAAATCTTATGGTGAAATTCAAACAGGGTTTGAGATAAACAAAAGGGAAAGAACATGAAGGAGAAGGAGGAGAACACATGAAGGAGAAGGAGAAAGGAGGAGACGTAACAGGCAGGGTTTTGATTTTTTTTTGGGATTTCATTTCCCCCTTATCCACTAAACACGCTCATTAATATTATAAAGCGACACTTCTAGAGGACGCGCATTTAACATGCAGCGCCCTCTGTGTTTTTCATTTTTTTTCTTATGACAGTAATTTAAGGGCACGCAATAATGCGTGACCTAAATTGTTAAATTTTTTAAAGAGATGACATTTTTTTAATGTCACTCTCTTTTGCGTAACATAAATCAATGAGTGTCATGGTTTGCACGTTATAAAAGGGTCTTTTTCTTGTAGTGGATATTGGTTTCGACATAAGATTATTACGAGTGGCTATCTTGCTACTAAACTTACGTCTAAAGTCAATAGCTACCCAGGAATATTCATTCTCAATACTAAGTGGATTGCTCCTAGAGTGGCTAGTGATATAACCTAAGTGGTTAACGTAGCACTTGATAAGGGACAACAATATTTCTAAATAAGACATTGTAGTAAAAGTGAATTAGTTTCTAAGTGTACCTAGATGAATGAATATAATATAAAATTCCCATACATACACCAAAAAAATTGTGTTTTCAAAAGTTTAAGTTGAAAGTCGTTTTGAACATAATTCTACTATAATCGTTTCCAGCCTTACACTAACTTTCCTTAATTAAGCATAGTTAGCCAGGCTATACATAATTAAAGGCTAATAATGCGTACTCGAATTAGTTATACCAGTAGTATGTTCAATATTTTTGAACGTTTTGAAATTTTTTGTATATAGTTGTGGTTCTCCAAAGGAAAACCGGTATTCTCTATAATATTCGGCTCTGATACCATTTCTATCACACACCGCTAAAGCGGAAACACGATGCGTGGTAGTACAAAGGGTCTCATAGAAAAATATAAAAGACAACACCAACCATAGTATTAAAAAGTATTACAATTTACAATGTGTTTGAACATATTTTAAAAGAAATTGCAACGCAATTGAAATACAACCCATGTGAATGTTCCTAAAGGTGATGTGTCCTTAAGTGCCATCTTATAGACGAGTTCTCGAAAAAGCATGGAAAATGAGCGGTCAACTACCGAAATAGTTGGTGAGTACTCAAAGGTTAAAAATAATATTGGTTTCATGAATCGTAATCAAAGTTTTCATAGAAGTTTCCATAAATAAAAATACATTGCTAAAATAAGTAAATAAGTTTACATAAACAAAGTTCATTGTCATCATGAGAAATATAGTATGTTGCCAAATGAGATGCAAAGTTCACATTCTCATGGGAAATAAAGTTCATTACTAAAATGATTAAATAAGTTTCGTTGCTAAAATGAGTAGACAAGTTTTGTTGATAAAATAAGTCTAGAAGTTTCAGCGCTAAAATGAGTATACAAGTTTCGTTGATAAAATGACTATGCAAGTTTAATCGCTAAAATAAGTATACAGTTTTTGTTACTAAAATAAGTATAAAAGTTTCATTGCTAAAATAAGTATACAAGTGTTGTTGCTACCATGAGGATACAAGTTTTGTTGCCAAAATGAGTATATAAGTTTCGTTGCTAAAATGAGTATACAAGTGTCACTACTATCATGAGTATACAAGTTTCGTATGTGCATAATGATTCCATTCATGAGTTCACAACCCAAGCCTAATGACCGAATCGTTCCCTATTAACTAATATGTGTATCGTAGACATATAGAATAAAATGATAATATGCACTCAAGTGAATCGTGCGAGAGAGGAGTTGTCTACCTCCTGATAGCGCTATCCATAATGACCATAGGCTCAAAAGAGTTAATGAGTTGTGTCAAATGATTCCAGTGACTTAACCACGATACATGCCTCATGAATTTAAGTAACATACACATACATGTAAAAGATAGCAACGAAGTTTGATACGAGTCAAAATAAATACAACGAATATAAATAGTTTAGGACAAAAACATTTTAAAAACCGAAAATAGGGGGATCTGTGAATACTCACAATGCTTTGATATGATGCTAACGATGCCTTGAACTTGGTTCCGCTTGTATCACTACCAATTCCTACAACGATGTTACACACTAATGAGTCTCTAATCGAAATCTAATGCTATTATACTAACTACTATAATAGAACTATGCCAATAATGTGTCAAATCCGATATTGATAAGGTATAAACATGTTTCTATGAATATTAAATTTCCATGAATCAATTGTTATATAGCAATTTAAGTGGAAAATTCTCATTATTAAAATGTTAATATTTAACCTTTAAGAGGTGTTCAAATGATTAAATATTCAAAAAGTAAATCAATTTAGTTCTAAAATTTCCCAAGCTTTGTATTTCAGTTTCAACTGAAGTCAAAGATGTTAAGATAAATTTACTTGAATTTTTTATTTGTCTAACTATTTTTCACCATTTTGATTCCTTCACTAATCACAAAATCATGGAAAAATAGTAAATTATCATAAAAAAAAAAGCGTATAATATTTGTGTAACTGTTTTACAGTATACATAATCCGGGAAATTTATTGAAAGTCATTTTTGAACAAAAAATCCATATTTTTAGAATTTAAGTGTGTTTTATACTAAGAAAATAGAAATAAATAGTAAATTGTTAAGATAAATTCCCAAAACACTTATTTATGGTTATAATGTAATAAAAGATTTCCTGGTAAATGTTTATTAATTTCGGATGAGTTTAAATATTTTTCACTTATTTAGTTGTTATCATATACATTAAATCTTCGAAAAATAGTAAAAGTTATGGAAAATTCATCAATTCTTTTTGTGATGCTTACATTATATATAGAAGCTTCGAAAAATAATGTATGTGATTTTGATAGCTTGAAACACGATTTTTGTTATTTATTTGCCTTAATAACAATAAAATAAAAACTAATGGTAAATAGTAGTAAATTTTTCTCAAACTTCATGGAGGATGTTGGATTACAGTATAGGTCGTTCATGAATTCTTCCAAAATTTATTTAGTAGTTTAAGTATTTTATATACGTTAACACTCTATTTTCTTATTATTTTCATGTAAAAATCAATAAAATATATATTGAGCTGAAAGTTTCCAGAATTCATCTTCATGAAATTTAATAATAGTGAAAAATTGTTTACTTATTTTGGATGTCTAAAAACATGCCTAAAAGCTTAATATATAATAGAAAAAACTTGGTTTTTGTGATTTTGGTAAAAGTTATTGATGTCATTTGGAGAATTTTCCAACATTTTCCAAAGAGTTTTGAATCAATATCTTTTTGTAACTTTGATCTTATGATTTTAGGAGTTTAAAATAGTTTTTGAAGGATTTTTATTGATTAAGAAGTCCTTTGAACACGCAACACAAAACTAGTATTCACATATAGGTGTTGTTTGAGCAATAGTTTTGTAAAAATTGTTAAAAATTGAAATCTTAATGTTTTGAAGTGAGACTACTTGGGTTGGAAAGAAAATTCATTTCATTATAATCCATACTAATAATCACGGTTTTTAGTTAATAAATGAGAGAGATATGGAAGTTCAAAGTCAGGTGAAGTAATTTGGCAGATTACATGTATGATAATTAGTTAGAAAAGTGAATTTTCATCATTACTTTGAGTAAATCCTTTGAAATATTTTAATGGTATCATGATAAATTCCTTTTCTAGTGATGTTTCCAGAGATCAAAAATATTTAAAATCGTAAAATACATACATGTATTCATGTATAAAATCTTGTTTCTCAAGAACTCTTAACTTGAGTTTGGTGTTCTTAACTTGAAAACCGATTTTTGTGTTAAGATCATGAGCATGCAACCATGTTATTCCACATGAATGGTGTTAAAACACATCCATGATGTTATAAAAACCATTTAAACCAAATTAAAATAAGTTTGAAGAAGATGAAGAAGTAAAAGTTGGTTTTTGAAGCAGTATGCACATGCATGGCTTAAATAATTGTCTAAACATAGGTTTGATCATAAATTTTCACCATTTCTAATATAGGAAACATGTGATGGTTAAAATCTAAAAAGATCATCCTCAAATCCTTAGTGTAGGAAGAAAATACTCATGAACTTGAAAAATAAGATGAAAATGCATAAAAACTGATAAAAATGGTTATTGATCTTCAAGAGATGTCTGTTCTTTACCTTAAATTTATTTGTGGCTTTAAAAAACCTTATGAATCTCCATAATTTCATGGTTAAGAGGCTGTGTCCATGGTGTTTGGAGAAAAAATTTAGAGAGAAGGTAGATAGAGTTTTCTAGAGAGAGAAAGAAGAAAGATGTGTGCGTGTGTGTTAGAGAATGAGAGAGATATATGGAGAGATAGGGAGAGATCCAAATTTAAGAGAGAGAAAGACAGGGGAGAGATGGGTTAAGGTGATTTGGAAGTTACATCTCCAACCAATATGTCCTTCTATCATTTTTATAAAATTTGGCTTGAACTTTTAAAATTTTCTAGGCTTAATTGTATAAATTTCAAGGTTTATTTGTGTCAATTTTTAGTTATGTATTCTTGTTTTTAGAAATAAGCCCATATATGTTTATATTCTAATTCATATTTTTGATAAATAATTTAAATTATAATTTATGTTTTATAAGCATAAGTATCATATTTCACATAATTAAATAAGAATTCATAAATTGATAATTTATGATTTGATTAATGCTTGAATATGTTTTCGATTCACGATTCAAATTGTGATATATGGAAAATAATTCCAACTTGTAAGTAAATCATATCATGATTTATTATTCTTGAGTTTGTAAAATACTTTAATTAGTTAGGTACTTCATAAGTTTCTAATTGGGTAAGTAGGGTATTTGGACTAGTTAAACTTTTGGAAATCATAAATAAATCAATTTTTTTTGTAATTCAAACTATTATAGGGTATATAACTCTTTTCCAATTAGAGACAATGATTGAAATTTGTTTTTGTCAGTTTATTGGCATTTTTATGCAGCGATTCTGAGATTCAAGTGAAATTGAAGAATCAAGTTTACTAGTCCTAGTTTTCAACTCTAACTTAAGATCCTATGAGACTCTGACCTAATTTCTACTTCTAGGTCAAGTTTATGATGTCTCTACATAATTCATGCAAAGATGTTCGAGTCATAGAATGACCCGAATATGGATAGTCACTACAATTAACATAATTATAGAATTGACATATCAATGTGAAAATTAATTACACTATCATTTGATTCTACTTGTCTCTAAGTTTCTAGTAGGTTATAACTTAGCTTCTAGTTCCCAAGTGTAGTATGTGTCGTGCCTATACATGAAACTAAGTTTATTTAAATCTAGAAATGTCTTGAATTTTGACGGTTGTCACATCCAACAAGAAGTGTCAATTTTATATGATGGAGTGAGTGCCACACCCATAAAACTTCATTACTCTCTAGGACCAATGACAAAAAAAAAAGAATCAACAACCATTAAAGATTTGATTGAAGAATTTTCATGGCACTCACGTGAGTATCATAACCCACAAGAAGATGTTACTAGAGGAAAATGAGATAGAGGAAACGAGAAAATAGTTGCACTTTTGGAAAAATTAGAAATGTATAGCGAAGGATGACGAAGATGGATCAATTTATCAATGTAATAAGAGTCGGGTGTGATAATTGTAGCCATCCACATTTAACAAAGGATTGCGATTTGGTTGAGAATGGAAGCCAAAAATCACAAGGTCTCCTCTCAAGTGCTGATCGATTTAATGAAGATTGAAGAAAGCCAAAAAATGAGTGCTTGCCTTATGAAGAGTACAAGAAGCAAAATGATAAAATATTAGGACAAACTGGTCGAGGGTTTTACCAAAAATAACAACCACCACCTGAGAAGATATTGGATTTAGAGTCAGTACTTCATCGATTTATGGAAGCCTTACAGAAAGATATGATACTACTGATGCTAATGTGAGAAATCTTCAAGATTCCATCAAGAACATATAGACTCAACATGGGCAATTAATAACACCTGTTAACGAGTAGTTACCACCTAGAAATCCCAACCCAAAATCCCAAACTCATGTAATAGAAAATTTCACTGAAGAAGAAGTTCATTCTGAAGCATTTATGATCCATGAAACAGCTACTATACAACTTGATAAGTATTTGGAAGAAGAGAAATGCGAAGCTAAAAAAGAAAAATGTAAGACTTGTTCTAATGATTCACCATATCGTGGTGATCATACCATGTCGTGGTCATTAGCGAAATAAATTCTTCTACCTTAAATTCATATCATCCTCCTTTACCATTTACATCTCAAGCCCTCGAGCATAATCTGTAGCCAGGACAAAAGAAGTTCATTGAGCAAGTGTTATACCTCTCAATTAATGCTTCATTACTCCAATCCATGTCTATGCTTCTTGATTTTTCCAGGGATGTGATAACTAATCACAAGGAGTTGGAAAAAGCATCAACCATCATGTTAAGTGATTTATGTTCAGCTGCAATCATCAATGGGTTCCCAATAAAAATGGGTGATTTAGTCCAAGTAACTTTACCTTGTGAGTTTCGAAATTCTACTTCCATAAATGCTTTAGCCGTGTTGAGAGTAAATCTATTGAGAAACACTTGAACAAATGTTAGTACAAGATAATAGTTGCGGAATAAGTTAATCTCAAAGGATCATATTAGCTCAACAATAATAAGTTAGAATTGTTAGATAGTTAGTTGCGAAAATATAAATTGTGGACATGTAAATAACAACAAGTTATATCAAGTAAACATCAAACTGATTCTTAATACGGTTTGCAATCAAACATGAGTTAGTAAGTGCGATCGGTCTATGATGAAGAGGATCTCGGATATTAGATAAGATAGAGAAATGATAGAATGATCTTTGTATTTTAGTGAAATTTCAACAGATCATAAGAAGTTCTAAGAAGTGGTAAGTTTACATGAAGAAGAGGACTCTATTTATAGAGTCACAAAAAGTTACATCTTGAATAAACAATAATAATAAGTGACCATGAAAGATTCACTCGACAAAGTAACGCTAATACGCAAAGTCAGTTGATTTAACAAGAGATCCTCACCGTGGTAGCCAACAATCCGTTACGGTGGGAAAACTGATTGCGGTAGACAAAAGAGATACAATAGTGAAATGTAACTGCGGATCTTTAAGTTTAAGAGGGTCACTTTTTGTTTTAACAATTTCCCCCAAAGTGACCTCATCAACTTTATCTTCACTTGTCAAGCTTCAAGAATTTGATCAAGATCCACCAATACTTCCTCACTTCACATAGCCACTGGATCCTCCGAGTAATTTCAAACTTCACTTCTTCAGTTGTATTCTTGGATCTTTTGACCGAAGCCAGAGTTGTTTGTAGTTGCTTCTTGGTCAGCTTATGCATAGCCGTGATAGAAATGAAGTATTTTAGGTCACTATTGATTTCCTTGAAAATCACTCCTATCTCTGGAAAGTTTGTCGCTCCGAGTGACATTTCTTGATAACCTTTAGTGAAGCTCAGTACGGGCTCAAGAGCTAGGAGGTTAAACTTTTTAGCCAAGATGGGATGAGTTTCAGCATCTATATTCCCAAAATCACAGACCAATGCTTTGAGGAAATCACTGGCTTTTTCACACACAATCTTCATTTTTGGATGCTTTTCGGCTTTGACTTGAAACAACCTTTCACTCAGGAATAATTCTTAAGACTTCATGCATGGAAAGTCAGCCTACGTCTGGATGTAATAAGCTCCTCTTCGGTTGAGTGTATATTGAACAAACTGAGTTTTCATGAATTTCCTTACTTTGTAATTTTTGACCACTTCTGGTATGTCATTGGACCATATCTTATCGAAGGCAGTTCAACGCTTGGAATGAAACTGATTTAGGAATTCAATTCGAGGGGATTCTTTGATCATCAGGAAGGTTAAGATCAAAAGGCTCGAATACTAAGAAGAATTTGAAGTTGGGAAAGATTGGAATATCCCAGTATCCATCAGATGGTGATTCAGAATAAGTTAGGATGGGCCGATAATCATCATCAAGAATCATTCGGATGGGATTGACCCAAGAGTTGATTAGAGACTCATCTATGATTGTATCAAAACCATGTTCTCTCCATATATGTTCAACGAACTTTGCAGCCCTCCAGTCTTTTTACTTTTGTTAAGTAGCTGGTGAGTCACTTAAGTGTTCCGATGACTTTGTTGGTTCCATGTTTCTAAACTATGTGGTAGTCTGATGAGGTGATTGTTGCGGATCCTATTGTGGTGGGGAAGGATGTGGAGATTCTTCCAGAGTTGTTTGTTTTAGAGATGGTTGCGGTGAAGGTTGAGGAGTTGGTTGTGGAGTCACAATCCTTTAATGGATTGGTTGATGAAGTGGAATTCTTGGAGGAGACTGATGTGAATGACCTTGATGCCAGGACTCACTTCTCCTTTTTGAGGAAACATCCATCTGTTGTTACTCAAACCATTGTTTAAGGCCATAGATTTTAGAGAAGGTTTCAGTGAACTGGGATTTCATTAAGTTAAAGATTTGGAGATTATCGGAATTTCGATGTTGAAAAGAAGTGTAGAGATCTCCTTGGTTAATCAAATAATTTCATCAACACTAGATTTTTCAGTGAAATAAAGCCTTAAACCATTGATTGTTGATTGAAGAACCACAATGGAGGGACTCATTGGCATTATGAGTTTTGTCTACCAGCTGTTTGGAATGAGATGCTAGTTTCTCCAGGGTAAACTTGATTTCATCCTTTCATGCGGTTATCTCTTTGATGACTTTGTCAGTAATTGTTAGAAACTCCTTGTGGTTAGTAGTTCGACTATTATCCAAGGCTCGAATACCCATTTCAGCCTTTAAATTTATGCATTTTATGACCAGTCGTTCTCTTGTCTCAAGCCTTTCTACCCTTACAGTAAGTGACGGTGGTATACCAGTCTCGGTCTTCTGTAGTTGGTTGGAGGTGACTGCGGCCAAGATTTGGTTGACTTTGGATTGCAGACTGAGGAATTCCTTTCTTGAGACTGCCAACTTCTTTTTCTTCTTTTCCTTGTGTTTTCAGGTGGAGTGTTGGAATCCACTTGAGTCTTCATGTTCAAAGACCATCATGAACTCTTATGAATACGGAGGATGTTGAACTTCTTCAATATTAATGTCATAAAAACCAAATATCCGGGCCTTATCTAGTTTCCACTGCAGTTCCATCGTCATTGGTGTCATGGTTTTCATCGTTTTGAGGTGGTTTTGATGGACCAGCACCACCTTGTAGACCTTGAGCTTTTTGAACCATTGATTCAATCTAAGATATCCATTCTTCAATCCGCAAGATGTCGTGAACGGTCTTGGCATTGTTGAAGGAGATTGCCTAGTGCTTAGCCATTATGAGAAGATCCATTTCTTTTTGTTGTTGTTGGATTTGTTGAGTTTTCCTAGCCTTCACTGTGCGTTGAAAAGCTTCGAACTTTCTGATTCCTGAATCTGTATTTGGATGATACCGAGTCTAAGAATCATCTGATTAATATCCGTCAAATCCTTGGTTTTTCATCGAGGTGTCCCTTGGGTTCGTGGTTCCTTGCACTATTGTGCTCCCCACGCCTAGACCACTTGTATGTAATGATGGTGGAATAGGGTTTCCTGAGCTTCCTCGGTCTCCTTGAGTTAAAGTCAAGTTTGGCCTCAGCTCAGTTATGGATAAGGCGAAAGAATTCGCTTGTGGTGCAGCTTATGTTTGAAGTGCTTGAACCAATCGGATCCACTTGGGATTACAATGGGGGTGTATCTCCATGATGGGATGAAACATATACACTTATTGTACCAGGTTGGTGAGAAGAGGTATGAACTGGTGAGCCTGTGCTAGCTCCAATCACTATCGGAGCCTTTTGAGAGACTGCGGTATGAGTCTTGGTACGGATATGGATTGGACTAGGGTTAAGTTTGAGTTTATTTCTCCTAAAAAGTTATCCTGAAGTTGAAGACTCATGGAGAGTTTCATCGACAACATTGGTTGATGATTCATGAACTGTAGCAGAAGAGCCTGTGGTCTTGGTTTTGTTTCTTCAGAGGAGTAGCTCCCTTCTTCACAATGTTCACTAGATACTTTCTTGACAAATAAAGAGATTTAACTCTGTTAGGTTTGGGTTGACTGGATGCATTTGCGGTAGGTGGGACTTGTGTTGTGGTAGGAACTAAGGTACATTGACTAGATAAAGGCGGGGAAGAATGATATGGGTCAATACCATTTGTAGCCTCAATATAGTCTATGGCCGTAAGGGTTGTGAGTCCAATGCACTCCAGGAAATGCATGGGTAATCATCTAAGTGGTCCAAAAATATTTTTATATTTAGAGGCTATGTACCTTTCCAGATCGCGGGTTGCAAACAGGTCTGTATCATTGCCCATGTCGATCTTGGTGTCCTTGTGCAAGTCGAAGATGCAGAGTGATCAGAAACGAGCAAATGTGAGCTCTGTTGCATATTCTCGTGGAGCCTTCTTGGGGATGTACTATAAGAAATCATCCCATAGAATTTGACCAAAGTTGACTGCGTTACCTGTGTAGATGCTCCATACAATTTCCAAAAGTTTGATCCCCATGTTATCAATTCCACCTGTTCTTCCAGAAAAGCATCTGATGATGAAGTGACAAACAAATTGCGACACGGATGGTAGTTGACCCTTCTTAAATTCACCAACCCCTTTCAGTTTCTTCTGGTAACCCATTTGATAGAGTGTTATGAAAACATCATTGAAACTTGGAGAATAGATTTTTGTTTTTGGAAGAACTCTGAGATCAATGGCATTCGACAACTTTTCCTTAGTCAAGACGACTCGAGATTCATTCAACAACACATAAGCCTATTGCAAAGACAATATCCGGTCTACTTTCGGTGAGGTACATTAATGACCCAATCATTCCTCAATAAGTTTTCTGGTCAAGTGATTCTCTGATAGGATCAGCTGAAATCTTGTAACCAAAGGCCGTCGGGACCTTGCCTGAGGACCAATTGTCCATTGAGTATTTCTTTAGTAGCTCAAAGGTATTTTTTTCTTGATGGATAAATATCCCTTGAGGGACTTATTTCACTTGTAGAACAAGAAATAAGTTGATCTCTCTATTCAAGCTCATTTGGAATTTACTTGTCATGAGCTTTGCAAAGTCATTCATCATACCATGATTTATTGAGCTAAAGATGATATCATCCACATATATTTGGATGAGCATTAAGTAATTACCATTTGCTCTTCTAAATAAAATGGGATCAATCACACCTCTTTTGTAACTAAACGTGACGTGAAACATAAAAAGAGTCTTATATGATTCCCTTGGAGCTTGTTTAAGACCGTATACTACTTTTAGTGGCTTGTAGCAATGACTTGGAAATTCTTGACTTTCGAAGCCTGGAGGTTGTTGCAAGTAAACATCTTCCTTTAGTTCTCCATTCAGAAAGTCACTTTATACATCCATTTGATGTACTTTGATGTTCTTGTGTGCCGCATACGCTAGGAAAATGCATATTGCTTCCATCCTAGCTACAGGGGCATATGTTTCATCGTAGTCAACACCTTTTAGTTGACTATAACCCTTAGCATCTAGCCTTGCTTTTTTTCTTACAACAACACTGGACTCATCAAGCTTGTTTCTGTATACCCATCTAGTACCAACGATTGTGTGGCCCTTTGGCTTCAGTACCAATTTCCACACTTTGTTCCTTTCAAACTCAGCTAACTCCTCTTGCATTACGGTGATCCAGTCGGGATTCATGAGTGCTTCTTTTTTGGTTTGAGGCTCGACTAAGGACATGAAGGCTGCATAGTGGCAGTGGTCCGTTAAATCACCAAAGGATCAAGTTTGTATTCCTGCGAATGGGTTTCCAATGATTTAACCCGGTGGATTATCCTTCGTCCAAATGTGAAGACGAGGTTGTTGATGATTTGTGGTTGTGGTAGAGGGAATATCTTCAACATTAGAGGACTCTAGTTCCCCCTCGACTTGGGAGCAACCCGCAAAAGTATCTTGTATTGTAGGATTTTGATCAGCAGTTGAAGGAGGTTCCCCCTGAAGTGCAGATAGGAGTTCCCCCTAAACCAAAGTTGGTTCCCCATGGATTGATTAATAAGTGATAACCCTTGGATCTTTTCTTGTGTCAATATTCTTCTCGTTGTTTATGACCGTCATTCCTCCTTTCTTGGGCACCACTTGGACCGGACTAACCCACGAACTGTCGGAAAGAGAGTAAATGATCCATGCATCTAAAAGCTTGACTACTTCCTTCTTGACCACTTCTTGCATGTTTGGGTTTAATCTTCTATGGTGTTGTACAACCGGCTTGGCTCCTTCTGCTAGCTTAATCTTGTGTAAACAATAAGATGGACTTATCCTTTAATGTCGGTAATGCTCCATGCTATGGCCCGTTTTCGCTTCTTCAATACTTGAACTAGTTCTTCTTTTTCAAACTCGGAGAGGTCAGAGGCTTTTCTAACTGGCTTTTGATGGCCATCTTCAAGGAAATCATACTCCAAGTGATCTGGTAACGTTTTTAGCTCGGTTTTTGGGTTCTGCATGTTGGACTCGCCGAGTACAGGAAAGGAACTCGGCGAGTTAGATGTTGAATTGACGAATTCCACCTTTTCTGCACATGAACTCGTCGAGTAGCTTTATCAGATTGCCTTATTAATTCTTCATACTCCGCTTCTTCCAGCAGCCTCTTGATCTCCAGTAGGTCTTTTTCAGTATTGAATTCTTCATCAAAGACAGTAGACTTGTTGGAATCTGCATTATCACACTCTTCCATCAACTCATCAAATATATCTATCCAGAATGCCATGTTGTCACTATTCCTCGCATGCTTCATAGCTTGATCAACCCCGAAAGTGACTGAATCTTCTCCTACCCGTAAAGTAAGCTTCGAGTCTCTCATGTCCACTATAGCACTTGCCGTGTTGAGGAAGGTTCTTCCAAGGATGATCGGGACATGAGGATCCACCTCCATGTCTAGAATTATAAAATCTGTAGGAAATACAAACTAGTCCACGTTAACCAATAAGCATTCACATATTCCTCTTGGAAATGTGACTGTCTTGTTTGCCAAGTGAATTGCCATGCGAATTGGCCTTGGTTCCGGGAGATATAATTTCTTAAAGAATGAGTAGGTCATGAGGTTTACATTTGCTCCCGAATCAGCCAACGCATGGATGGTGGCCAAGTTGCCAAATTGGCAAGGCAAAGTCAAGCTTCCCGGGTCACCTTTCTTCTTTGGTAATTTGTTTAACATGGCAGCTGAGCAGTTCTCATTAAGAATTACTTCTTTTACCTCCTCTATCTTCCTTCTATTTGTCAGAAGCTCTTTGAGGAACTTTGCATATTTTGGCATTTGAGCGACGGCTTCAATGAAGGTTATGTTGATTAGCAGAGCTTTGATGTGGTTCAGAAACTTCTGGTACTCCTCTTCTTGCTTTTCCCTCTTAAATCAGGTTGGGTATGGCATTGGAGGCTGAAAGGGATTTTCAGAATCGTGTTCTTTCAAATTTTGCAATGGACTCGTCGAGTCCATATTCTGGACTCGCCGAGTAGTGTCTGTGTCATGCAGAATTTTATTTTGGTCCTGTTTTTCTGCATCCTCCTTTTTCAAGTCTTTGGGAGTTTCATTCTGAATGGGTGCTAGAGGAGTAATTATCTTCCCACTTCTTGTTGTGAATATGTTTATGTGTGCACCTCGTGGGTTGTTTTCGGTTTTACTAGGGAGTTTTTCGGGTGATCTTTGGTTGATTTGTTGAGCAAGTTGCCCAAGCTGCATTTTAGTGTTGTGGATAGATGCTTGCTGATTTCTAAGTATAGTTTTTGTTTCTTGGATTTCAGCATCATGATCATTATGTCTCTTTTCTGAAGCAGCTACAAATTTGGTGAGCATTTCTTCCAAACTTGGTTTTCTTTCTTGTGCCGGCTCATCCTTTTGGTAAAAACCCCTTCCCTTTTGCTTGTACTTCTCCTCTTTATCCTTCTTATACTCATCATAAGGGAGCCACTCCTTCTTTGGTTTGCGCCAATCTTCATCACATCGGTCCCCACTTGAGTAACAAACTTGCACCTTTTTTTTTTGCCATTTTCATCCAAGTCGCAGACTCTAGTAAGATGAGGCCCATTGCAATTCTCACAACTGACCCGAATAGCATGGATCGTTTGATCTATTTTACCCATCCTCCTATCCATGGTTTTTAGCATAGCCATGACCGTTGACAAGTCTTCTGTAGCTGCATAATCGACCCCCCTAGTCACATCATTTCTTGGATTATGGTATTCTCTAGAATGCTTAGAGAATTCTTCAATCAATTCCTTGATCACTGGGGGTGTTTTCTTTGTGAGAAGGCCTTGCGAGTCAAGTAACTGCCTGGTTGTGACATTGACTCCATCATAGAAGATGGAGACTTCTTGTTGGCTATTAAGGTCATGGTGTGGACAATTCCTTAGCAGGCTCTTGTACCTCTCCCAAGCTTAATATAGTGACTCTCCAGCTTGTTGTTCAAAGTTAGCAATGGACTTGTTCAGCTTGGCTATTTTGGAAGGTGGGCAAAAGTGGTCAATAAATTCTTCTTTCATCTTGGCCCATTTGGTGACCGATCCGGGAGGGAGTGACTTGAGCCAATCTTTTGCAGCACCTTTGAATGTAATTGGGAGCATGCGAAGTAGCTAGATCTCGCGAGGCACATTTGGAACATTAAAGTAATTAGCTACATCATTGACTTCATCCAAGTGCTTGTAATCATCTTCGTGGTCTTTTCCATAGAAAGGAATCTCCTTTAGTTGAGCGAGAATGTGGCCCTTTAGTTCAAAAGTAGCAGTAGCGGGAATTGCGGGTTGCACAAATCCCGAGCCGGTATCATCACGAATCCTCTTCTTCCACTCTCCCATGGGAATTTCATCAATTTTAGCCATGGTAAGAGCTAACTCGTCGCTGGAATCAGATTCGTGCCCGTATGTAGCTTCTTCTTCCTCCTCGGTGTAGTACTCGGTGTCTTCCTTGATCGGGTCTTCGCTTGTTAAAGATGAGCTCGATGCTCCTGATTTGCTACTCTTTTTCTTCCTAAAAACAGTCTTCAAGTTAGACAAATGTGACTTCTTAGGTGTATTTGAGTTCTCCACGTCCTTGCGTCTGTTCTTTCTTAATGCGGATTCCAGGTCTTCAAACGGGGGTACCAGCAGAGTGTTTGATCCTCTGGTCATGAAAGTACTGAAATAAAACAAGATAAACACGTAAAAAGAAAAAAAAATGCAACTTAACTAAACAAACAAATAAATGTCAAACAGTAGGCTACTCGCCGAGTACGCGCGAATGCACTCGGCGAGTAGCTTGTTATTTAAAAAAACAAACCTAAAGATAAAAATTCTAAAAAATTTCTAACAAATTCTAAAACCTAAACTACTTACTATTTGACTGAAACAAATTAACTTTGTGCCAGAAAACTCACACAAATGATTGATAAAATTAGGAATTAGATTAATTTTTGAACCGTCCCCCGGCAACGGCGCCAAAAACTTGATATGTGTAAAATGCACTAGTTTTAATCCTACTTTTAAGTTATAAATTTAGCACACAAAGGCAATGAACCTGTCTTTAAGTGGTATAGATGGATAAGTAGAGTATCGAACTCAGGGAACGGAAATTGAACTAATAACTAATTTTAACTAAGCAAGTAATAAAAGTAAAGGTTTTTCTCTAGTTTTACAAGACTAGAAACTTAAACAAACCACCTAACATGGGATTTAACTAAAAGCTAACAAGTAAAAATTCACCAAATTTTGATAATGAGTTTCTATTTAGGTCCAACCAATTCACTCCTATGGTTATTTTTATAGTAATGTGATATATTAATTGTTATTGGTTACCAACTATAGTGGTTAGGTTCATCTTCACTAATACTAACCCTTAGATAATTAATCAATTCAAGCAGTGGCCAATTGTTTAAACTAATTAATTCCCTAGTTCAATTATTTAGATTAAATAAGATTTGTAATTCGTTAATCAAGTGGGTGATTCAATTAACCTCTTGTTTGTTGGTTTCTCAAACAAGCTCACACATTAATTTACCCATTCTCTTATTAATTCTAGTTTCATGTTCATTATTCCTAGTCATATGGTAGAGTGGTCATATAAGCATATGAGGTTAACAACTAAGAGATGTTCATGCAGCTTAATTGTCTTCCAATTAACAGAAAATAGTTGTAATCATTGCATAAGGTTCTTTAACAAACTTAATTTAATGAAATCACCAAAAACAATCAACAAAAGTATTAATTGAACCATAGGAGTAATTTGGTTCTTCCTAAACAGAAACCATAGCTCATGATTTCAAGGAAAACAAGCTCGAAAACGAATTTCATTAAGCTAAACATAATTCAATCCTAAGATTAAGTGGAAAATATAACCTAATTCGCTTCCAAACTTCAAAAGATCAAAGATTAGGGATCTTCAGGTCTTCAAGGGTTTCTTCAATCGTAGCTCTATCTCCAAGGAAGCCAAAAAAAGTCTTTAATTCGGATTAAGACTCCATATTTATAGTTATCACAAAACAGGGGCTACTCTGCGAGTAGGTCGTGGACTCGCCGAGTAGGTGCATGGAATCCGTGTACGGCAAGGAGTTTTTACTTTTCTTCGGGAACATTCTTACGAACTCGCCGAGTTGGTGCGTGGACTCGCCGAGTAAATGTGTGATTCTTCCTTTTTCTTCATTCTTTGGTCTCTAATTGCTCCTCCTTACTCCTTTTTGTTCCAAAGCTGTCTCTTGGACTGAAAACACAATTTAAGCATCATTAAGTACCTTTTGTACATATTATGCATATAATTAGCTAAAAATGAATAAAAATATATGCTAAACATATGGCTAATTATGCAAATATCAATGCCTTTGGAAACCATGAAACTATTCAAGAGTTGATTAGTGAACTCGGAACTCAGTTCCATTGTCACTCCTTATCCTTCTGATTGGTAGTTTGATCTGAAGCTCTATTTCTTTTATGAAGTTGATCAGGATCTACGGTGTGTCAGATTTGAGTCTTACGAAGAAGACCCACGTGAAATGTGTAAAGTCATTGAACATTAACCAGAATGTTTTTTTTTTGTGGTGAAGGCTGGCTACGGACCGTAGAGATCAATATGAAGTAGCTCCAAAGGTTCAACAATAGACAAGTAAATTATTAACGGTTGACTTCCCTTGGTTTGTTTTCAACTTACACAAGCTTGGCACAATGTATCATAACTGTACTTCAAAATTGTGAGACCATAGACAAGTTCTTCAATGACCAAGTTGTTGATGTACCAAAAGTTTAGATGAGCTAGCTTGAGGTCCACAACAAGCTAACCTCGGGTACAACTTTTAACAGAAAGCACAACTACGGTTTCCCAATGATCAATGAGACACCCAAAGGAAACATTGTTCCTTCACCCTTTGATTTGATTAAGCAGGTATTTCTATCACTTGTCATGATGTAGCAATATTCACTATCAAATTCAACCCGATAACCGGATTTGCATAGTTGACCCATACTTATCAAGTTGTGTTTGAGGCCTTCTACATAAGCAACTCTTTGGATGCAAAAATTTCTCGTGGACGGTATACCGTAACCTCAGATGATTCAATTTGCATTGTTTCCAAACGTGACGTGTCCACCATTACAAATTGGCCTGAAGTCGCAAAGGTATTCTAACCTTCTTGTCATGTAAAAGGAGCAGGTACTAGCAATTAATCACTCCTCTTCTTGTTCCTCCTTGCACATTGCCTGCAAAATTAATGGGTTAGTTTGGGCACCCAAACAGGTTCGGAGCCCGATGACACGTAAGACACTTTCTTACTAGATGGATACACGTGGGACTTTGGACTAGTTTTTGTGACATGTTTTACACCTACACCTAGATATTTCTGAACTTTTGGAATGTTACAAGGTTGAATTGGACAATATGATTTTACTAGATAAAATCAAAAGGAGAGATTTTTCTTGTTTATCCAGACACCATAGTTGGTCAGTGATCCGAAGGGTGTGGTTGGAGTCTTCTGACCAGTACCTAGGTTGTTTTTTACTACGCTACCCCTGGGATTTGAAAAAGTTTTGGTACGTGAATTACTCCTAGGTTTTGACTTACTGATGGTTCGATGTGATTTTGATGGTTCAGGAGTTGGTAAGATGCCTTTCCACTTTGGATCATTTACGAAATACCTTTGAAAATACTATTTTTGAAAAGACGTGACCTTCTTTTGAGATTTTTCTGGAGTGTTTGAAAACGTTTTTTTACTGTATATTCCTTTTTGTTTGATCCATTAAATGTTGTATTTTTTGAAATATTTTTGGCGGTAGTGGATTTTTCAAAAATCTTTTGATTTTACGATTTGGTTTGTTTGAAAGTTTTGTTCTCGTAGTAAGTGTTTTGCTTTTTACCTAGGGACGTGAGCACCTATTTGAAAGCCAATTTTGCTTGTGTTTTTGGAGAACCGCAATCAGAAATGTTTAACTGCAGTTTCTCAAAAGTCTTTGAATGCATTGAAAAATGAGGACTTGAGTTATCCGAACTAAAAGGTTTAGGACTCTATGAACATTGATCGTTCTTAAAATTTTCTATTGGTAATTCATGAAAAATGGGTTGAGTAGTTACTTTGCTTTTGACTACAGTCTGCAGTAAGGATGACTGGACTATCACAAAATATGTTAAGGATGGGTTGTTGTTTGAAAATTTTATGGAAGGCAAGGGTGAATAGTTGACAACTAAATCTGGTCCTTCCATAACAATTTCTTCATCTACATCCGAAGATGACTGAGAATCGGGACAATTTGTGTCAATGACATGTAATGATTGGAGGTTTCAGGAAGAATTTCCTCAATAACACAATTGTTACTCAATTCATGAACTCTACCGAGGCGACATCTTATGTCTTCGCGGAACGTTTTTTCATTGACTGGGTAACGAAATTCACTATCTGGAGGGACATATGGATGTTCAGCATTGAACCAGAGGGTGAAGTTCTCTACAGTAGAGTATCCATTGGACCAACCCCAGTTGTAGGTGTTATCTATGGACCCGTTATTTACTAAGTTTTCAATTGCTTCAGTTTCATTAAAAAGCTTTTCTATTAATTGATTCAAACGTAAATTTTCTTTCTATGCAAGATCCCTTTGATTTAAAGCAATAACTAAATGAGACCCATTCAACATTCTAGCATCCTTTTCTAACAACAAATCTTTTTCTAGCATAGCAACCTTAAGTCTCTTATCCTCAAGTCTTCCTCTCAAGTGATACAGCTATTGGTTTGCTATATTCTTTTCATTTAATGCTTTGTTGTAGTCTGAAAGGACAGTAGCACATGTATCATTAAGTCTTTCTAAATATGGTTCACAAACATGCATGCTGAAATTATTAGAATGGATCATGAGTCTTACTTGCTCGACGATGCTAAGGGTGCCATCTTTGGCCATATAGCAGTAGTTCCTTTGCAACTTTGCCGATCCGTTTTCTTCAGCAGTTGCAACCATGCAGATTTTTTCCTTCATCTTGTTGCCAAACTCTTTATCTTCATCTCCGGATAACCACACTTGATGATCTCTCTTTAATTGGGCAACATACGTCCTTCCCTTTTATTTTTCCTCCATTTCTTGGGCCATTCTTAGATAGAATGCCTTGTCTTTAACCACATTCACCTTACAGTCTTTGGCAAAAGGATTCTCCTTGTTGCACTTCTATCGGAACCAACATCAAATAACACGGAAGCATAAACATTATTGATAGGAAGTGTAGCAGTAACCATAGTTGGTTCTTGGCAAGCATCTCCCTCAGTGATTACAAATACTCTTCCTTTGCCACTCTAATTCTTCAGTTTAGGACAGTCCTTCTTAAAATACCATGGTTGATTGCATTCAAAGCAATTATGGCTTCCCATAGTAGTGGTTGAGTTCGTAGTGTGTAATGCCTTTCTATAGTACCTTACGATGTGACCATTCATGCCATAGTTTTTGCAGGTCATATCCCTGCAATTTCCAATATGGTGGATGTTGCATTTGGTGCATTTGGGTAGAGTTCTAGTGTAGGACTTGGATGGGATCGAAGTCTTTATGATTACGGCATAGACAACCATAGGTTCTAACTTGGGTTTGTGATGCTTGGAGTTCCATATTAACTTTCCCTAGAATTTTCGCTTTGTACCCTGATTCGGTTTTGCTTATGGAGACACGGTACCCTAACGGATACATTGTTCAGTCAATTAATAGACCAATTGCTTAGCACTATCACATGTGGAGGATCTGGATGCAATTACCAGACCTTGAACTTGCAAATTCAACCCCCAAATGTACCTTTAGGTCTTCTTATTTTTCAGGGTCACCATTCATGGTTAGAGATTTGCAAGGTCCTTAAATATAGAAGCCTAGGTAGCCACCTCTGATCCTTTCGTGCTGAGATTCCAGAGCTCCTACATAGATCCTGGACTTGTTGTCGAGGTCAGTACTCCTTGATCATCATTTGTTTTAGGGGTTCCAAGCCCATGGCATAAGTTTTATTGATCCTCATGGACTTAGCATGGTTATTCCACCAAGTTAGGGTGGAATCCATTAGTGTAAAGGTAGCATACTTCACACGGCAGTCCGCAGTGCAAGCACTGATGCAAAATATTGTCTTCTTTTCTATCTAGCGGGATAGACCAATGGATCCTTCCATGCCATATAAGGATCTTGGTTTGCATCCCATGAAATCCTTGTATGAACAAGGCCTTGAATTTTTTTGGTTATTAACTGGAGTGTCGCCACCATTTCTACTGTTTTCAGAGTTTTCATTCCAAGCAACCTCAAATGCAGCTAAGGTTGTGGGAATCCCTTGCACAATCAGGGTTTTCATTAAAGTGGGATCCATTTATAATGTTGGATTTGAGGTATTGACAACTGGTGGGATTTCATTTGGAGTTTCGTTTAGATTTGGAGTTACTCTTAGTGTAACCCTTGGAGTGACTCTGGGAGCGATTCGGGGTGTTGGTGGTGGACGAGATCGCGGACTCTTTCACAGGGACAGTGTCTTAAAGATTTTGGAAAAAACATGTTTCAGTTGTTTATACTTTTTAGCCATGAACAAGTATGTATGAGTTGTAATTTTTATAATTTGTTCCCAAAATCTTATAGATCTACAAGTTATATAGTGAAAGTTCTTAACCGATATTTCACTAAGTAATGATAGTGTTTTACAAGTAATACAGACAATGAGTATTGAGATTTAACAAAGTACTGAAAATAGATTCATAAATTAGAACTGCTTGTTTTCGGTTAAAAAGGTTAAAAAAAGTACCAATCATGTAATGTAAGAAATGGAAAAGCTTTACAAAAGAACAATTTCTAAACAAGTAGTGATAGACACTTGCGGTACAATTAGCTATTCCATTAAAAATCCTAACCCTACCCTATGGTACAAGCCACCGTAGATGAATATCTACCATCCTAAGCAAAAAATCAAGTAGCGGACCAATTCTTCAAACTGTCCCTGAAGTTGGTGTTGCTCCTACTCAACAACGGTATACCTGTACTCAGCTCCATCCAACCGGCACTAGATAACCAGAATACGATACTCTAGGGACTTGATATAGGCACCCATGGCATTTGCCTCAGTACCTAAAGCTCTAGCAAACTCCTCTAGGGACAAGACTCGTTCTACTAATCTGTCATCCTAGTCCTTGATGAGGATTTTGAGGATGAGTGTTACTCCGGTGAGCCAAGCTTGCTCAAGGGGTGAATTTGATTTCCTTTCTTACTACTAATGGGTCGGGAAAGGTAAGAGAAAGTGTCTAGGTGAGTCACCGGAGTAACACTCATCCTCAAAATCCTCATCAACATGGGTCTTTTTTTTAACTGTGATATGACCAATAACACGGCCTAGGTAAGGACAAAGATGGAATAGGGATAGGCTCCTCATCTGTGAGGCCTCCTCACCCTCAACTGGCTCGCTATCGTCCAACTCATCCTATACGTCCTCAAGTATACCCTCGTCATCAAACTCTACGACCTCCTCTAAATCGTCTTCATCTTCTGAAGGGTCTTCGTCTTTATCCTATGAAGGTTCTTCCTTTTCGAAGGGGTCAGTTGGGGCGTCTTCAGGAAAATATGGGTCCTCGGTTAAGTAGATCGAGGCTTCGTAATGATCCTCGTCATCTACAGGGTCAATCCCAGCTTGGTGGTTGTTAGCCATCTGCATCAAGGGTTTGAAAAGAATTTAGTATGTTAGAGATGAGTTTTAAGTATATAAGTGTTTTAAAACTGTGTAAGTGTTTTAAAGTTGAGATAGAGGTTCTAAGGTACTAGGTATATGCATCTTATATTACGAACATCCTTCAATCTCTAAAACTCTCAACCATTAGAGTGTATCAAACTCGCTGCTCAAGGTTGGTTATGCATGGGCCCGACCATAAATAACATAGGCATGTGTTCAAGGTTACTTTATGATATGAATTATGTACGATACTAACCTTAGTTGAGGCGTTTGACCTAAAGGGTTGAGTTGGTAGTTTTAGTTGAAGGTATGTTAAACAAAAATTATTAAGTGTTCACATCGTTTGCCAAAGTATATATAACTCTTATATATTAGTATTGGTGAGGTTTGTAGTATTTATTAAAAAAAATTGTACTCTAAGAGTACTAATTACAGACATGGGCCAGACAGTAAACACTAGAGGATAGGACCATTTTGGCAATTAAGCCGTACTGAAATCCAACATCCCTATGCGTCCCTTCAAACCAAATTCCATGTACCATAGGTAGCCAAGATGTAGCGTAATCATTAATAATACATTTATTAGGAGCCTATAACTATAGTTGTATTTCCTCTTTTATGGATACGAGTTATCAGTCAATTTAGCTCTGATACCAATCTGTCACACCCCCGGTCAAGGCAACGGAACATGTCGGGCTGTGGGACTTAGTTCATGGATCACAAGAAAAATCAATATACATCACAAGTTACAACAATAAAAACATAGCAGTTACATTCCATTTTAAGGTTTGAATATGAGGTTCATACAAATAATAATAATAATAATAATAATAATAATAATAATAATAATAATAATAATAATAATAATAATAAATTCATGAATTTGCCTTAACAATAGGCCGATATAACAAAAACTATACAAAACTAGGTTGCCCCAAATCCATGAACAATTCTTCTGCTAAAAGTTGGTTTAATGATCTCTTGAGAATACATGAAGTTTGAGGATCAACACAAAGTTGGTTTTATTCCTCTACTAACTGCAGTAAAGATACTTTTAACAAGTTTGAAAATTATTTCTTTTGTAGATAAAACCATGTTTCAAAAATGTTTGACAAAATGAGAAACTGAATCTTTGGTTTCTATAAAAATATTCCAGTTAATGATTATAGTGATTTGTAACCAACCTATGTGACTAGATATAACCCCTTATGACGCTTCATTAGATGGCCTAGTTAAAGACTAAAGATAATTACCATTGATTCGTCAAGGTTGTAGCTAGCAATCGCAGACGGTCGTGTAAATCCGTATAGATTTATACATATGTATCTCTCTCCGAGGAATAACAGTTATAGTCGAGGAGGTATACTAAGTAGTCAACCATATGTAATGAATAATGTCTCACTATAAAGGCCATTAACTAAGGTATACGACAAAGTTTCACTATAAAAGTTGAATTATTTCGATATATCCAAAATAAATGTATATTACTCGCTTAAATACATAGTGAGTTTCTCGAGTGCATGTAAAAATTCCAAGATATAAATGTTATAAATTATACATATATATTCAATATATGTGTTTGTACATGCATGATATAGGTTTAAAATATTTACAAGGTTGATAACATTTCTAAACCACTGAAACATATGCATGTCATAATAAAATTAGTCTATAATATATATATATATATATATATATATATATATATATATATATATATATATATATATATATATATTAATTTGACATAATATTAGTTATAACTAGATATATGTTTTATGCACATTTCATAATCGATAAATATGTTTCATAAGTATTATCCCCAAAATAATAAAAATGTTAAAAAGGGGACGTAATCACTCACTTTTGAAGCGTGATATAAAGTTAACTAAGTGTAGGATTTGAGCCGGGAAGTACCGCGTGAAACACGAACTAGAAACGATCCTAAACCATGCCTATTTTGTAAAAATGTATCATATGAGGGAATAGTTTTAATTAAATGGTAATTAAGTTTGAGAAATGTGGACCTATTTTGTTAACATTTAACAAAGGGGCTAGAATGGCATAACTTTTAATTCAAGTTTTTAAGGCTAGGACTAAATTTGTCAATAATATCCAAGAGAGGGTGCAAGGAATTATTTCTAAATCCAAGTTTGGTTTGAAGAGGGTTCCTCCTCTCATAATATTAGTTATAACTAGATATATGTTTTTATGCACATTTCGTAATCGATAAATATGTTTCATAAGTATTCTCTCCAAAATAATAAAAATGTTAAAAACGGGACGTAAGCACTCATTTTTGAAGCGTGATATCAAGTTGACTAAGTGTAGGATGTGAGCCGGGAAGTACCACGTGAAACACGAACTAGAAACAATTCCAAACCATATCGTGAAACACAAACTAGAAACAACCTAAACCATGCCTGGTTTGTAAAAATGTATCACATGATTGACTAGTTTTAATTAAACGGTAATTAAGTTTGAGAAATGTGGACCTATTTTGTTAACATTTAACAAAGGGGCTAAAATGGCATAACTTTTAATTCAAGTTTTTGAGGCTAGGACTAAATTTGTCAGTAATATCCAAGAGAGGGTGCAACGAATTATTTCTTTTGTTTATGCTCGAAAACATGTAAGTACAAAAAAAAAAATTAGGGATGAGCATAACCAGGTACCCCGCTTATTTTAGCTGGAACTTATGGTTTATAAGTTTTTGGAATTGGAACCGGAACCGCCTACACTGGTTCCTAGAAAATTGGAACCACTCCCAGAACCGACGGAACTGGTTCCGGTTCCAGATACCCTGCTTTTTAAATATAAAACTTTTTATTTATAAATTATAGAGTACGTGTCATGGATATTAACATTTACAAACATCAGAAGTAAAGGATATGAAATAAAACAATTATAAAAACTTGATCTTTTACATAATCACCAATTAAAATTTAAAAATACTTCCCACAATTAAAAAACATCATAGAAAACATTTCCCATCAAGTGAAATTTAACAAGTATAGACGACAAAAGTTAGAAATTACAAACAATAAACATAAAACAGCAACATGAAAAACAAGACAACAAAAACAACATAGCCTTTGACTAATTACAAACAATAGGGTTAAAAAATAAATAATCCTCATAAAGAATAAAAATTCAGGCAACACTTTTTTCTTCTTAGTTGGTTGTTCAGAGATTGTAACTTCTTCCATCCCCTTGAGCTGCATTAATAAAAGTAAGAGCCTTTAAATATATATATATATATATATATATATATATATATATATATATATATATATATATATATATATATATATATATATATATATATATATATATATATATATATATATATATATATGAATCATAGAGAATATTAGAGCATAGTAGTGTTCTGAATGCTTGCAGCAACAACTATGTCAAGAATATTGGTTGTGGTATAACTGTTTGACTTTAGTCTAGCATCAACATTAATGGAACTTTTGGTCGAGAAAGTAAATACATTTGAATCCATAACCTATAAGGAAAGAAATAATTTAGAGTCATATTTCAGAGATTTCAAACTTTAACAAGAAATTAATATAGGTTTTATAATTTGAGTGCAAGGGTCAATAGGTTACTCTTGTGTAGAATCTAAATGAAAGAGGTTCAATTTATATCACAAGATTTTCAACTTAGTATATCCTTACAGCCTATGGGGAGCTTAAATATGTCAAATGACAACACAAGTGATTATCTTTCATTTTTTATGTTTGTTTTTTTTATGCAACAAATATAGAAACGCAAGAGATTCCAACGAGTTTCACAAGTGATTATCTTTCATTTTAACAAAAGCAGTATCAGGTTCAACCTTCTCAAAGCTTTTATTTTTTTATGTGGGAATAAAGAAATTATGAAGATAGAAATAACGCATTGGAACTAAAATATCTGTACCTAAGGTTGTTTACCAGCTCCTAGAAGTGCAAGTTACATCAAATTCGTCTCCTTCACCAAATTCAGTATAAATAAATTCAAACCACAACCAGCATCAGTATAAATAAATGCAAATGACATTAATAAAGAGTTCAGTGGTTTGATTTGCTATGGTAGCCAATAGATGAACCAAATTTGAAGCACGTTTGATTAAACACACACACACACATCTATGTCGCATAGCCCTAGCAGATAGCCAATTACAGATTTAAGTCGAGATAAAACATAGGCTAATATCAGGACCTCAACCCCTAAATAAATTCAAGCAACCCATGGAGCATTGGCTATGCTCTGAACCCAAAATATATCGACTTAAATTGAGTAAAAGAGAAACTTGAGCGGGAAAGATTCAAGAGGAGCAATCCGCCTCTTGGCAACCATGTAACATCAACCATAGTTAGCGATATTCACAAAGAAAAGGGCAAAAATACCGAATCTGCTAGAAATTACCTGATTTGGTGGAAATTATTGGGAGTCAGAGATGGCCTGAGCGGGCGACCAAGTTCATAGAGATAGAATGATGGAACGATTAGGTTAAATGAGGAGTTAGAACTGGTAGAGAGACGACGGGGAACCTAAGTAGGGATGATCGGAGCGACGTGGTACTCACGATGGTCTATTCCAGGGAATCAATCGACGTATCACCCAAGAATTAAGACAAAGAAGATAGAGTAAATCAAATAACAATTTCCTTAACTTTTCTGGGCCTTGTAGCCTTAACTATTAATGGATCAGGCCATGGCGGTGGTCCTTCCCCCTTAACATGGACCTTGTCATCAAGGTCCTCCTGGAAGTCAGTTCGAAGAGTAGCTAGAGGGAGAAGATGTTTGTCAAATGGCTGAAACATGAGCGAGCGAGGTAGAACGTGCACGAAGGTATTTTTTGGGGTTGGCGGTTTCGGCAGTGGAAGTGGTTGTTCGGTTGACCGGACGGATGATGATTGTTGCGGCGACAGCGGTGGTGGTGTTAGCGGTGTGGTTGGCGATGTTCTTGGTGGACTTGGTTGGTGATTCGAGCGTACAGGGGTATGATTTGGGGTTCCACGATGGTAAGAGGGGTGATTACATGGTTCGCGTTTGTATACTAATGCGGGTTAACGGTGGTAAGTTGAGTGAATCAAGACGATTGTTGTTGGCTATGGTTACATCAATGAGGTGGGTCAATTGGTAGTTGATGGTGGTAAAAGACTCTCTGAGGTGGGAGGGCATTGCGAGAGGGAGACGAATCGATGAAAGCAGCTAATTAAGAAGAAGAAGATAGAATAAATAAAATAACAATTTCCTTAACTTTTCTGCTTATCCATTAACCCATGGATGCTTACAATTTATAATAGAAAAGAAACGGAAGTGCATGCATGTTGAAGTAAAAGTGCTCCTAATTTGCTGCTACTACTTTAGTGGAATTCAACTGAATATGGACTTAGTCAAATGGAACTTGTCAATGTCCGTTATGAGAGACTTCAGGCCCTGTAGCATTCACTGTTGATGGATCAGGCCATGGTGGTGGTGGTCTTGAGTCCCACCTTAGACACGTATCATTCACCATCATCTTTTACCCTTCTTTAATCGGTGTGGTATTTGCCTGTTTGGGGCAAACTGGTAATGTGAGAGACAAAGAGACAAGAGAGACGAGTGAATTGTGGACGTTGACTGGTTTAAGAGGGGAGAGAGGATAGTGACGAGAAGAAGAAGGCGTTTTTTTAAGAATGAAAATCTAAAACCCTAAAAACGAATTAGGTCTAAGTAAGGTAATCAGTATAACCTTATTTTAAAAAAAAAAAAAAAAACACAAAATATAAAAATTTAATATATATTATCTTAGAAAAATGTGGGTACTCGTCGGTACCGTTCCGGTTAACAGGCGGTTCCAGGTACCCTGTATGGGAACCGGAACCGGCGGGTATCCGGTTGGTATCGGTTTCGTAAAAATGAAAAATGGAACTGGAATCGCCTAAGGCGGTTCCTAAACTTTAGGAACCAGAACCGAAACCCCCTAAAGCAGTTCTGGTTTCAAAACCGATAACTCTGAGATGGTTCCGGTTCCGAAATCACGTATCCGCTTCCGTTGCTCATCCCTACTAAAAGGGTCGTTCATAATTTACTTCCAAAAGGGGGGGGGGGGGGGGGGGGGGGGGGATAGAGGTTGTCTTATAATAACCTCACGGTTACAAGGTTCCTTTTAATTAAATTAAAAGAGGGTTTGCATAGTACCCTCTTACTTCTATTATAGATCGTGAACAAACAAGACTAAAATAAAAAACGGTCTTGGGTCCTTGGATACTATCAACAATCTAAAGCATTCAAAAATAGATAACAAGGTGATGATGATGTCTTAAAATGACAACAAGGATGGTCACTAGTCGGAGATGATTGGCAGCAACAGCAGCAAGTAGTGACGATGGTGGCTGGAACTCCATAGTAGCGGCGGTGGTAGGGGTAGCGACGGCTTTGCTTCTTTTGCTCGCTCTTATGTTGATGAAAATGAAGGGAGTGGAAGGGATGTGATCAGGTGGTCAGAGCACAACAAAGACGTGGTGGATGTTGGGTGATTTCCTCATTAATAATGGGTGGTGGGTAGCAATTTCCGGTAGTAGAACAACAAATAGAGGGAGAAAGTAATAGCAATAGCAGTCGATGGACTCAGGGTATGATGGGCTTGTTGTGATTGATAGAAAAAGGAAGGAAATGGAGGTGGTGGTTGTTTATGGTGACTCACATCCATTGGTTCAACAACCTCGATGGCACAACTCCAACAAAAGAGAAAGGCAGTGGGTGGTGTTTGATTAATCAAAATAGTGAGGAATAATGGTGGTTTCATGGGTTGCAAGTTTCACCTCTTGTTAAAAATATTTGAAGTTTGCATTGTTTGTGGGAGTGATGTTCGATAGTTACTGGAATTTCTTCTCACCAATGTCTATGCCCTCTTAGGGCATCCACAATGCATTAAACTCTAGTACCACGTCATCATTTACTATTCCATACAACTCTATTCATTTTTATCCCACAATGCATTAAACTCTACAAGTTCAATGGAACATATTAAAAGAATATTTATTTAAAGAATTAAATACTTTCCTTTTTCCCATTGAAGAGTTCAATGGCCATTGAACTCCAAATCCATTGAATGACAAGGTGGCATTTCACAATAGTGGAGTTGTATCCATTGAATGACAAGTAGGCATGACACCTCATTCAACTCTTCCATTAAACACCTCATTGTGGATGCTCTAGTCAAGTATAAGAAGTCTTTCATTTCCATTCCCTAATAAAAGTTCACAATTGGTTTTGTATCTCTGTATAGGGATTGACCTCTAAGTTCAAGACAAAGGTCAAGAAAGAGGGGGAAAGAGAAAGGGACGTGATACAGAGATGGGGATATATATATATATATATATATATAGAGAGAGAGAGAGAGAGAGAAAGAAAGAGAGAGAGAGATAAGAGAGAGGGGTTGGTTCATGGTGGTCCCATGATAGCTTATTTTATTTCCTTATTTTTATTAGTTTATTTTAGATTTTTAGATTTTTTTATCATTAATGCATTGTATTTTATTTATTTTTCTTTAGTATGGATCGTACCGGGTGCTTGTTATGTTGCATAAGATATTTTGTAGGTTTTTCGGTGCTTGTTGCGGTTGCGGGTTGATTGGAGACGGGCTTAGTGGACTCCCGAGGCATTATTGGGCTTGGCGGAATCAAAGAGAAAGAATTGGACTTTGAAAGTTATTGACTTGGATTATTTGGGCTTGTAAAGATGGATCATAAAATTCAAATTTTGGGCTTGGAGCATCCATTTGGTGGCTAAATGATGATTGGTGCATTTCAAATTACATGGACAAGGAGGGGGGACCAAAGGAATCTTTGGTAGTGGAAGGGTGGAGTGGCTTGGTGGACCAATAGCATTACAGCAACATTTGCGCGGGTGGAATTTCCGTCGCGCGGGTACCCGCGCAACTGCCCAGTTTGGGCATTTTGGTCATTTGGCTTGCCATAACCCTTGGGGATCAGATCTAGAAGCTCATTCACGATTTTCCACCATTGGAGACCTGCAAGAGGCGATTTTGGGAGCTAGAAACCATTTCCTTTCATCTTTCCAAATCTTAGGTAGTTTCTTTATGCAATTAGATTATTGTTCTTGTTACTTTGTTGCCATGAGTGGCTAATACTCTTATTTGGTTGACTTTGGCCGAAAACCAATGAATGTTTGTGGGTTTTGAAGGATTTATGTTGATTATCAATTTATTCCATGTTTATGATTCTAGTTTGCAATTCTTATGCTTATTTGATACTTTGATCATGAGCTTAGTATTTGATTGAGCAATAGTTGATTTATTTCATTGATTTTGCATTGGATCATTAAATTTATCTAGAACAAGGGCTTTATGATGGTAGAAATCATCTCTAGCTTATGAATCATATCTCCTTTATGGATGTGTAAGCATTTGACATCCTCTAGGAATCGGGGATTCCTTCATTCTTAAAGCTAATTGATTTCTTGGGATTAATTGCTTCAATTGACCCTTGATCTTAATTAAGAAGGTGTGTTGTGGGCTTCCCCAACCTCCATACTACCTATGAGGAATCTTGGCATATCATGCTTCATGATTGCTATAACCAATTTTGGATGAAGGATAAGCTTTGTATTAGATCCTAATGATAAACACACAAATGTTCATTGTGTTGAATCGCCTTAGTTAACCAATTATTCCCAACCTTTGAGCATCTCATCAACTTGCTTAATTGCAAGGTTTTTAGTTATTCAAGTATTTTAGTTATCAAGTAATCAAACACCCTCCCTTTTATTTTAATTGTAGTTAGTTTAATTTCACTAGTTCTATTGAATTGCATTGGTGATTGAATACAACCATTTCCCCGAGGATCGATACCCCTTTTTACCATTATATTACGTTTATTTAGCAATCAAAGGGTGTAATTTGCTTGGTGGGTTTGACATCCCGATCATCCCACATGACCAAATTCTCTAGGTGTTAAAGCATTAATATGTCACAAAAATGGATTTTGATTTACATGTCCAATTCCTGATGTCAAATAATTTTTACGAATGCGGGAAATGATAGATTTTAATTCTACGATTCCAAAAACCCGAACGGAATAATTTTTCGAGTTATAGAACTATGAGAAATTGCATTTAAAGATTCGCATCTAAATGATCTGAAACGTCTGATTTTTCCAACTTTTAGAAATATTTTTACTAAAAATATCTCGAGTAGTAAATCTAATATTAGACTGTAGTTTGAGTCCAGAAACATTCTCGGAACTTCCATCTGAGGTGTGCAAGTACCTCAACAGATCATAACTGTTTATGTAGTTCAGGTAAAGTCAATGTTATAACTGTTTAGTTTCTTAAAACAATTGGATCTTTTGCATACGAAGTCCATTTTGGATGATCTTTATATTTTCGGACGCATGTAAACATGAACTACAAGATTAGAGTGTTTTTTTGCTCGCAAATGCTTAATGCGAAATTTCAGTATTTCAAACGTACTAATTAGAGTTACTGTTTGTGTTTGTGATTTATCTAAGATTTCCTACAATGGAAAGTAAGATACCATTTCATATTTTGCAGTAATTATAATGACACTATATATTTACCAAAATATGCATTAAAACTCAATAAGTCAAGTTACAAAGAGGTTCCTGGTGAACTAACTGTTTATAGATGTAGACCTAAATTTCAGGATGTCACACTTTTTCTAGACTTTCCCACTAGGATTCTTCTCACATATATGTACGCACTAGTATACTTTAATGCTTTTCTCAAGTTACTTGGAACTCCACCACTACTAGGTGTACCATCATGCCCATAATATTAGAAAATCCAACATGAACTGCCTAGATTCCCACCTTAAATTTCCTTATTTCCTCATATGCAAGTGCTCACACTAGTACACTCTATCACTCTTCCAAGGTCATAAGGAATACTCTTCGCACCCTGTTATTGGTTGCGAAAAAAACTTCTACCAATGTCAACTAACTATATGACGAATACAATTATATGCAATAATGATTAAATAGTCCTTCGAACGAAAGATCATGCACTAGAATGGTTGGACACAAACTAGACTTGCGCAATTTAAAAGGTTACTAATAGAATGAGAGGAAAAAATCATCTCTATAGAGGATCAATACACTCTCGAAAATGGGTTTCTTCGCGATCTTACAAACTATTATTTTTATCTTTTCCATTATCCCTAAAGTCATAAAATTATCTTAAAGGTCTATAAGGGTGAGCTTCGGTGGCAATACGTGACACACTTATGGTGGTTCTGTGTGTCATCTTCCAGTTAGTCTTAATTTTGAAATCTTTTAAAAATCATAATTTTCGCATACGAGCTTCATTTTCGACGTTCTTTCTATCCCCAATTTTGTATTGATAAATACAACTTTCATATAGACTCCATTGGCTACTTAATACTTTGTTTTCATTTTATAGTCCGAGAAGGTTACACTGTAAATGACACTGCAAAACTCATAATTTCTACATACGTGCTCTGTTTTTGGTGTTCTTTATATCGATGGTTTCATATAGACAATTACTACAACTTTCTTTTAGATTATTTTTTCTAACAAGATATTGGTCTCCATTTCACTTTTTATGACACATACATTGTATCGTGTCGTACGCTAAACTTGGAAAATCATAACTTTCTCATACGAAGTCAGATTTCAGCATTCTTTATACTCACAGATTCGTAATTACGATTAGTACGAAATTTGTATAGATCATTGATCCTAAATAATCTTTTATTTAAAATCTTATTCTATCACATAACGATATTACGATTTTTCTACAAATATTATATATCCAATATTTGTCTACATAACGTGTATATAATAATTAGGTATTATATGACTCGTAACGGGTATGAAATTTTTTTTATCCTATATAAGAATTTCAGATTGTTTGATAAAATGGATAATTGTAACCATTATCATTTAAACGTCTAGCCTGAAATTACGGATGTTACACAATCTTTGCTCCATGTAAGAACATAAGTTCCTTTTGGGCACTTTGATGACTTAGGATTTTAGATCTTGCTTGTTTGGGTCATCCAAATGGGTAAAGTTGGAAGTTTTATCCATTAAGGCATTAAGGAATTTTAGATATAAGAATTGGGTTTTCTAATTTAATGGATTAAGTTACGTGTTTAAGATTTATGGACATCGACGCAACACACTTCATTAAGGGCGCGGGGTACTTCTGGCTTTTTAGATTTCAAGATTAATTTGTCCTGTAATGGGTGATGGGCGCATGGCATGGGGGAGCGCATTTGACCGGATCCATTGACTTATTAGCTTTTGACCAAGTTGGACATTTGGTCAAACTTGTTGGAGTTGAGCTATGGGTTAAGTATCAACCTTTATTGGGCATTTAGGCAATTATGGAGACTAGTTTGTGTGAGTATTTATGTGTACAACGGAGATTCATCAGCCTCCTGTTCATGTAAGTTTTCGTACTATACTATGTGGGTAGTATGTGTCCTTGTATGCTAGGATATGGTTACTATTAGAATAGAATTGTATGGGTAGACTAGTATAGTCTACAACATATTTGTATACGTGGTCGTATGGTTTGTTCATACGTATATATGAAGAGTTGATGGCATACGCCGAGAGGTCGTGAGCCTATAGACTCATATTGACGAAGAAACAACAAGAGCTCATAAGTCCATATACATATGTTATTAGAAAAATAGCAAGAGGTCGGAATCCATGATTTGTATGTTATTGGCGAAATGGCGATAGGTCGTAAGCCGTGATTTGTATGTTATTAGTGGGAGGTCATGATCCATTTATTTGTATGCATTATATATATATATAGAGAGAGAGAGAGAGAGAGTGTGTGTGTGTGTGTGTGTGTGGTATTAGGTATATGGTATTTTGGGAAACTCATTAAATTTTGTGTTTATAGTTGTGGATTAAATCTTTTTCAAGTTGTGCTTCTGACATTGGAAGGGCTCCAGCCTGACTGTGACACATCCACATCTCTTATACTTATGTTTTTAGGACTTCTGTTACTTTTAAGGATTCTGATACAATGATTTCACATGTTAAGTTTTATAGTTTGAAACTATTTGTACTCCATCTTGATGGAAATGACTTTTTTATTTATATTTTTGAAAACATAAAAATTGTTTGAAATTTGAGACATTACAAAACCCCCCTTTGTGTCCACCTTCCCTGGTATTACGCTTTTCTGCCTCTTTAACTTATGTATGTACCTCACCTACCAGCTACCGATTAAAATATTTTTTTAATATGTCATTAACAATTATGCGCGTTTCTAAATTTGAGAATATTTTAAGTGCAAGAAAATAATACAAGTTTCAAACATCGGCCGTAGCTTTACTAACATCAAATATGACACTTTTCTTTATATTTACAGACAAGGTGATCAAATCGCATACTTACTTCTCTATGTGGATGATATTGTCTTAACTGTCTCATCCACTAGTCTTATTCAGCAGCTCATTGCTTCCCTCCAGTCAGAGTTCACCAAGACTGACTTAAGGGCTCTTAATTATTTTCTTAGTGTTTTGTCACCCATTACAACCATGATATGTTTTTATCTATGCAAAAACATGTCACGGAGATTCTAGACTGTGCAGGTATGCTTAATTGCAAACACATAGAGACCTCGACAGACACATCAACCAAGTTTGATGGTATCGCTTCCCTATCTCAGATCTGACTTTATATTGCAGTTTAGCTAGTTCACTTCAGTATTTAACATATATTAGACCAGATATTACATATGTTGTTCAGCAGGTTTGTCTCTATATACATGATCCTCGGGAGCCCCATTTTCACGGCTCTAAAGAGTATTTTATGTTATCTTCAGGGCACACTGGATCATGGTCTTCAGTTATATGTTTCTCCATCTAGGGGTCTTATTTCTTACTCTGATGTGGACTGGGTTGGCTAGCCATCTACGGGCAATCCACTTCTGGCTATTGTGTGTTTCTTGGTTAGAATCTTCTTCATGGTCATCTAGACGACAATGTACGATTTCCTGATCTAGTGTCGAAGCATAGTATCGGGGTGTTGCAAATGTCATTACTGATACATGTTGGCTTCACAACCTGTTACATGAGTTACGTTATTCCCCTACTACTACTACCTTGGTCTATTATGATAATGTTAGTGTTGTTTACTTGTCCATGATCCCGGTTCAACACCAACACACTAAACATATAGAAATCCATAGTCCTTTTGTCCGTGATCATGTCGTTGCAGTTCAGATACATGTCCTTCATGTCTCCTCCTCATCTCAATACGCTGACATCTTCACCAAATGTTTACCATCTACTTTGTTTATTAACTTCATATCTAGTCTAAACGTTCAGTCTCAATCTGCCATTCATACTATATGGGGATATTAGACATCATTATATTTATTTATATAGCATGGCCTAATGTATAGCCGTCCATATTGCTAGCCTATTTATTGTGTGTGTCTATATATATATATATATATATATATATATATATATATATATATATATATATATATATATATATATATATCATTTAATGAAATATATTGGAATCATGGGAAAATATAGATTGTAACAGAATCTTTTAATTTTTATCAAACTAAAAATATATTAAAAATGTGAACTACAAACCATGTGTTTTATTACAAAATGTATTATATTTTATGTTTAAAAATACATAGAAAACGATACATAATAAACAAGCTTTGAAAACTAAAAGTAACATAGTTTGTTTGTTGTTATACGTATGCATGCAGAAGGTGTATGCACGAATTTTATTTTACTTATGTAATAAATCGTTGCATATATAATGATATCTAATCAACTTCAAATACCCAGTTGACGTTGCACCTCCAAGATGGTTGTAGCAGAGTTTTTAAGTTGTCGAGACTCCTCTTCAGTAAGCTGTAAATTCGTCACACCCAACACTCCATTCCTTCCGAGTTGTGTTGGCAAGCTAAGAAACACCTCACCATCATCAATGCCATACAACCCTTTGGCTAGCACTGAAACAGGGTGGACCTTGTGTTGGTCCCTTAGTATTGTCCGAGCTAGGTTAGCAACAGAGTAACCAATAGCCCATGACGTATAACCCTTCAAACCTATTACTTCGTATGCACCTTGGACAACTTCTTTATGGATTTTCTCGAGTGTTTGCTTCTCGTAGGCAATTTTTTGTCTTTCTAAGAAGCTAATTATTGGTACCCCACCTACGCTTATGCTTGACCATAGTGCCACTGATGAGTCTCCATGCTCTCCCATGATATATGCCTAAAGGGAATAAATATATAGAAACTTCAGCAAAATATAAAAAAATATAACAATGCATACTTTAATGGTATATATGTCTAATAGTTGTTTAGTAAAAAGGTGGTATGTTTCACATTAAAATGATTAAACTTTATCATTTATAAGATGTCTTGTATGCGTTCAAGGGTTCAATGATTATGAAATTGAATGGTCATTCAATTCTTGGATAAGAAAAATAAAACTTTTTAAATATGTGTTCCATTAAACTTCATAGAGTTGAATATATCATAGGAAAATTTTGTTGAATTGTAAAAGTAGAAAGGATACTCTTACGGTTATAAAAGCAAACTATTAATATACAATTTAATTTGCAATGTAATCACATCATCATTTATTTTTCAACAAATCTTGTGAATGAATCAATTTTACAAAAGCATGCAGGAAAAAAAAAAAAAAAAGGAGATGATTTTGCCACTGAAGTATTTTATCCATCCACATAAAAATTAAATGTATTGACCATAATGCCTTTAATTTTAATTTAGAGAGAAAAAATAATCATGTGGATTTGTTTCCGAAAGATACATTCCTTCCTTCTTTATTCCTTATTCATTCTTCCTTCTTCTTTATTCATTTCTCTGGCTTTTGCAAATTTTTAATAATGCGTGATTACCCTTCAAATGAAAAAATTAATCATCTCTAAATCGATTTCTAACCATTGATGCACTCAATTGTTTGTACCCACATCTGCTTTCAATGGATTAAACTGGGGCTTGAATTGATTAATTTGCATCAAAGTTGTGAAATCAAGTCTATATTAATCTGAGCTCAAATCAACTCTAAGATTACTTTTTTGTGTTGTGTGATTACTTCATTTATTTTTTTAGTTTTGCGATTCCAGTATGTTTTAATGGGTATGCGATTTCTTTATGTGTTTTTTCTCATAATTCTTAAATGAGCTTGCAATGCTTTTCGTTATTGTAATCATCATTTTTGGGGCAAGCGTCATCAGATGAAAATTGAAAGATTATGAAATCTGAAAGTCAAAATCAAAAAGTCAAAATCGATGAAGTAATCAACAGTCAAAATTGATTTTGTTTTAGATGCTAAAACTAACGATGAAGTAAAATGTATGGTTTTATGTATGTTAAAAGGAATGATGACACAAAGTAATCAAGAATCAAAATTATTTTTTGTAGATGGAAAATTACAGTGAAGAATTGAAAAAGCTAAATACATAGTTGTGGTTTGATTTCGCTTTGCCGATGAAGAAATGTATTATTTTAGTGATGAAAGTGATATATTTGGAAGAGAGATACGGTGATAGAGAATGTACTGGGAGGATTTTTCTCTTTTTATTATTCTAAATAAAATTAAAATTGGTTGAAGGGTATAATAGTCCAAACATTTGTTTTTAAGTGGATAGATAAAAAAATCATTGGAAATATCAGCTCCCAAAAAAAAATCAATTTCACTTGGTCGTTTTATCTCAAAATTGTTGAATCATGTTTTACTATAATTTTGATAAAAGATAACTTTTTTGAGATGATATATTAATGGCAATGGGGCGGGGTATGGATTCCCAAACCCGCCCCGATAACTTTCGGGTATCTTATCGGGACACTCCATTGGGTTTCGGGTTTCCCCGTCGGGTTTCGGGTATCTTATCGGGTTTACAACAACTGATAACGAAATCTTTATTCTCTTTTAGGGTACCCTAATGTCTTATAAAATATACATGTTCTAGCAACTCTTTTAAATTAAAAACATGATGCATCACTTTAATAAAATAAACTAGACGTTATATAAAAAATTATTTGATTTAAGTTTTGTTTAATACGTCAAAACACATAAAAATGATCATTAACACCAGATTGTTAATAACTAAAAAAATTGTCCACGATAAGTATTTTATATTTGAACGTGTACAATTAACAGTAAAATTTTTTGAACATATTATATATATATATATATATATATATATATATATATATATATATATATATATATATATATATATATATATATATATAATCGGGGCGGGGCGGGGCGGGGCGAGGATAACCCACTCCCTGCCCCGAACCCGATAACGATCCGTTACCCGATCCGAAATGATCGGGTTTCAGGTTTCCCTATCGGGTTCGGGTTTTTTTACCATCCCTAGATATATACAACAGTAATCTAACAAACGCACATATTATTTTTATCTGATAAGTTGTTTGATCGTGTTTTGTTTTTCTATAATATAGAAGATAATTTGTTTGCAACAATAAAACAGTAACCAGTCGTGAAACTAACTCACCTGCACATCTTGAGCATTGATATTAAGATGATCCGCAATGAGGAACCGAAACCGAGACGAATCCAAATTTGTGCCAGACCCGATAACCCGATTAGGGGGAAACCCAGATAATTTCCATGCAACATACGTCAAGACATCCACCGGATTAGACACGATCAGCAGAATAGCCTCCGGCGACGCAGCTGATAAGGGTGGAATTATCGTGGAAAATAGAGCTAAATTCCTCTGCAGCAAATTTAGCCTCGATTCCCCTGGTATCTGCCGGGCACCGGCTGTGACGATCAGAATATCAGAACCAACCGTGCTGGAATAATCAACGGAAGCTGAGATGGTGATTCGTGGAAGGAATGCAGCAGCGTGCTGGAGGTCAAGCATCTCACCGCGGAGCTTGCCTTGATCGACGTCGACAAGTGCTAGCTCGTCAGCTAGGTCTTGCGTGAGGATGGTCTGCGCAATAGCCATACCGACGTTTCCCACACCGATAACTGAGATTTTGGTGGTGCGTCTGGTGGGTGGCGGCGGTGATGCACCATGGATGGGCTTGAAGAAGGATTGAGCTATGTCTAACCCCCCTTGTCCAAGAACTAAGGATGAAGCACTTTTCTGCATTTTTTTTATTCTTCTTTCTGGTATGTATTTGAAATGGATTGTGGTGGATTTGATGGAGAGGCAGGAGATGCTATTTATAGTATAAATAAAGGCTCTACACTTTTTTTTAGACTACTAATGAACACCTCCTCCCTCCTGCCCTCTATCTTAAAGGTTTTTGCTTTACTTTTTGTTACCACCATTTTTTTTTTTTTTACCTTGTAACTCGTGTGCCCCACACCCACCCCTCTTAAGTTCATCAACGTCACATCAAGAAGAGTCAATTAATTTATTAATAAATATTAACTCTTTTTTAAAATTTTGCAAAATATATATTCATTTGAATTTAATGAAGACAACGTGAGATTAGTCACTTGGCACAAGATTTATCTTTTGGATTGAAGGTATCCGTGCTAAGCTAGATGTAGACGAATTTTATTAATTTTGGATACATACTATTAAGCATTAACGAAACCGTGTAAAAGAAAAAAAAAAACTCATTGATAAATGCAGATTATCCATTAAAATCTAAACCAATACTTGTCCAAAAAGCAATACATTTATAATAGTATATTTTCTTACCTATTATCTAATAGACCGTTATAACTAAAACAATACATAATGATCTAACCATGTTTTAAATTTCATGGATAAACCAAATAAAATTTAAAAATGTCATTTAGTAAGAGATTTTAAGAAAATAAGTAACACCACTTTTAATGTAATGAACTTTTGATCAAGGACACCATGGTTGAATGTTTTTAAGCTTTAGAAAATAGAAACCATGGGTGGGTTCTGGTATACCTTCGAGAATCGAGATATCTTATCATTTTTACTTTTCAAAATTTATAGTTATCGTATATAAGCTCTCGGTAATTCTTATATATATTTAATAATAAGTTTTTCAATTAATCGTTGGGTCCGATCAACATTTATTTCAATGACACTTAGGATTCGTTTTCAAATTAAACAACTGCTGGTCTGACCATGTTTATTGGTGATCTTAAAGGCGATCGTTCATCAGGAAAGTAAATAATATATACAAATTATTTAGATGTGACTTCTAATCCATCAGTATCCAGTGTTGCATTTATTTTTTAGGTTTGAGGGTTCGAGTTCCGTCGTGGATATATGTAGATTTAAGAAGTAGTTTAAGAGAAGAGTAGGTTAGATTTGTTGTCTTTAAAAAAATAAATAAATAAATGGCAACCCACAAAAAATAAATAAATAAATAAAAATAAAAATAAAAATTAATGTAAAGGGTTAAACAAATTGAACGAAAGAAAAAAAAAAATACAAATCAAATATATTATCGTTTTAAGTGATTATCCCTTTATTTAATAACCAAAGGCGTAGCCTCTAATAGATACCCCGTAAGTATTACTACTATTTTATTTGAAGCCCATCTTAAATCATAATTGAACCGCTATTTTAAATGACATTAAAACTCATTTGGAATAAGTATTGCAGTCCACCGCCTCTTTATCTAATTTAATTGTCATCAATACAATGGTATTTCTTATTTTGGTGGTGAGTGGAGCCCTTCTTGGTGGCCCATTAGACATTCCTAATCCATCGGGTCGGGTTACCCTCTATCTATTTGCCGGTTCAAAAAAAAAAAGTTACGATCTCGTTTTTGTGAGGGGCCGAACCTGCGTAATTACGAAGTGTGGTAATTTAGTTTATTATAATCATCAAGTAAATAATAGAAAAAAAAATCCAAACAAAAAAAAAAATTAAAATGATCAATTGATAATATTAAAGAACATGGTCATAATATATAATATATATTTTTTAATATATTATTACGATATAAACCGTATTTTTATTCGAAAAGCATGTCTCATGCTTCTGTTAATAAGTATACAATTGAACGACAATATCACCTGCAAATACTAAAATGCTTTGATGTTAAAAGGATAACAAGTCAATTAATACCTAAACTTTGAAACAATATATGCAATGTTCAACACAATCAAAGTATTTTCTAACCATATAAAAGTTGAGTTACTTTTATGCAAATAAGAAACAACGAGCTTCCTCTAAAAGCAGTCTAAAACAAGTTTCATTAGTATGTATTTTCTTTGTTGCTGTTTTCTTATTCTTTAGAATCCATATATAAAAATCGGTATTTCATTATCTTGTATTGCTTTTTTCAAATTGACTTTTTAATTACCTATAAATATTTTGAAAAGATAACTTCCCAATTTTTACATGTATACCCGTGCCGAACTAAGCAACTTCTTCTTCATGCTACTGCGGTACTGCACTACTGCCTACTAGGTTTTTTTTTTTTTTTTTAACTGCGAGTTAATAATGTCTTAGGTGCTGTTTGTTTTTTTAAGTCAAAATGTCTGCAGTCTGCGGACCACATCTGCAAGCCTCTGCGGCAGAAGAGATGGACCAAATGTCTGCAGTCTGCAATAAGAAGACCGTTTGTTTTTAACGTCTGCGGGCCGTTAAAATAAATTAAAATTTTAAACTTAATTTCATGTTATAAACATTAAAAATGCATTTTTAACAAAAAAAATTAAAAAAAAAACTGCACGATGGCCATTTTTTTTTTTTTGGTTTAGGTTAAAATAAGGTCTGAAGACCTTTGAAGACAGTGGCCCATGTCTGCGCCAGGAAGACATCGCGCAGACGTTTTCTGATCTACGCACTTCCAAAAAACAAACAATCTGCGAGGGCATACGTTTGCGCGTTGTCTGCGCGGCGCAGACAAAAGTGGTTGCGCAGATCTTCACACAAAAAACAAACAGCCCCTTAGATTCGACAGATGTTTTTCTACAGCTTCTTGTTTCCAACTAATTGTAAACCTTTTTTATGCCATGTCTATGATCATATTCAAAAACACCAAATTCATATTTTAAGAAAATATGATCAATAAATATCAATGTTGCAGAAATCGGCTTTCGCGGCCGATTAATCAGCGATTAATCGTTTGGTGGCCTCGAACTGATTACGATTAGGGTATTTGGCGTAAATTGGTCAAAATCAGTCAAACTCAGACTTGGCGGTCCTCGGCGGTCATAAGCGGCAAATATTTAAAAATTTCAAAAAAAATAATTTTCAAATATTACACCAAATTTTTAAAATTTTAAATTTTTAAGTTTTCAAACTTTAAAATATTATACTAAAATTTTTAATTTTCAAAAATTTAAAATCTAAAATTTCCAAATACTTAATTTTTTTAGTAAATATTAAATTTTTAAATAATTTAGGATCCCCGATTAATCCCCGCCGAGTCTGATTAATCGTAATCGTCAGTCGACAGCCATGCTACCGTCAAGTAATTTTTACAACCTTGATAAATATAAAGATTTTAGCAAGATAATCAACGAGTATAAAGATTTTAACAACTACAAATCTTTCAAGCAAGTGTAATTAATAAGTACAAAGATTTTCAACAAATACATGTAATTGTGAATAATTTCTCATGAAAACGACCTTTCATTCATATTAAAGTATGTATACAACAAATGTGAAAATGTATAGAAACAGTCAAACAATAATGAGCCGAATACATTAAAGATACATAGATAATGTAAACATAAATAATAATACACTAATAGCCCCCCGCAGTTTCAACGTTATGAAAAGCTCGAACGTTCAAGCTAGACCGAAAATCAAGGAAGAATGTTGAGGGAAAGCTCTTCGTCAAAATATTTGGATACTGATAAGCGGATGGCACATGAAGAACCTGTACATGACCAGTTGCAACTTTGTCACGAACAAAGTGCAAATCAATTTCGATATGCTTCGTACGCTGATGATGAACCGGGTTAGAGGACATGTAAACATCACTCACATTATCACAACAAACTATTGTAGCCTTGGTCAGTGAATAGTGAAGTTCAAAGAAGAAGATTACGAATCCAACAAGCTTCAGCGATAACAATGACAACATCTCACTATTCGGTTTCAGCACTAGACCGAGAGATCGTATTCTAACTTTTGGATGACCAAGATAGAAGATTGTGTCCTAAAAAAACACAATAACCCGATGTAGAACGTCTAGCGACAAGACATCCAACCCAGTCAGCGTCGGAATAGGCAGTGAGGGTGCGACTGGGACATGTATATAGCTGAAGACCATGAGCAGTAGTACCCAAAATATAATGCAAGATGCGCTTTAAAGCAGTAAAATGAGGCTCCCTTGGGTCATGCATATATAAACAAATTTGTTAAACTGCATAAATGCATTGGTGTTGATTATGATGACATGTGTGGAATTAAAAAGATCTAATATATCATCATACAAATCATGAACATATGGAGTAAATAAATCTTTTTAAGCTCTCATTAGTATAGTTACAAAGAATACAAATAGGGTGTAGCACCTGGTTTCTGGTATGTAAATCTTATTCGAACATTTCCCATTTTAGCCTTGGACTCGGCGAGTCATGGGTCCGACTCGCCGAGTAGAGACGCGATCCAGGTCACGTTTTAAGTTGGCGACTCGGCGAGTCCATATCCTAGACTCGGCAAGTCGCCGCTGTTGGATGAAACCCTAAGTTTCATGGGTTTGCACCCTATTTAAATGACTTAACTACCCCAAGCCAGCCCCCATTCACCCTTAGAGCCCTGTATACCTCGTCCTAAGCCATTCCTTGAGAGTTTGAGACTTTTGTGGGTGTTTTTGAAGGTTTTGAAGGAGGAAAGAAGTAGATCCAGAAGGAGGAAAGCCAACCAAGCAACTATTGTGTTCTTCCAGCAGTTCCTTTGAGGTATAACCCGTTTTCCCCATGATTCTATGCTTAAAACCTCATTTGGGTCTTTCTTAGTCAAGTCCCCAAGCTCGTATGTGCCTTATATGTCGTATTAAGACGTTTGGCCTCTGGATCTAGGCAAGATTGAGCTCCAGGAGCTCAGATCTGTTAGCTTTATGGCCCCATGTTGCTTGTTAGCCCTAGATCTACCCTTTTAAGGCATTTTGAGCCCTAAAATCCATATTGGTGAATATCCACACGTAAAGTTGGAAACTTTACGTGTGATTTGTGTCCTAGAAGTCCAGATCTATGAATGGCATGGACTGAAATCGAGCAAATCAGTGTATTTGGTGGATGCATGGCGGCGACTCGGCGAGTCTGGTCGCGAGTCACCGATTTGGTCCCTTCATGATGTGTCGAGTTGAGCCGTGAGTCACAGGAGGTGACTCGGTGAGTTGGGAGCTGAACTCACCCATGTTAGGACTCGGCGAGTCAATGCCCTGACTCGGCGAGTCCAAGGCAATCTTCATAGATCAAGAACAGACTCGACGAGTTGTTCATACAACTCGGCGAGTCTTAGCATATGTGTTCTTCGGGTGAAGATGAACTCGACGAGTTGTTCATACAACTCGGTGAGTAGGATGAAGGAGTTGAATGTCAGTTTAGAAGATGAACTCGTCAAGTCATAGCCCAACTCGACGAGTAGAATCAGGGACCCAGGACAATTGTCTGGACAGGGACTCGGCGAGTGGAGATCCACTCGGCGAGTCGGGTCAACTAAAAGTTGACTTTGAATTGACTTAGGGCTAGACCAGGGAAAAATGGTCTTTTTACCCAAAGGACAGTTAGCAGTGTATGATTAAGTATATTGTGGGAATTACAGCCGGGAAGTTTCCGGAGCAGCAGCAGCAGTAGTAGGTGATCAATTCCCACACAGACCAACAGCTATTTCGAGGTGAGTTTCCTTCCAGTAGTAACGGGTCTCAGGCACCAAGGCCGGCCCGTATAGACGAGACGTTAGTATTAGAGTGTGGGCCGAGCCCGTATCTCTTAGTTGAGTTGATTATGATATATGCCAGTATGATAGAATTGTTTACACTTGTTGTCTGTGCGATACTTGTATGATATGAGTTGGCGATTGAGTGTGGGCGAGGCCCGTATCTCTCCGAGAATGGAGTGTGGGCTAGGCCCGTATCTCCCAGATAGCGAAGTGTGGGCGGGGCTCGTATCTTCATGAGTGTGGGCGGGGCCCGTATCTCTCAGAAAGCGAAGTGTGGGCGGGGCTCGTATCTTCACGAGTGTGGGCGTGGCCCGTATCTCCTAATTGCATGTTGTTTGTTAAATGCTTGCATGGTATGGGGTATTATGGGGGAGCTCACTAAGCTTTGTGCTTACGGTTTCAGTTTTGGTTTCAGGTACCTCCTCAGCTAGGGGAAAGGAGCCGGCGCGGTAGCAGCATGTCACACACACACTCTTCGGTTTCTGCATTTACGAGCTTTTCTGGGATTGATACTCTGATATTCTGATTAGTTGTATGTTTTGGTTTTCAGACATGGTTCAGTTTATATTATGGATGATCGAATGATGTTTTAGTTATTAATATTTTCTAAAGTAACGTTTTTAAACAAAAAAAAAATTTGATGTGAAAATTGGGTCGTAACAAGTTGGTATCAGAGCCCTGGTTTGAGGGATTCGGACACGCCTTCGGGAGTGTCTGAACTCAAATCGAGGGATGGAAAGATTTTCCAAAAGAAAATGTTCTCTGAAACTTAGAAAAGGGGTCATGAGAAAGAGCGAAGTGTGTGACGTGCGCGACCGGCCGAGCTCAAGTAAGTATTCCCCATAGTACCCATACAAGTTTATGTTATGTTTATCAGCTTTCGTAGAACCGCATGCTAGAATAGGACTAAGGATCTAGGAGTGATGCCTTATGTGCCTACTATTTGAGTTTCAGTTGTATGAGAAATTGCATGCTAGTTACGGAGTAGACAGTAAGTAGGATAGCCTGAATAGGTTATGCCTGGTAGTATGAGCTTAGCACTATATGCTAGCTCAGTTCCTGAAAGTGGATAGAGTTAATTGAGACTGTTACCCTTGTCTAAATGTTGCTTGCTTCGTGCTTCGTGGGACTCTGAATAATGGGAGTTAGCCATTAGTCGAATGCGTCACATCACATGTAATCAGGATTGGATAATCTTAGAGTGCCGAATTTGATCCTACTGTGTAGCTCTTGTTTGAGTCCAACCGTTGTAGGGACGAGTCCGGTACTCGAAGGATTATCTGAGCCTCGTCACGTGTGATGGCATTCGAGTAATGGCCAATTGGCATTATAATGAGGCCTGCAGCAGCTGAGGACTGGTTAGAGTAGAATTAGAGATCTCCCTAGGGCAAGCCTAGGATGAGTATAGCTTTGATCAGCAGTAGTGAAGGGGATCTGGTGGAGTCGAGGAATTCCTTGGAGAAGGTACGGATAGATGTGGAAGGTAGTATGGGCCCGTACTACTGAAAGCAGAGGATCCGTACCCGAACCAAGGGAGGCCAAGATGAGACCAGGGAACATGTAAGTAGTTGAGATTCCTCAGAAAGTAGCAGTATCACTAATGATTATTATGATGTTTTGCAGAATGGTGGTACTTCGACCGAGACCGACAGATGGCGGTTCAGGAGAGGGGTCAGGTTCGGGATCAGGCTCCGAGCCGATTGACGAGAGGCTACATGAGTTCATCACGTTGGAGATCACCAGGGTCATCCTTGAGTCGACCCCCATTCTCTTTGGGTCGATCAAGGAAGGGATCATGGAGTTGATGGAGGATCGCCTACAGGCATTCAGGAGCGATTTAGCCTCTAGCCAGTTAGGATCTCACACACTGTCCTTCAAGGACTTCAGGGGTAGTGGTGCGCCGGATTTCCATGGGGTGAAGGACCCCATTGTCGCCAGGCGATGGATTGCAGATATCGAGTCTGCCCAGTTGACTAGCTTCTGCCCCGAGGGGTCGAAGGTGAGGTACGCGGCAGGGTGTTTACGAGACCGAGCCCGGGATTGGTGGGAGTCAGTGGGTGACTCATTGGGAGCCTCAGCTATCGAGGAAATGACTTGGTCGGACTTTGTGACCAGGTTCAGGGCAGAGTTTGCACCGGTGGTCGAGCTTCAGCAACTGGTCAGGGAGTTTCTAGACATGAGGCAGACGACAGAGACTGTGGCGGAGATCACCGCCAAGTTCCGGGAGAGGGCTTTATTGGTGCCCCAGTATGCCGGTGACGAGGACATGAGGAGGACTCATTACCATGATATGCTACGAGCTGACATCCGGGAGCATGTTAGCTTTTCGGCTTGCCCTACCCTGGACTCTATGATTTCCAGTGCTAGGGAGAGGGAGATAGATTTGGAGCACATTCGGAAACGGAAACTAGAGGACGGTCAGGCAGGAGGGGCTTCGGGAAAGAAGCCCAAGGGATCAGACGGTAGGCCGAAAGGTCAGTCAGGATCGAGCCGCTGCGGGAAATGCGGCAGGACGCACGTGGGGGTATGTAGGATGGGATCAGGAGGCTGCTACAAGTGCGGCAAGACAGGGCACTTTAGTAGGGATTGTACTGCTCCAGTTTCAGCTATTCAGACATCCGAGTTGTTGTGTTTTCACTGCAACCAGAGGGGCCACAAGAAGGCCAATTGCCCCCAGTTGATAGTTGCAGCGCCAGTGAAGGTGCCAGCTCCAGCGACCCTGCGGATCACGGATGGTCGGCAGGGCAAGGCAGAGGCTCCAGTGGTGAGGAGTCAGGCATTTCAGTTGACTACCGAGTAGGCACGCGCCGCACCCGATGTGGTGACGGGTATGATTCTTCCCCTTTATTTTTTTTTTGATGATGTTATGTTATTGATATGTGCTCTATATGTATATGTATGCCTTAGGATCGTTCCATGTGAACGTGTAACAGCCCGGAATTTCAGGTATTTCTTTAATTATTTTTGGGGCATATTTAGGAGGGGACTCGGCGAGTTGGTGCCTGACTCGTCGAGTAGGACCACGGTCTTGGACACAGATTCACGACTGGACTCGACGAGTCCATTAGGGACTCGGCGAGTCGACACTGTTCAGCTGAAACCCTAGCCGTTTTAATTCTGGATCGTATATATTGTCTTGAGGGCCGTCATGTCTCGTCTTTTGGCCAATTGAAGATAACCAAAAAGTCTGTGGGCATCTGGAACAAGGGTGAAGGCTAGTGGAAGCTTGAAGAGGTTGTTAGGCAAGGAGAGGCAAGGTGGTGATCAAAGGAGGTTCAAGGGGTCGAGCTCTGAAGGTTGAGGACACAGGGAACACGTTTTCCAGGTATTCCTCGGATCATTTCTGTAGTTTTGACGTTGTATACGAATCTAGGGTTTAGGAAACCCATTTAAGGATTTGATAGATTATAGTGTTGTTACAAGTGTTAAACCCCTGTAATAGTATATGTGAAGGTCCAGGAAGCCCCATATCTATATATTGCGGAATCATGCGAATTACAGGAGGCAGTTGTTTGACTGCATGGCGAGGACTCGCCGAGTCCATTGATCAGACTCGGCGAGTAGCTTGAAGATTCATTAGGACTCGCCGAGTTGTTCTTCAGACTCGGCGAGTAGCTTGAAGACCTACTGGAACTCGTCGAGTCGTTCTTTAGACTCGACGAGTAGAGTCGGGGTGTCTAGACTCGCCGAGTTGCCTTTGCACTCGACGAGTCCGGTCAAGTTGACCGTTGACCTGTATGTAATTTAGTAGGGTCAGTTGTCTTGTTTGATAAGATCATTAATAAAGGTATGTGGTATTATAGGGAGCCTGCAGGTTAGCGGATCGAGTGCGAGTAGCTCGAAGGGTTTATAGCTTGCATACTACGAGGTGAGTCTTCTCACTATACTTCACCCGGAAGGGTTTGACTGCGTGACCGGAAGGTCGTATGTGTTATATTTATGCTATGTCTAGAGAGGTAGATGCTTTATATGTGATGTATGCGTATACGGGCCGGAAGGCGAGACTTTATGTGATAGAAAGAATGATATGATGTATGATTTATGTATTATGTGTGATATGTTATATGTGTTATGTTTTACACTATTATGGGCCGGAAGGCAAAATACTATGGGCCGGAAGGCAATTTAATACGGGCCGGAAGGCGATATGTTATGGGCCGGAAGGCGATTATGTTACGGGCCGGAAGGCAATGTTATGTGGACCGAAAGGTCCGGGCCGGAAGGCGTATGTGGGTAAGTTGTATACTGGGGAACTCACTAAGCATTTATGCTTACCAGTTGTGTTTATGTTTTTCAGGTACTAGTGATGACCGTGGGAAGGCGCCGGCGTGACACGTACACACTGCCATTGTTGAAGATCTTGGGGATTCGTTATTTATATTTTTGAAATAAACTTGAAATAAATTCTTTTGTCGAATAATGATGTTTTATTTTAAATGAAAAATTTGTTTGAAAATTTGAGCTGTTACAATTGGTATCAGAGCCTTGGTTTGAGGGATTCGGGTGTACTTTCGGGTGCAACTGAACTCAGACCGGGGATTTGAGGAAAAACCTTTTCAAAATAATAAGGACACAACATTTTCATAAATGGTAAGGCGGTAAAACAAGAATGGAGCAGTGTGTACGATCAGCCAGCGCCCGAACGGTAAAGATCCCCAGAATACCTTACAATGTTATATTATGCACTGAATTATGAATTGTTATGCATGCTAGAAGACTAGGTGCACATGATAGGACTAGAATGGCCTGTTTTGTGATGCCTTGTCTAGGGAGATTGCCTATATGAGATATTTGGTAGCGTGCAAGTAGATAGTGCATACTAGAGGTAGAGTACTCATTATTCGGGATTTGGGGAGGAAGATTTGGGACGAATACTGATGCGGTGTGTTCGGTAGTATTGGGCCCGTACTACCGAAGACACCGGATCAGTGGAAGACCCAAGTAAGAATCCCTGGAAATCGGAGACTGAGTAGGGCGCGTATCGAGTACAATTGTACTTGGTGGAGTCTCTGATGATTTTATGTTGTATTTCAGAGACATCATGGTCATCACACGCAATGGGGCGAGTTCGAGCGGTGCGAGTGACGAGGAGATTCGTCAGATTATTCAGGAAGAGGTAGCTGCGGCGGTTCGGGCTGAGATCCCGGAGATGTTTGGGTCTATTAAGACCACTCTGATGGAGGAGTTTGAGGAGCGGTACGCCGCACTTACTGAAGCTGCAGTCGCTGCCGCTACCGCAGCTGTGGCTGCTGCTAGGCCGCAAGGGGGTGATTCATTGCTATTCAGGGAATTCAGCAACACAAAACCCCCTGAATTTGATGGGACGCAGGATCCGATTGCGGCTATGAGGTGGATCGCCGACATAGAGGGGTGCTTCTATACTTGCTCATGCCCGGAGCACTTGAGGGTACGGTTCGCCTTGAACCAGCTCCGTCTGGGAGCGAAGGATTGGTGGAAGTTCGTGACGGCGAATTTCACTCAGGCGGAGATTTCAGCGGTAACATGGGAGAGGTTCACGGAGATGTTCAGGGACGAGTACGTTCCCCCGGTGGAGAGGGAGCGATTGATTCAGGAGTTCTTGACCCTTAAGCAGGGTACTGATTCCGTGGCGGTGATCACGCGGAAGTTTCATGAGAGGGCAATGTTCTGCCCCGAGCTGGTATCTACGGAGCAGTCACGGATGAGCCGGTATTTGGGCGTTTTGAAGAGGGAGATCCGGGAGTTTGTGTCAAACTCCACCTATCGTACTTTCACTGAGCTTCAGGCGAACGCCAGGAAGCGCGAGATCGAGTTGGAGACTCAGGCGAGGGAGGAGGCTGAGTCTCGGCAGGTGGATCGGCGGCCGGCTCAGTCTCAGCCGGCAGCCAAGCGGACTAAGTTCGCTGATTCGAGGATGGGAGGTCCGAAGGGTCGCACTTGCGCGAAGTGCGGCAAGAGTCACGAGGGGGTGTGTCGAGCTGGTGGTTGCTACAAGTGTGGCAAGGAGGGACATATTGCCAGGGATTGCCCTAAGGGGTTTATGGTTTGATTTCACTGCAACCAAACAGGCCATCGGAAGGCCGAGTGTCCGCAGCTTCGTCAGGGAGCTACGCCTACTACCAGGACTACTGAGACCCGACCGGCGAAGGTCGAGGCCCCGAGGGCTCGCGGAAGAGCCTTTCAGCTGACTGCGGAGGAGGTCCGCGCTGCACCCGATGTTGTGGCAGGTATGTTATCATTCATGTATTTACTTAAAGGTCGAAATGTTATGCTTATGTTAATGTATGTGTAGGTACTTTTCTTGTGAACTCTATGCCTGCTCTAGTGCTATTTGATTCGGGTGCGAGTAGATCGTTTGTATCGTTAGCCTTTAGTCAGCATATCGGCACTAGTCGTGAGCCGTTAAGTCGACCTTTGAGTGTTTCTATTGCGGCCGAGAGGGTGGTTTGTGCTATGGAGGTTCTTCGGGATGTGTGCTAGAGATCTTCGGGGTCGCGTTTCCGATTGACCTAGTTCCTATTGCGATGGGGGACATCTGTGTCATCGTAGGCATGGACTGGTTGAGCCGATTCAGCGCTGTCATCGACTGCGAGCGTCAGCTGGTGACTATACGAGACCCTAGTGGGGGAGTTCTTACGGTATACGGCGAGGGTACCCGTTCGGGATCAGCTTTTTGTTCGGCCGCTAGGGCGAGGCAATGCATACAGCAGGGATGTAACGGTTTTGTGGCGTATGTGATGGATACGCGGGAGACTTCCGGGAGGCCGAAGACAGTGGAGGAGGTTCCAGTGGTGCGCGAGTTTCCAGATGTTTTTCCCGAGGATTTGCCGGGAGTACCTCCTGCGAGGCAAGTAGAGTTTGGTATCGATCTAGTTCCAGGGGCTGCGCCTATTGCGAAGGTGCCTTATCGTCTTGCACCTCCAGAGATGCAAGAGTTGTCCTCGCAACTTCAGGAGTTGTTGGGAAAGGGATTTATTCGGCCGAGTAGCTCGCCGTGGGGAGCACCGATTCTGTTCGTCAAGAAGAAGGATGGTTCACACCGGATGTGTATCGATTACCGGGAACTGAACAAGGTGACGGTCAAGAACCGCTATCCGTTACCGAGGATCGATGATCTATTCGATCAGTTGCAAGGGGCATCTTGGTTTTCCAAGATTGATTTGAGATCAGGGTACCATCAGGTAAGAGTGCGGGATGAGGACGTCCAGAAGACAGCATTTAGGACGCGGTATGGGCATTACGAGTTCGTGATGATGCCTTTCGGGCTCACCAATGCCCCAGCAGTGTTCATGGACCTCATGAACAGGGTATGCAGGCCGATGCTGGATCGGTCTGTGATTGTATTTATCGACGACATTCTGGTGTATTCGCGGTCTAGAGAGCAGCATGAGGGACATTTGAGGGAGGTCCTTGAGGTACTGAGGTCGGAGAAGCTATATGCAAAATTCTCCAAATGTGACTTCTGGTTACGGGAGGTCCAATTTCTGGGGCACGTTGTAAATCAGGCAGGGATATTGGTTGATCCGGCCAAGGTGGAAGCAGTGATGAGTTGGGAGGCACCGAAGTCACCTTCTGAGATCAGGAGTTTCCTTGGGTTGGCAGGGTACTATCGGAGGTTCATTAGGGACTTCTCCAAGATCGCGGTGCCGCTCACCAGATTGACCCGGAAGGGTGTTACATTTTCATGGGGACCCGAGCAGCAGACTTCCTTCGAGACACTTCGTCAGAGACTGTGCGAAGCCCCAGTATTAGCTCTCCCGGAAGGGATGGAGGACTTTGTCGTATATTGCGACGCATCGATTTCGGGACTGGGTGCGGTGTTGATGCAGAGGGGCCATGTGATAGCCTATGCATCGAGGCAGCTGAAGCCTCACGAGGCGAGGTATCCCACGCATGACTTAGAGTTGGGGGCAGTAGTGTTCGCCCTCAAAATTTGGCGTCACTACCTGTACGGGGTTCGTTGTACCATATACACGGACCATAAGAGTTTGAAGTATTTGATGGATCAACCCAACCTAAATATGCGTCAGAGGAGATGGTTAGACGTGGTTAAGGATTATGACTGTGAGATCCTATACCACCCAGGCAAGGCTAATGTGGTAGCCGATGCATTGAGTCGTAGGGCGGAGAGCACTCCATTGCGAGACGTATGTTTGAGATTGACGGTGATGACTCCGGTATTAGATGCTATTCGTGGGGCACAGGCCGAGGTTGTGAAATCTGGGATGCAGAAACAGGAGCGGGTCGTCGGGTTGATTTCAGAGTTCGTTATGGATGGACGAAGACTTCTGACGTTTCAGGGTCGGATCTGGGTACCATTCGTGGGCGGTACGCGTGTTACTTTGATGGAGGAGGCACACAGATCGAAATTCTCAATCCATCCCGGTGCTACGAAAATATATTTGGATTTGAGAAAGGAGTACTGGTGGCCTTGCATGAAGAGAGACGTCGCCTGGTTCGTTGAGAGGTGTTTGACCTGCCGTAGGGTTAAGGCCGAGCACCAGAGACCGCACGGTAAGTTGCAACCCTTGGAGATTCCTGAGTGGAAGTGGGAACAGATCACGATGGATTTTATCACCAAATTGCCGAGAACTGCCAGGGGAGTCGATACGATTTGGGTGATTGTGGATAGGCTAACAAAGAGTGCACACTTCCTTGCCATTAGCGAAAGTTCATCAGCAGAGAAGTTGGCAGAGTTATACGTGAGAGAGATAGTATCTCGGCATGGAGTGCCGACCTCGATTGTTTCGGACCGCGATGTACGTTTCACTTCCAGGTTCTGGAAGAAATTCCATGAGGAGTTAGGCACTAAACTGCATCTTAGTACCGCATACCATCCCCAGACCGACGGTCAGAGCGAGCGGACGATTCAGACATTGGAAGACATGCTTAGAGCGTGTGTGTTAGACTTCGGGGGTAGCTGGGATGCGCATCTGCCGTTGGCTGAGTTTTCCTACAACAACAGCCATCATTCGAGCATTGGTATGCCACCTTTTGAGTTGTTGTATGGTAGGAGGTGCCGGACTCCCATTTGCTGGGGAGAAGTGGGACAGAGAGTGATGGGTAGTACAGAGATCGTACTTCAGACGACCGAACAGATTCAACAGGTGAGGCAGAGGTTATTGACCGCCCAGAGCCGACAGAAGAGTTACGCGGACAGACGCCGGTCCGAACTCGAATTCCAGGTTGGCGACTTCGTTCTCCTAAAGGTTTCTCCTTGGAAAGGAGTGATTCGGTTCAGAAAGAGGGGCAAATTGGGGCCCCGGTTCATAGGTCCATTTCGTGTAGTTGCAAGGGTAGGTAAGGTAGCTTATCGGTTGGAGTTGCCAGCAGAGCTGAATCAGATTCACAACACCTTTCACGTATCACAGTTGAGGAAGTGTATAGCCAATGAATCGGCAGTGGTTCCGTTAGAAGATATTCAGGTGGATGCAAGCCTGAATTACGCCGAGAGACCAGTAGCTATCAGGGATCGGAAGATCAAGGTTCTACGGAACAAGGAGATACCTCTGGTGTTGGTTCAATGGCAACATCGGAAGGGATCGGAGATGACTTGGGAGCCGGAGAGTGAAATGCGGGAGCAACATCCGGAGTTATTCACAGAGGGAGACTTCGAGGGAGAAGTCTAGTTCTAGTGGGGGAGAGTTGTAACAGCCCGGAATTTCAGGTATTTCTTTAATTATTTTTGGGGCATATTTAGGAGGGGACTCGGCGAGTTGGTGCCTGACTCGCCGAGTAGGACCACGGTCTTGGACACAGATTCACGACTGGACTCGACGAGTCCATTAGGGACTCGGCGAGTCGACGCTGTTCAGCTGAAACCCTAGCCGTTTTAATTCTGGATCGTATATATTGTCTTGAGGGCCGTCATGTATCGTCTTTTGGCCGATTGAAGATAACCAAAAAGTCTGTGGGCATCTGGAACAAGGGTGAAGGCTAGTGGAAGCTTGAAGAGGTTGTTAGGCAAGGAGAGGCAAGGTGGTGATCAAAGGAGGTTCAAGGGGTCGAGCTCTGAAGGTTGAGGACACAGGGAACACTTTTTCCAGGTATTCCTCGGATCATTTCTGTAGTTTTGACGTTGTATACGAATCTAGGGTTTAGGAAACCCATTTAAGGATTTGATAGATTATAGTGTTGTTACAAGTGTTAAACCCCTGTAATAGTATATGTGAAGGTCCAGGAAGCCCCATATCTATATATTGCGGAATCATGCGAATTACAGGAGGCAGTTGTTTGACTGCATGGCGAGGACTCGCCGAGTCCATTAATCAGACTCGGCGAGTAGCTTGAAGATTCATTAGGACTCGCCGAGTTGTTCTTCAGACTCGGCGAGTAGCTTGAAGACCTACTGGAACTCGTCGAGTCGTTCTTTAGACTCGACGAGTAGAGTCGGGGTGTCTAGACTCGCCGAGTTGCCTTTGCACTCGACGAGTCCGGTCAAGTTGACCGTTGACCTGTATGTAATTTAGTAGGGTCAGTTGTCTTGTTTGATAAGATCATTAATAAAGGTATGTGGTATTATAGGGAGCCTGCAGGTTAGCGGATCGAGTGCGAGTAGCTCGAAGGGTTTATAGCTTGCATACTACGAGGTGAGTCTTCTCACTATACTTCACCCGGAAGGGTTTGACTGCGTGACCGGAAGGTCGTATGTGTTATATTTATGCTATGTCTAGAGAGGTAGATGCTTTATATGTGATGTATGCGTATACGGGCCGGAAGGCGAGACTTTATGTGATAGAAAGAATGATATGATGTATGATTTATGTATTATGTGTGATATGTTATATGTGTTATGTTTTACACTATTATGGGCCGGAAGGCAAAATACTATGGGCCGGAAGGCAATTTAATACGGGCCGGAAGGCGATATGTTATGGGTCGGAAGGCAATTTAATACGGGCCGGAAGGCAATGTTATGTGGACCGAAAGGTCCGGGCCGGAAGGCGTATGTGGGTAAGTTGTATACTGGGGAACTCACTAAGCATTTATGCTTACCAGTTGTGTTTATGTTTTTCAGGTACTAGTGATGACCGTGGGAAGGCGCCGGCGTGACACGTACACACTACCATTGTTGAAGATCTTGGGGATTCGTTATTTATATTTTTGAAATAAACTTGAAATAAATTATTTTGTCGAATAATGATGTTTTATTTTAAATGAAAAATTTGTTTGAAAATTTGAGCTGTTATAGAACGGCTTCCCAGTTCAAGTGTTATTTGATTCAGGAGCATCCCGATCATTCGTTTCCCTTGCACTTAGCAAGAAGTTTCATGAGCCATCGGGCGAGTTAGATTGCCCTTTGGAAGTGGAGATCGCTGACGATCGATCAGTGCGAGCATCGATGATATTCCGAGATTGTGTGCTGCGTTTGTTCGAGGAGCGCTATTTGGTAGATTTGGTTCCCATTCCGTTGCGTGGGAACAAGGTGATTATAGGCATGGATTGGCTGAGCCCCAATGGGGCGGTGATAGATTGCGCGCAGCAGCTAGTACGGGTCAGGACCCCAAGCGGGGGAGAGCTAGTGATTCATGGAGAGAGGTCTCAGCATGGACCCACTGTATGTTCAGCTGCGAGGGCTAGGCGCTACCTCCTGCAGGGATGCGCAGGATATGTCGCATATGTGATGGATACCCGGGAGGCTGGTAAGGCGACAGTGAGCGAGGTTCCGGTGGTTCGAGACTTTGCAGATGTTTTCCCGGAGGAGCTTCCTGGGATACCTCCGGAGCGACAGGTGGAGTTCAGGATTGACCTTGTCCCTGGCGCGGCTCCGATAGCCAAGGCGCCGTATCGGTTAGCCCCTCCCGAGATGCAGGAGTTGTCTACGCAGCTACAGGAGATGCTGGACAAGGGATTTATTCGTCCGAGCAGTTCACCCTGGGGAGCCCCGATTCTGTTTGTAAGGAAGAAGGACGGGTCGCATCGGATGTGTATAGATTATCGGGAGCTGAACAAGGTAACGGTGAAGAACCGTTACCCGCTTCCGAGGATTGATGACCTATTTGACCAGCTTCAGGGGGCATCTTGGTTCTCCAAGATCGATTTGCGTTCGGGTTATCATCAAATGAGGGTCAGGGAGGAGGATATGCAGAAGACCGCATTTCGGACGCGCTATGGTCATTACGAGTTCGTGGTGATGCCGTTTGGGCTCACCAGCTCCTGCCGTGTTCATCGACCTCATGAACCGCGTATGCAGACCGATGCTGGATCGGTCTGTGATAGTCTTTATCGATGATATCTTGGTCTATTCCAAGACTCGGGAGGAACACGAGGAGCACCTGAGGGAGGTATTGGAGACCCTGAGGAGGGAGAGCTTGTATGCCAAGTTCTCCAAGTGTGAGTTTTGGTTGCGCGAGGTGCAATTTCTTGGACACCTCGTCAACCAGAACGGGATTCTGGTTGATCCGGCCAAGGTCGAGGCCGTGATGAGATGGGAGGTCCCGAAGTCTCCATCTGAGATTCGGAGCTTCCTGGGATTGGCGGGCTACTATCGGAGATTTATCCAGGATTTTTCCAAGATAGTCGTACCCCTGACACGGCTAACGAAGAAAGCCGTGGTCTTTCGGTGGGGACCCGAGCAGCAGGCTGCATTTGAGACGCTAAGACGGAGACTGTGTGAGGTGCCGATCTTAGCCCTGCCAGAGGGTGTAGAGGATTTTGTGGTCTATTGTGATGCGTCCGTTTCAGGGTTGGGCGCAGTACTGATGCAGAGGGGGCATGTCATTGCCTACGCTTCAAGGCAGCTCAAGCCTCACGAGGCGAACTACCCGACGCACGATTTGGAGTTGGGGGCGGTGGTCTTTGCCCTCAAGATTTGGCGACATTACCTCTACGGGGTTCGGTGTACCATCTACACGGACCACAAGAGTTTGAGGTACCTCATGGACCAGCCGAATCTGAACATGAGGCAGCGTCGGTGGTTGGACGTGGTGAAGGATTATGATTGCGAGATCCTTTACCACCCGGGGAAGGCCAATGTGGTGGCCGATGCGCTTAGCCGCAAGACGGTGCCAATCAGGGATATTTGCTTGAGGATGACCGTGGTGACTCCCCTATTGGAGCAGATTCGGGAGGCTCAACAGGAGGCTATCAAGGAGGAGCATCAGAAGAGCGAGCGTGTGGTGGGTCAGGTTTCCTCCTTTGATTATGATGGCCGAGGACTTTTGACACTACACCGTAGGGTGTGGGTGCCGTATCACGGAGGCGTGCGTCAGATTTTGATGGAGGAGGTGCACAAGTCCCGATTCTCTATTCATCCTGGGGAGACGAAGATGTATAGGGATCTTCGTCCGGATTACTGGTGGCCCTGCATGAAGCGGGATGTGGCATGGTACGTCGAGCGGTGTTTGACCTGCAGGAAGGTCAAGGCCGAACATCAGAGACCGCATGGCAAGATGCAGCCGTTGGACATTCCACTGTGGAAATGGGAAGATATCACGATGGATTTTATCACGAAGCTTCCCAGGACCGCATGTGGAGTGGATTCGATTTGGGTCATCGTGGATAGATTGACCAAGAGTGCTCACTTTATTCCAATTCAAGAGAGCATATCGGCCGAAAAATTGGCTGACATCTATATCAGGGAGATTGTGGCACGACATGGGGTGCCAGTATCGGTGATCTCGGACAGGGATGTGCGTTTTACTTCCAGATTTTGGAAGAAATTCCATGACGAGTTGGGCACTCGTCTGCATTTTAGCACCGCCTTTCACCCGCAGACGGATGGCCAGAGCGAGCTGACCATCCAGACTTTGGAGGATATGCTGCGGGCGTGCGTGCTAGACTTTGGTGGTAGCTGGGATACCTATCTTCCCCTAGCCGAGTTCTCCTACAACAACAGCTACCACGCGAGTATCGACTGTCCTCCCTTTGAGATGTTGTACGGACGGAGGTGTAGGACCTCGATATGCTCGGGTGAAGTTGGCCAGAGGGTCATAGGGAGCACCGAAGTGGTGCTCGAGACGACCGAGAGGATCCAACAGGTCCGGAGCAGGCTTCAGACTGCTCAGAGTCGGCAGAAAAGTTATGCCGACAAGCGTCGATCAGATTTGGAGTTCCAAGTCGGGGATATGGTTCTCCTGAAGGTGTCGCCTTGGAAAGGCGTCATTCGATTCAGGAAGCGGGGCAAGTTGGGCCCGCGATTCATCGGACCGTTCAGGGTCGTAGCCCGGTTGGGCAGGGTGGCGTACAGATTGGATCTGCCAGCCGAGCTCAGCCAGATCCACAGCACTTTCCATGTTTCTCAGTTGCGGAAGTGCTTAGTGGACGATTCAGCAGTAGTTCCTTTGGAGGATATTCAGGTTGATGACAGCTTGAATTACATTGAGCGCTCAATCGCAATCCTCGACAGGAAGTCGAGGGATTTGAGGAACAAGAGAGTGGAATTAGTGAAGGTGCAGTGGCAGCACCGCAAGGGTTCGGAATGGACTTGGGAGCCTATGGACGAGATGATGGAGCATTACCCCGAGCTGTTTCAGGATCGAGCAGTAGACTTCGAGGACGAAGTCTAAAATAAGTGGGGGAGATTTGTAGCACCTGGTTTCTGGTATGTAAATCTTATTCGAACATTTCCCATTTTAGCCTTGGACTCGGCGAGTCATGGGTCCGAATCGCCGAGTAGAGACGCGATCCAGGTCACGTTTTAAGTTGGCGACTCGGCGAGTCGCCGCTGTTGGATGAAACCCTAAGTTTCAGGGGTTTGCACCGTATTTAAACGACTTAACTGCCCCAAGCCAACCCCCATTCACCCTTAGAGCCCTGTATACCTCGTCCTAAGCCATTCCTTGAGAGTTTGAGACTTTTGTGGGTGTTTTTGAAGGTTTTGAAGGAGGAAAGAAGTAGATCCAGAAGAAGGAAAGCCAACCAAGCAACTATTGTGTTCTTCCAGCAGTTCCTTTGAGGTATAACCCGTTTTCCCCATGATTCTATGCTTAAAACTTCATTTGGGTCTTTCTTGGTCAAGTCCCCAAGCTCGTATGTGCCTTATATGTCGTATTAAGACGTTTGGCCTCTGGATCTAGGCAAGATTGAGCTCCAGGAGCTTAGATCTGTTAGCTTTATGGCCCCATGTTGCTTGTTAGCCGCAGATCTACCCTTTTAAGGCATTTTGAGCCCTAAAATCCATATTGGTGAATATCCACACGTAAAGTTGGAAACTTTACGTGTGATTTGTGTCCTAGAAGTCCAGATCTATGAATGGCATGGACTGAAATCGAGCAAATCGGTGTATTTGGTGGATGCATGGCGGCGACTTGGCGAGTCGTATAGGTGACTCGGCGAGTCTGGTCGCGAGTCACCGATTTGGTCCTTTCATGATGTGTCGAGTTGAGCCGTGAGTCACAGAAGGTGACTCGGTGAGTTGGGAGCTGAACTCACCCATGTTAGGACTCGGCGAGTCAATGCCCTGACTCAGCGAGTCCAAGGCAATCTTCGTAGATCAAGAACAGACTCGGCGAGTTGTTCATACAACTCGGCGAGTCTTAGCATATGTGTTCTTCGGATGAAGATGAACTCGACGAGTTGTTCATACAACTCGGCGAGTAGGATGAAGGAGTTGAATGTCAGTTTAGAAGATGAACTCGTCGAGTCATAGCCCAACTCGACGAGTAGAATCAGGGACCCAGGACAATTGTCTGGACAGGGACTCGGCGAGTGGAGATCCACTCGGCGAGTCGGGTCAACTAAAAGTTGACTTCGAATTGACTTAGGGCTAGACCAGGGAAAAATGGTATTTTTACCCAAAGGACAGTTAGCAGTGTATGATTAAGTATATTGTGGGAATTACAGCCGGGGAGTTTCCGGAGCAGCAGCAGCAGTAGTAGGTGATTAATTCCCACACAGACCAGCAACTATTTCGAGGTGAGTTTCCTTCCAGTAGTAACGGGTCTAAGGCACCAAGGTCGGCCCGTATAGACGAGACGTTAGTATTAGAGTGTGGGCCGAGCCCGTATCTCTTAGTTGAGTTGATTATGATATATGCCAGTATGATAGAATTGTTTACACTTGTTGTCTGTGCGATACTTGTATGATATGAGTTGGCGGTTGAGTGTGGGCGAGGCCCGTATCTCTCCGAGAATGGAGTGTGGGCTAGGACCGTATCTCCCAGATAGCGAAGTGTGGGCGGGGCTCGTATCTTCATGAGTGTGGGCGGGGCCCGTATCTCTCAGAAAGCGAAGTGTGGGCGGGGCCCGTATCTTCACGAGTGTGGGCGTGGCCCGTATCTCCTAATTGCATGTTGTTTGTTAAATGCTTGCATGGTTTGGGGTATTATGGGGGAGCTCACTAAGCTTTGTGCTTACGGTTTCAGTTTTGGTTTCAGGTACCTCCTCAGCTAGGGGAAAGGAGCCGGCGCGGTAGCAGCATGTCACACACACACTCTTCGGTTTCCGCATTTACGAGCTTTTCTGGGATTGATACTCTGATATTCTGATTAGTTGTATGTTTTGGTTTTCAGACATGGTTCAGTTTATATTATGGATGATCGAATGATGTTTTAGTTATTAATATTTTCTAAAGTAACGTTTTTAAACAAAACAAAAAATTTCAATTGCATGGTTTCATGTTGGTCTGATCTTCATGGTCTCTTATACAAGGCACTCCCTGTAGATATATTCTTCTAGAATCATTTGTTTCTATCATTACATGTATATAATGACAATAAATCTTTTAAAGTTCAATGGAAAGAATCTTAAATGGGAAAAATGTTTGGGATTGTTGGTGATTATTTAGTTGCAGCAGATGGTTGTTTGTCTTCAATTTGCCAGATATTCCCTCCTGGCCTCAAATTAAGGGTTGTAATACAAGATGAATTTGAAGTATCTTAATGTATTTCTACCAAGTTTTTTTCTATTCGTTTATTAATGTAAAGATAACAATGGTGTTTATTAATAGCAACCTAATGTGTAATATGCAGGTTATTACCATCTTACTTTCTTTCTTTCTTTTTGTATTTAAAAAGGGTATAATTGGTAATTTGAAAAGCATGTAAAATTTTTGATAAGGATGATCTTTTTCGCCCACTGATTTTTTTTTCAAGTTGTATGATAAGGAAGAAATTACAAGTAGTAGTACTCTACTTTTGATAAATATGCAGGTTAATATCAACTTACGTTATTTATATCTTTTTGGATTTAGGAATGTTATAATTTGTAAATTGACCATTCGTGCTTGATGCTCATAAATTTGTTATTACTTATTAGCAATGAGTATTATAGATCGAATGAAAGTGCGATATTATAATAATAAAGAAATTGAATGTATGCTGTTTTTTCTTATCATAGCATTTGTCTTTCATTTCCTCCCATTACAATAAATCTTTTCATTTATTTTAGACAAAATTGCAAAAATGGTCCCTGTGGTTTGCATTTTTTCAGGAAAAAAGTCCAAACCACGAGTTTTTTGGTTTTGTGGTCCTTTTGGACTGGTTTGTTTGTGAGAATGGTCCCTATACTTAACACCAGTTAAATTCCATCCGTTAACCCCCTCATGTGCCTTGCACGTGAGGGTATTTCTGTCCTTTTACTTATAGGGACCAACACTTCCTTCTACCTTTTATCCCTCATTTACAATCCCAAACACCCGTCAACTCCCCACCTCCCTCCTTCTTCCTTCTGCTCCATTAAACCTGCAAAAAAAAAGTCGTTATCGAAAGAACCTAATCGAAGCAAAAGGAGACAAGGTCATACTTTAAAGTCGAAATGGTGTACGTAATGTGGCAGATCAGACCAAAAAATGAAGTTGTCGACGTATCATCCTTATATGGTAAGTTGCTCTGTTTTCTTAAACATTCCTATTTTTCATTTTACCCTTGATTTATACTAAAATCCGCCAAATTTTGACTTTGTTATCATGTACAATTTTGACTTGTAGCGGGTGCACCCACATGGTTTAGTATTAAGCTTCATCATGGTGGGAAGTTTACTAAGTTACCTGACATAAAGTATACTGGAGGTGAAGTGCGTTATGTTGATTATGTGGACATAGATGAGTTTTCTGTACATGAACTTGATGCCATAATGCTTGACCTAGGTTACCCAGACCCATGGATGATTGAATTGAGTGTTGAATCCCCAGTGATATACTACCATTTCAGGATACCCAATGGTGACTTTCAATTTGGTCTTAGAGCTTTAGGGAATGATCAGGATGTTATCAATCTTTCTAAATGTATTCAAAATAACAAGTTGATTGAAGTGTACACAGAACATGGGAAGACAAATCTACTCACATACTTCATGTCTCCAAATGCAAAGGGTAAAGTTGTCATTGAGGAATTACCAGAAAATGATGATCAAGGGGCTAAATATGAGGCTGAAGTTCATGTAGAATCTCCATTGAGAAATATGAACCATGTCAATGATGAACCAATTGGTGAGTACATGTCTTTGATTCTTTTTGGGAGTAAAACTGATGCATTCTCTCCAGAGTATAGAAGGGGTAGAGTTGGGAATTCAAAAAGAGAGGAAGGTTCTTGTAGCAAGAGGCTTAATTTAGAGGATATTGATGATTTAAAAGAGAAGGAAAACACTAATGAGGGTGTTAAGGAGGTTCATGAGGCTGCAACTGTTGTTGAAGGATGCTACAATCCATTTACTTCAAATATTGCTAATGTAGGGGATGAGATGATTGGGGTTCATGATAGTGACCATATTGATGGATGCTACAACACCCCACCCATTAATGATGATGAACAATATAATGAACTTTTTGACAACCTTATGGAAAATTTAAATGGAAGTGATGAGTATGTTGAAGAGTATGAAGGGGATGTTGAATCTGAAGAGAGTGATGAAGAGTATGAAAAGGATGTAGGTGATGATCATGATGGGAAACAATCAGAAAATGAAGATAAAGTGGATGACATAATGGATGAGGAGAACAATATAGAAGATGTTGATGTGGACATGGCAGACTTCTTTCTAAATGTTGAAAGTGATGTTGAAGGAGCATGTATTAATGATGGTCATGAACCTGAAGATATGGAAGTGATCAACAATGAGGAGTTCGAATCCTTGGATGAAGGATCAGACCAAGACAGAGAAAGAAGAGCTCTCATAAGAAATTTGGGAAAAGAAAAAAGGTGCAACCTTGGGTCAGTACATATACAGTCATTCTCAGTGGGGCAAAAGTTCAAAAGTAAAAAAGAATTAAAGGAGTTAATTGATGTGCACGCACTAGAAACAAGAAGGAATCTATTCTTTAAAAAAAATGACAGTCAAAGGCTTAGGGAACAGTGCAGAGGAGTTGTACCTGTCATCAATAAAGGTCAAGTGGGGACTAAACCTACCACTTCAAAAAGCAAGGGCAAAGAAGTAAAGACACAAAAAGAAACATGTGGTTGGTATATACATGCATCTAGGTCAAACCCCGAATCTGATTGGTTTATAAGGACCTTAAACCAAACTCATACATGCTTACAAACAAGAAAACTCCGAGCTTGTACTGCTTCTTTAATCTGCAAGAAAATCATAGATCAAGTTGAGGCAGATCCGAAGATTCCTTTGAGAGCCATACAAGATCAGTTTCAAAAGACCTACCAGGTGGGTATTTCAATGGATAAGGTGTTTAGGGCAAAAGATATGGCAAGAAAGCATGTAACTGGGGACTACACAAAACAGTTTGAGTTGTTGAGGGACTATGCTCTTGAACTTCAAGCTACAAACCCAGACACAACAGTCAAAATAGATGTGTGTCCTAATGGCAACCCTGCATCCCCAACAAGGCAGTTTAGAAGGATTTATGTATGCTTGGGTCCACTGAAAAAAGGTTTCAAAGCATGTCTTAGAGACTTAGTAGGTTTGGATGGTGCCTTCATGAAAGGCCCATTCCCTGGTCAGGTTCTTACAGCAGTTGGTCTAGATTCCAACAATGGAATTTATCCCTTAGCCTATGCAATTGTTGAGTCTGAAAACACAGCTAGCTGGAAGTGGTTTTTAGAAAACCTTGGGGATGACTTGGAGCTTGGGAGCAACTCAAACTATACTTTCATAAGTGACAGGCAAAAGGTAAATTAAAACTCATCAATTGATCATTTAGATTGTGTTTTTTTACCAAGAAATTAATTCTAATTATTGTATGTTGAGTCATGTAGGGATTACAAATTGCAGTTGATCAATTGTTTCCCAATGCTGAGCATAGGTATTGTATTAGACATATTCATGACAATATGAGAAAGAAGTGGGGGCAAACTGAGTACAGGGACCATTTATGGAGGTGTGCATCAGCAACCACCATTCCTGAGTTTGAACATTTGATGAAAGAGTTTAGTGAGTATGATAAGGAAGCATGTCAATGGTTGAAGCAAATTCCTCCTGTACATTGGGCAAGGAGTCATTTCTCAGGTAATTGTATATGTTTGCATATGGTAAAGATTATGTGTTTCAGTTATTTATCAGCATTAATTGTATGTTATTGTAATGTGCAGGAAGAGCTGTTTCTGATGTGTTGATTTCAAACATGTGTGAAGTGTTTAATAGGAAGATAGAGAAAGGCAGGGACAAACCTGTAATTTCATGTTTAGAGTTCATTAGGGAGTATCTAATGAAGAGGATATGCAATGTCATGAAGGCAATGAAGAAGGCTAAAGGTCCACTAACACCTACAGCAACAGACATCCTAGATGCAAGGAAAAAAAGTGCTTCACAATATATTGCTAGGTGGAATGGGGCAAACAAGTATCAAGTCACTGCAGCATTGCAAGATCAACATGTGGTGGATGTTAGGAACCAAACCTGTACTTGCAGAAAGTGGGAATTAATGGGAATACCTTGCAGGCATGCAATTGCAACTCTGAATGAAATGAGCAAAGACCCTGAGGCTGAGCTTGACATTTACAAGTGGGTACACAAGGTGTATTGGCTAGAGACATGGCAAAAAGCTTATTCGTTTAAGGTGGAACCAATTAAAGGGAGACCCATGTGGCCTAAAAGTAATTTTCCAACAAAGCTAATCCCTCCTCCACATCACACTCAGGTGGGAAGGCCTAAGAAAAAAAGAAGACAAAGTGAGGGTGAAAGGTTAAGCAAAAGGCAGAAGGCAAGTGCAGGTGATGGAGTCAATGAGATGCAAGGAGAAAATTCCCAAGGGCCAAGAAATGATGGAGTGCAGAAGCTATCAAGGAAACATGTTAGTGTTACTTGTAGCAAATGCAAGAATAAAGGACACAACTCTAGGACCTATAAAGGGCAAGGAGGGAATCAATCTAAGAAGTGATTGTGGTTATTTGTTGTGGTGCAATGACTATTTAGTTTCTTGTTGTTAAAAACTGTTTGTTTTTGAAAACTTTAGTTATGGTTTGATGATGTGGTTATGTATGGTGCACAGACACTTGTATGCTTAACTTGGTAATGGTTTTTGGTTCCACTCATGTGGTTAATGGAATGTTCATTTTGGTAAATTTATGACATGTATTTTGGTAATGTACTTTTGTTACATTTTGGTTCTATTTATGTGCTTATATCTGACAACTGATACACATTTTGAACACAACTGATACACATTTTGGAATTCATTACAAACATGATGAAGTCAAATTACAACAAAATTATACCATTTTTACCCTGCATCACTTGATCAACAAAAATCCCCACATTTGCCTAACCCTATCCCTTACATAGACCAAGTACTAAAGATAACAATCACAAACATAAACCAACTTGCACATAAATACATCTTCAGCTTGAAACCTTCATCCTTCAATGCATCACACCTTGCCTCCAACATGTTGTTCCTGCTCAAAAGTCCATTGCACTGTTCCTGTAACATGTTGATACTTCTTACCAGCCCATTACATCTTTCCTCCAATGTATTTATGTTTCGTAGAAGACCAGGTATGATGGTTTTACTCCTAGCACAAATAGGTGGGTCAACCCACCCGATAAACCCACAAACAGAATCCTTAGTAGGGCAAGCATAAAACCTCCTGCCGGGATTCAGTGGTGTCCAAGACGTTTTCACCAAAGCAAGCTTTCCACAAAAACAAACCACCATTGTTCGATTGCAAGTCAGGAAATGAGAAATGGAAGATAATAGTCGTTGGGGAAGAACAGTTAAGAACGTTGGGGAAGAAGATTTGTTGGGGAAGAAGCTGGGAAAAGAAAAGAAAACGATATATAAAGGATGTTTTATTTTTCCATATGCAAAAATGGTCCCTATAAGTAAAAGGACAGAAATACCCTCACGTGCAAGGCACATGAGGGGGTTAACGGATGGAATTTAACTGGTGTTAAGTATAGGGACCATTCTCACAAACAAACCAGTCCAAAAGGACCACAAAACCAAAAAACTCGTGGTTTGGACTTTTTTCCTGAAAAAATGCAAACCACAGGGACCATTTTTGCAATTAAGTCTTTATTTTATTTTATAGCAGTTACAAATTACAAATAGTATTTTTTGTTATCAATCATGGATTTCAACGTGTTTAAACCTAATATATATATATATATATATATATATAAAAAGTGGGCCAAAAATATTATTACCTAGCTATATAACGGAAACTATATGTCCTATAAAGTGGGCCAAAAACAAAGTGTAGGTGTGGCACCACCATCAATGGTTGCAAACGTATTGATTAGAGTATCTATGTGTCCCTGTGACATTAATGTTTGCCTAAATTTAGTTAAATAATAGCATTAGTGTGGACGGGTATGCATATGGAATTTTTTGATGACTTTCAATTTGATCCTAAAAAACTGTTCTGATATTCTTTATTTGAGGAAAAGAATGAATCTCTAATAGGGATAATGATTTAAAGGATAATATATATTTTTTAATTTGTACATATTTGGTCATTAAGTTTATTTTTTGTTCACATTTATCTCTTCAACTTGTTAAACTGTACACATTCAGTCCTTATGATTAGTTATTTCAGGTTAATCGGTAAAAATATCTTAATAGGGTAATATATTTCTGATTTTATAAACATTTAGTCCTTAATATTTATGTACACATTTAATCCTTAATTTTTTTTGTTGCAAAATAATTTATTTTGTTTTTGTACTCATTCAATACTTATGAATGTTTTCTTTAAGTTTTTCTCACAACATCTTACATGGAACAATCATTAAAGATGTGTTTTAGCCTTTTGATGTTTATATCCATCGCGATCTCAACTACTTTGTTGCTTAGTTAATGTGTTTTGAACGTCATAATTTTTTCATATTATCTCGGATTTTAACGATTTGTTATATCTATGCGTTTGTATTTTAGTCTACTACAACTTTTGCTTAGATTACTACCGTTAAAAAGTAATATATATATATATATATATATATATATATATATATATATATATATATATATATATATATATATATTAATTACAATCTTTATATCCATACGTTTTTAACTAATGCATGTATGGATGTTTTTTTTTTATAAAATCGTAACTAAAACATATTATATTTTAATAGGAGTAATCTTAACGAAAGTTATAGCAGACTTAAAAAACGAACAAGTAGATATAAAGATTGTTAAAATCATATATCGTATGAAGAAGTTACGACGTTCGGAATACAAAACCTAAGCCAAACCACAAGACATATGCAACCAAGCAGTCGAGGCCGTGATGGACATAAGGATCAACAACCTCAAACACCTCATCAATGAGGAACGGTCGCAGGATTTGGTAGTAGGTATTGTCGGTAAGTAGAAAAAATATAAAAAAAAATATCGCAAAATTTACAATGTACAGAAAAAGCAGGGGTTGTCGGTGCAACTGCGGGGACCCAAAGAGAACCGTCATTGTTATCAGTGATAGTCTCATGTTAGATATCGTGAGAAAAACCCTAAATAAATCATTCATAAGTATTGAATTTGTACAAAAACAAAAAATAACTTATTTTGAAATATATATCTATCTATCTATATATATATATATATATATATATATATATATATATATATATATATATATATATATATTAAGGACTAAATGTGTACAAAATGAAAAATATATTACCCTAATAAATCATTTTTCTCGGCTAACCTGGAGTAACCGGTCATAAAAACTGGATGTGTACAGTTTAACAAGTTAAAGGGGTAAATATGGACGAAAAAAAACTCAATGATCAAATGTGTACAAATCTAAAAATATATTACCCTTTTAAATCATTATCCCTCTCTAATATCCATAACCATTATTTTTAGAAAATTAAAGACGATACCATACAAAAGTTCATATTACATTATCCGGAAGAGCTTATGAGACATTTTTTTAATAGAATACAAAATTTGAGAAAATGTTGAAATGCAATCCATGATTCGAGTAACTAATACCATTATATGAGCTACCTAAATAACATTATAATTGCAATTTATTTGCATGTATATATTTTCATAAAAACTTATAAATGTATCCACAAGATTTGTAAAATTATATATTGTTAAACACATTAAACAGCATGCATTTATAACAAAATATTATGTTGTGTAATGTCAAGAATCCATGATATTATAATCTATAAACATGTTTAAAATATCATTTTGTACCACATGCATTACCGGTTGAATTGTTTTTACCATGTTGGATGTATAAGATCATAAATGGAGAATTACGGGCCACAAGGGATTGGCCCACATTGCCAATTTTGTAATTAACAAATAAATACTTACGTTTATTTTATGTTTTTTAGGCATTGTCTATGATTTTTTTTATAATCCCATTTTTAACCTGCAAATCTACTCTACTCCTAAGCTAACAACACATATTCCACTTATATCCACGATGAGACTTGAACCCTCGACCTTAAAAAAAAAGGCACCATCTGATACCGCTCGGCTACAAACCCTTTGGTATCCCATTAACTATATAATCAATAAAGTATTATCGTTTTTCTTAAATGTCATTCGTCACTTCCACTTATATCTCGTGCCAACTCTGAATTAGCCATAATAATTTCGGTTATATATTTTTTTTCTAATACTTGTTCAAGTGTTTTGTTGAATCGTTTGCTTTTGATTTGTTGATAAATTTATCGTTTTTATGTGTGATGATGAGATCATCAATCAATGGACTTCAAACAAATGAAGACTCATAAAATGTAATATAATATTTATGTACAATTTTAAATATTAAGCAATTTTTTGAAAACACTATTTGAATTTCAACTATGTTGATTCCCGTATTCAAATTTCTTGATCCAATACTATAGAGACGCTAGAAAATAACACCAGCTGTGAGATTTCGAAAACCCTATACAATCTAACAAAAAATATACCTTAAAACTAGAAAATCTAAAATTTTAAACAAAACAATTGTTGCTTAAATATACTCAATTTTTTTATAGCATTGTGCATTTACTTTTACAACATTGTATTTTTGTTCTTAAATTTTATATTAAGCCATTGAACTTAGATAACTATACTTAATTATAGCATTATATTTTCAATTTATCAAATTACAATGATGTTATAGGAAAAGTAGAAGTAAATGTAATAAACAGTTCAACAAAAGTACATTAGTGTTTATTACTAAGCCTAAGAAAAAAATAAAGAAATCTAGGTATCTTGATTATTCATAGAAAAAACAAGAAATTATCATAACTTTAGTTAGTCGTTCAAATCAAGAAGATCGTTAAACATGATTGTTCATAAAAAATCAACAAAAGTAATATTTTTCACTTATACAACCAAGAATCAAGAAGTCATTAATCTTGACTTAATAAAACAAGAATCAAGAATCTCACAAAATATGATGATTCTTAGTCGTTCATCTATATTTGAATCCAAACTTTAAAGTTACAATCATAGTTGATGTTTTAGCACTTGTTGCTTCAATGCTTCTGAACTCGAGCAAATAAGAATCAGAAAGAATAAAAGAAAAAAATTGACTCACTTCTTATAAATCAAGAACTTACTATAAATACAAATAAAAAATGAAACAAAAAGGAGAAAACAAAAATTAATTTGTTTGTGCCTTCAAAAAACAAAAACCGATTTCCTTGTAATATTATTCATTTTGAATTTCGAAACTGATTTAAGTGTCCATTCCGAAAGCAAAAAAAAAAAAAAACAAAACAAAAAAAAAAACAAAAAAACAAAAAAACAAACAAAATAACAAAATAACAAAAAACAAACTAGAAAAAATTAAAAAATAGAAACTCCTTGTAGGATTGTAAGAAGAACTACTGTAAGATAATAAGAACTCAAAACTGGTTTTCGAGAAAACTGTATGATTGTTGTTTCTGATTTTCATGAATAAAGAATGAAGAAGTAAGATTGTAAGAACTCAGAGCTCCTGATTTGCCTTCGAAATCGTCTGATTTTAACCAAACAATGAGACCGTTGTTGTCAATGATTGGAGACAGTTCACTTGCCATCATTAATCTTTTCCACAAGTATAAGCTTAATCAGCAAATAAAATAATTGAAGCATTTTTTCTTTCCCCAAGTTTCAAATCTCCCGCTTAGTGCTTGTGTGACGTGTCACTTTGATAACTGAGTAAAACAGGTTAACCTAGTTTTATTTGGGCATGGAACTTAACATATGCTAATATATATGCCAAAAATATTTTGGGCCTTATGATTTAGTAGGTCATGATCATGGGCACACCTTGAACTCCCCATTGGTCAGCCCTGCTAGAAAAAATGTGCAATTGCAAAGGAATATAAAGAATTGGGTTTTTGAGGCAATTAAATCAACCAGCTTTAATCCTAGGATATCTATACACAAGCCAAGTAAAAGACATCAAAACTATACTATCGAAAATTCATCTAAATTCAGCAATGATAACTTTATATGTGAAATCTCGCCATAACTGATGTAACATGTAACGTACCATAAACGATGACATAGAATTTTCATTTTGGATTAATAAATGATTAATGCATATCATTTCCATAAAACCAAGGTAGTCAAGATAGAGCAAAAACATCATTAAACCATAGTAAATCATAGAATGCAGAAGCATGAGGTGTGTGCTCTGCAATCATACTGAGCTCTTCCATTTTTTAAAAACGAAGCACTTGAAACGTAAACTGAAAACCGTAAGCATAAAGCTTAGTGAGTTCTTCAACATACCACATATCTTACATAACTTATCACATAACGGTCCCCGCCGACACTCGCATAACGAGCCCCGTCCACTGAGATATGGGCCCCGCCCACACTCATATAACGGACTCCGCCCACTGAGATATGGGCCCCTCCCATACTCGCATAATGGGCCCTACCCACTAAACATATAACCATATAATCATATAACATTCAAACACATGCGAAAATCACAAAAAGAGTAGCATACTGCACAATCATCAGACCCCACCCATATACGAATCATATATGCATAACCTGATACTAGCATAAAGAATAACCATCAGGCCCTGTTCAGTAAGCATACAAACACATACACATGCAAGAGTCACGCAAAACATCTAGCACTCTAAATAGCAAACCATGGGACGACGTTAGTGCCTTCGACCCGCTAAACATAATGAGGAAACTCACATCGCACTGCCGGATCTCATTGAAAAAACATCTGGCTGTTGGCTCGCAAAAATCCCGCGCTATTAATCACAAGTTATATAACCATCAAGAATCAGATCTGACCCACACTAGGTGTCTAAACTAGGGTAAAAGGCCATTTTACCCTCTTTATAACTTGGCCCTAAATCCAAGGCCCAAATCAATAATCCAAAAGGCCCAAACTTGGCTTAAAACATCCCAACGTCAACCCTGATCAAACTTCTGGTCAAAATCAAAGTCAACAGTCCATGTTAACCAAACACGCCATGTTGACTTGCAAACACGCCATGTTTCACCATGATCCCAATAATCAGGAAAACTCCAGCTAACACACCATGTTGTCTTACAAACACACCATGTTTGCATGAGTTTCCACAGCTTAACACATTAAGTTGTTTTCTCTAATACCAAGAGCTCCAAAGCTCATATCTACTCCATAATGTGGTCCAGAAGGATAAAGTTTCCAAGTTTATCCATTAGGACTACCCAAAAGGCTCAAAACACAATCCATAAAGCTTAATAATGCAAGGGCTTAACCAATAAGCACTTAATCCATAAAGACGTAGCCCCGAAACATAGATCTGACTTCATTGAGCTGGAAAACCACTTAAAGTTGCCAACTTTACGTTCATGCATGTCTAAATGAAGCTCTTTAATCTTAAAAATGACTTAACAAGGGACTTCACGCATGCATGCAACCAATTATCTCATAAAGCTTGAATCTTTATGCTCAAGGAGTCCAATACAACCTAGATCTAGAATAACAAGCCCTTAAACGAATTCACTCTCTCAATAACCCAAAAAGGGACCAAAAACACAACAAAGAACAATATGAAGAGATCTACACATCTATAAATCAAGGTTCAAACCTTATACCTTAGAAAGATTGCACAAAAGAAGATGATTATGGATGCAAAAGCTTTCCACCAAGCAAGACAACTTCAAGATCTCCTCTTCCTTCCCAAAGATCAAAAATGAGCACCAATAACTTCTTAATAGCTCAAGAACACCACTGAGAGACTTAAAGATCGATTTTAGGGTGTTAGTGGCAATAAGGATGGTAAGGAAACCATCCATGAGGACTTAAGGCCTTTAAATAGGGTGCAACACCCTAAAAATTAGGGTTTTCTCCACCAGCCGCCAACACCCCGTGTAATGGAATAAACATGTCATGTTGGCCTTAATGAAAGTCGCTTTCTTCAAATCTATACATGCCGTGTTGGTTCCTCCAACACGCCGTGTCAAACCATCAAAAGGGGATTTATTCCAAACAATTATTCCTTGAGATTTCGAGTGTTACAACTCTCCTTCACTTAAATTAGATTCCATCCTCGAAATCATTCCTTACCATCCCGGGCATGCCAGACAGTCGGAAGAACACAACCACAACCCCGAGCATAAAGCGGCCTTCCGAGGGCTACTGAGCCCAACCTTAGAAGAACTCTTCAAATCCGATGATGAAGGAATCCTTAATCCCTTGCAGAAAACCATTTCTACTTTACTTGAAACCCAAAATCTGAAGTCTCGAATTGGTCTGACTCCCTGACAGACCGCCCATACTGAATCATTACCATACTGAAACCTTATTGAATTCAAGACCAACAAAACGCTTCTAATCCTTGAATATCTTGATGCTTCAATTATGAACAAAATCACTGGTCGTTCACTGTTGTAGAACACTTATACTTGACATAAGGCTCAGTTAATCCTTCGAGTAGAAGACTCATCCCTACAACGGTTAGACTCATACGAGAGCTGCGCAATAGGGTCAAATTATTTACTCTGAGATTATTTAATCCAAACTGTAAGTGACCTACACATCCTCCGAATGACAAATGACACCACACATGAGTCCTAATTCACTAACACCGCCTTGACTTATCTTGATGCCCCTTAGTTGCTTCCCAAAAGCAGTCGAGACCTCCCTAGTCCCAACTTGTCCACCACTAACTAAAACAATCGATTCCTGCCCGATTTTTGGTCAAAATACACACACAGTCAACCAACACGACTTCCGAATGAAAGCCTCATCTGGAAATGATTTCACAAGACACACACAGCCAGACAAACCTGACGTCACTAAATACAATGCTAAAAGTGAATGCTACAAGACCAACTATAGTCTTATGTCACAATCGGCCTCCATCGACCTACCACTTCCTGATTCTATGCATGTCATGGTCTTCCCACGGCCTTAAGAACTGACCCACCCTGGTCTAATCCTGTAACATCCCAAAAATACAGGCCAAAAATTTCATCATAATTATGTTATTACATAAAACCATCAGTATAAAAAATTGTAATAATAATGTCTCATGTCAAAACCCAAGTGTCAGTAATCCAAACATAGCATCATAAAACCATATCAGAGCGAAATCCCCAAGGATCTCATGTGCGAAAAACATAGTGTGATGCGTTGCGATCGAGCCGGTTCGTTTCCTTTGAAAACGAAGTACCTGAAACCAAAACTGAAAACCATAAGCACAAAGCTTAGTGAGTTCCCCCAAAATACCACACACATATAACTATCCATTCGAGGCTAAAACTTAACGAGACCTTCCGATCAATGTGTCTCAGTGGGACCTTCCGGTCCCACAACTCCGATAGACCTTCCGGCCCTACTCTGTTGACCTTTCGGTCCATACTCTTATGACATCTGGTCCATACTCTGATGACCTTCTGGTCCAAACCCTGCAAGCTCATAGCATATACATATAACATAGATAAGAACATATATCACATAAACAAAATGCATAATACCATGTAGACAAATGCATAATATCACATAGACAAAATGCATAATATCGCATAAACAAATTGCATAATATCACATAACTCATGTAAGCCCATAAGACCTTCCGGTCCTGACTCTGTAGACCTTCCGGTCCTACTCTGTTGACCTTCCGGTCCAAACCCTGTCGACCTTCCGGTCCGAACCAGGAAAACTCATAACATCGCATATCACATATCATGTATAAGCATACCAAGATAATTATCATAAATACAATTATCTCCTAATTACTCCTATCGGTGGGCCGACATTGTGGCCTTAGACCTACCCCTACTGGAAGGTAACTCACATCATACTACTGAAGACCCATAGACACAATCCCACACTACTGAAGTCCCGCAGGCTGAACCCTAGTTGTCGGTTGACAGATTCTCGAACTGTCAGTACCAAAATAACACCCAATTAATAATTTGGTTCCACTACATAACCATAAGTACATACACTGGTTAATTACTACATTACCCGTTTGCTTGGCTTTATTCAAGCCCAAGGCATAAACCATAGGCCCAAAGTCAAACTAGGAATCAAGGCCCAACATATGACCCAATTTTCCAAATTGGGCCCAACCTTTAAAAGGTCTTACCCTAAGGCCCAACCATTAATTCCAATCCAAATAATTGGCATTTCAATGGCCCAATGTCTCATAATCATCTAGGCCCAACTATGGCCCATCTATGGCCTAACTTTCCAAATCAGGCCCGACCCCTCATATGGGCCTTACCCAAAAGTCCATTAATTAATCTAGTCCATTTGTTTGATCATGGATGGCCCATTTAATAGCCTAATCATCAAAGCCTAATAAAAAGGCCCAACTCAAGGCCCAAGTGAAATTAGGGTTTCTCATAAAATAATGATTAGGGTTAAGTGTCCTACTTAACTCATTAAGAACTTAATCCACTAAGAACTTAATCCATTAAGTCCAATATTAACTTAGGTTGATTAGATTCATTAAATAATTCTTGTGTGTCCCGATTAATTCCCTAATTTAGGGTTTTATTGGCATTAGGGTTTTCCAACCCAAATACTAGCCCATTTATCAAATTGTTGGGCTTTTAGATCAATTAGGGCTTTATTTAGCCTATTAGACCCACTAGAATATTATTAAACCATTAGGGTTTTATTGGGTCAATTAGGATCCATTAGGGCTTACAAAGCCCATTAGGGTTTCAAGCACCCTAAACGAGTCAACACAACGAGGCAAAGCACATCGCCACTCAACATGGTAGCCGGTGGCGGCTGCCACCACCTCACGGTGGTGGTTTTCAGTTTTCTTTTCATTATCCAACTTGTAGGTTTTCGGTTTTCTTTTCATTATCCAACTTGTAATCACACTTTACAATGCTAAATCTCAAATAAATACACACACCTACAAACACACACATACACAAGATGGTGCATGGTGGCGGTTCTTAGGTTTTCCAGCCAAACAAAGCTTTTCCAGCCAAACAAACTACACACACCACAACAAAAAAAACACCCACACGCTTTCTTGATGCAGACGGATCTAGCCACCCTCCTGGAGGCGGTTGGCGACGATAGAATCAAAAAACGGCGGCAGCAACAAGGGAAGGCGGCAGAGGTGGCGGCTAGGGTTTGGCAGCGTCCTTCCTTGGTCTTGACATATTCCTCCCGACAACCCACTTAGCACATCGTTGGGAGCAAAGTGCTTCAATGCGATGGCCGGTGGCCCACGACAGCGATGAAATCGACGCAAAGAAACTGGTGGTCGCTTGGAGCAAATATCCCGTGATTCAGAACGACAACAGCAACGAAATACCCAACCAGAAGCGGAGAAAGAGGTGGCGATTACAGGACGTGCTCGACTGGTCTCCCCACGACCACAACTTCGACTCAAAACTCGCCTCCGCCGGACATGAGAGTCGCGACAGAATAACAGAGGAGAGAGAGCAACCCAACCACGAAATCATTCTCGATCTCTTCAACTGAGTCAAGTTGGAGTAGTGACTTTCGTCCTTGTCGGCAGCTAGATAGTACGATGGTTTCTTGGTGGTTTCCGGCTTCCACAGAGGTGGTGCGGCGCCGGCCATAGAGGAGGGGGAAAAGTGATGGCTGCTCATTTGTTTAGGGTTAGGGTTTCGCATGACATATATACCCGGTTCCTCAAACTTTATTCCTTAATGGCACTATCGGCCCCTCATCTCCAAATTCATTTCAAACATAGTGCTTAATTTATCATTTCAACCCTGCCTTTTGAAATTCTTTTTAAATCAAACCCGAAACTTACCCTTTAACCTCTGACTCCATAAAATCCTTTAAACTTAACCCAATATTTACCATGCAGCCCCCGACTTCCAAAAATATTTTCATAATAGGTCCAATATTTTACTAAACGCCACTTTACTTCTAAAAACTTCACAACATGAATCCCGAAATTACACTTTAACCCTCGAAAATCGAAATTATATCATCCGACCCTCCAAGACCAACACCCCACTAGTTATTATTGATTGTAGGGCTATTTTTCATTCATTCGTTAATTTATTTATTAAATAAATAAATAGGGTGTTACAAATCCATTAAGAAAGAGATAAGATGTAGAAAACTTTTGATAAAGATTTTGAGACTCATGAGAGAGAGGGATGATGGATGAGTTAGAATAAAGATAGAAAGAGAAGAAAAAAGAAGGATAAAGAAAGAGAGAGAAAAAGACAAAGAATATAGATGAAATTGGATTTGAGAAATGAAGACTTTTACTCGAGATCATATGATTTACACATAGATCCATGAGAGGCGATTGGATCTTACAAAATGAGAATTTTGATTAAAATCATAGACTCATATGATTATATCATGTAGACAATTTGACATACATATAGATTATTTGACTTACATGTAGATTATATTTTGTGAATGCGTCTCTGAGAGGTGACGAGACCTAATCCTAATATAAGATATATTATGATCGACTTGAGTTATTGATTTGAGCAAATGATATTGATACGAGTAATTAATACGAGTAGACAATATTAAATTGAGTGATTCGAGAAATTGATTTGAGTAAAAAATATTTATATGAGAGATCGATTCAAATAATTTGAGTGATTGATTTGATTAAACTAGGTGAGTATCCAAGTGATTGATCTGAGAAATCAGTGCTGATTAGAGTAGTTAATAAATAGATTTGAGTAACTAATCTGAGCAATTGATTTTTTATCAGAGTGATTAATATCAATTAGAGTAATTAATATGATTGATCGATTTAAGTGATCTGAGTAATAAACTTGAATGATTACTTAATCATTGATTTAAGTCATATGAGAGATTAAATTGAGAAAATGGTTTGAATGACCTGGGTGATTAATTTGGATGAGTTATGATCCCGTAATAATATTCGAAGATATGATTTATAATATACCGATTTGCTGAGTGTCTAGTTGGTATCCAATATGTGGAAGGCTTATTGATAATGATAAGGATGATAATCATGGAATAAAAGCATATTTCTTAATACTAATTATGATAATTTAGAGAATAACGTGATAGAAATAAGATGAAGTATTAGAGTATGATTTGGAGAAAAGATATAACTCCTAAAGTTGATATGAAGGGATAAATTAAAGTAAGAACTTTTGATCGAGATGAGAGATGATTAGATCATATATGAGATTGATATTCCTCCGAGAATGAGATTGAGATATGAGATTGATATTCCTTCAGGAATGAGATTGAGATATGAGATTGACATTCCTTGGGAATGAGACTGTACTATTTGTTGATGTGTCATGGGCTGATAATGTTGCTATTTGTTGATATATTACGGACTGGCATTGTTGTTATTCGTTGATTTGTCACATGTTGATATTGTTATTCGATATTTATTGGGAAGTCATGTGCTGACACTGTGATGCGATATTGGGTTAAATGTTACGACTTGATAAATGACAAGGTTTGATTACAAGGAAAAATAAGATATTATAATTGTGGCCTTATGTATGTTTATAATGTATACAATTACAAATTACATAAATTGATCAAAGTAACTGATCTGAGTGATTGACTTGAGCGATTGATTAGAGTGAGTGATTTGATTGATTGTGTAATTTGAGTGTTTAAACTGTATAAAGAGAGAGGGGGGAGAGAAAGAGCGAGCAAGAGAGAGAGAGAGAGAGAGAGAGAGAGATCTAATGAAGAATGTACAAGTCGTCATAGTTAGACAAAAAGTTATTAGAGACTAATTTGTTAAATATGACAGCTACAAGGTGTCAACTTTGAAGCCTAATAACTTGAAATTTATAGTTGATTAGGAATAACTGTGTAAAGTAAAGTTATGGTCTATATAACAAAAAAATACACAGAAAAAAGAATTAGAAAAATTGGATGTATAGTGAACAAGATATGATTATTTAAAGTTGGTTGTTCAAATACGTGAAATTGTTGAAATGTTCAAGACCTTCATGTTCACAACTGAATAATTCAAGTATTAGACATATTAAAATGGAGCGAGTTATATGAAATTTGTAGTAATCCTAACAGGCTTTCCAAAAATATAGATTTTGTTCAAAATAGAGTTTGTATGACTGAGTTACAAGGCTGGAAGGATTGAGAAAAAACATAAATTTTGCTGGGAGATTATCCTAAGTCGAGGGTAGTAAGGGTGATTGATGTGAGGAGTTGTTCCAATTGATTTGAGCGATCTGGATGATTAAATTGAGCGATTGATACTAATATGAGAGATTGGCCTAAACAATTAATATTGATTCAAGTTATTGATTTAATTAGAGTGATCGATCAGAGTGATTGATTAGAGTAATCTGAATGAGTGATATGAGAAATTCATGTTAATATAAGTCATTGATCTAATTGATGTGAGTAAATGATCCCGTTACTCTGAGTAATCAATTGAGTTGAGTAATTGATTCAATAGATATGAACTACCGATTGAGTGATCTATTGAGATGAGTGATTTGAGTAATGCATATGAGTCATCCATGTGACTAATCCATTTGATCTGAGTTATTGATCCAAGAAATTCTAGTAATTAATTTGAATGAGTAATATTGATCTAAGTAACTGACTCGATTTATCTAAGTAAAGTGATTAATTAACCAATAATTTGAGTAATTAAAGAGATTTATTTAAGAAATTGACATGAGTAAATTGAGTGGTTGATCTGAGTGATCTAAATGGTTGTGAATATTTTAGTAAATTAATCACATTGTGTGTATCATAGGGATTAATGAGATTGAAATTGATTTGAGTGATTTGTGAATGAGTGGTCATATTCGAAATATAACTTATAGTAAGATTGAGTTGCGAAGTGTCAAGTTTATATTTAATGGTGATAATTGCTATGGGTATTTACACTTGTGACTTCAGAATGAGTCGTAAGTCAAGTGAGAAATGATTATTATGGAAGACTAAGAGAAATATGATGTGTTATGAGCATATTGCATTCTTATGTGATCATGCACCCCTAATTGCTTTGGATCTAAATTTTTCACTAATTGAACATGCAAGTTGAATACCAAAGCAATAACCCTAGATCTAAAATACAATTTCAAAAACATGTATAAATTAGGGTTAGAAGATTACCGTACTTGTTATGTAGTAATAACAAGACAATACTGAAGATCCTTGACTCTTGAAAGCTTAGTATGTCACACCCCCAAACCGGAACGACGGAAACATTCAAGGGCGGAGGACGTCATGTGTAGTATCACAATAATTGAATCATAGTAATCAAACTAACAACAACCATTGTATTTATAATATAGTGTTTACATAGTATTCAATTCACATATGATTGATTTCAAAAGTAAATGGCAAAATAAAGACTTGAAGCTACTATGCTCCATCTTCTTGAAACCTGTGCATGTAGTTGTCTACTAGTTTCCTGAGAATACAAGTTGTTTTGAAAGTGTCAATTCTACTAGTTTCCTGAGAATACAAGTTGTTTTGAAAGTGTCAATATTAAAGATGGTGAGTTTATAAGCATTTGTATTTAGAAAGTATGCTCTTTGTTCTTTGAAAAACCTTAGTGTGTTCCTCCAGAATATCAAATATTTTCTGATGTAATGTAATTGAGAAATGTGACCCATACTAGTTCCTTCTACGAGTACTTAGGGGATACAAGTTATATACAATCCAGATCGAACAAATAACCGATTGTGTGGTTCTGCCCTAAGCCCACAACCAAACAAAGAACATGAAATGAGGCGGAAACCACACATTCCACTGCCTGTCAGATCTTCATTATATATAAGCCTAACGTATTCACTAGGTACTTACAGAGTTAACTGTAATGGTCCTTTTAGAAATATGAGAGTGTTCTTTCAGAAAATCCAATATTTTCTTAGTATAATGAGATGTAGTCTTAGGCCTTAAGACCAAACTGTATGCATGTTAATGTACGCTAAATTAGTATACTTGTAGTTTTATTACTTGATAAAACTATATAAATATATGTTTTCACCAAAACTGTGAGTTTTATACTAGAAAATAGTCTACTATACTTGTATATAGTGACCTGACTCATACCTGTTTCCCTTATGATCACTTAGTGTATACAAGTCATATATAACCGAGATCAAACGGATAATAGAATGTATGGATCTACACTTAGCCCACAACCAAACAAGGAACAGGAAGTTAAGCATAAACCATGCATTCTGTTGCCTATCGGATCCTATTTATATATAACCCTAATGTATTCACTAAGGGATCATAGAATTACCATTAAAGGTCCTTTCGAAAATGTAAGTTCATAGTGCTAGAAAACTAGTGTAGTTTAGTTCTAATATTAGAATAAAACCATTTGAAGCTATATATGTCCCGCAAACTAAACGTTTAGTTGATACTTTTGTGAGTTTCATATAACCATCCTAATATGACATAGTGGCCTCTACGGCATTCTTCAGTCATCGGAATATTATGACATTTGTCACCCCAGGCCTGTCGACCTACTGTTACAAGCGGCTTAGGTGCGGGATTGTCGGTCCCGTATAGATCTATACACAAATTCACGCTCTCCCTCCAGGAGACTCTGGTTATAATTTATAGGACTTGAACCTGTACCCTTATGGGTACAAAGAAGTAGCAACCCTGTATTAACTAGTTTATGTGTAGTGTTATAGTGTTCTTTTGTACTAAGCCCGCAACCAAACAAGGAATAAGAAATGAGGTGGAAACCACACATTCCACTGTCTGTCGAATCTTCATTGTATAACCGTAACGTATTAACTAGGTACTTACAGAGTTAACTGTAATGGTCCTTTTAGAAATATGAGAGTGTTCTTTCAGAAAATCAAATATTTTCTTAGTATAATGAGATGTAGTCTTGGGCCTTAATACCAAACTGTATACATGTTAATGTACGCTAAATTAGTATACTTTTAGTTTTATTACTTGATAAAACTATATAAATATATGTTTTCCCCAGAGCTGTGAGTTTTGTACTAGAAAATAGTCTATTGTACTTGTATATAGTGACCTGACCCATACCTTTTTCCCTTATGATGACTTAGTCTATACAAGTCATATATAACCGAGATCAAATGGATAATAGAATGTATGGATGTGTTCTTAGCCCACCACCAAACAAGGAACAGGAAGTTAAGCAGAAACCATGCATTTTGTTGCCTATCAGATCCTATTTATATATGACCCTAATATATTCACTAAGGGATCATAGAATTAGTGTAACATCCGAAAATTGAAGCCCGAAAATTTCATTTTTGATTTAATAATTTTTAAAACATTTTACCATGACATTGTTAGTAATGCAACACACTACAAAATCATAATGTTGTGTCCCAAACCATGACATCAAAAATAATAAAAATCAGAGTACAATCCCAGAAAGTCCGATGTGGAATCTGGTATGTGTGTGTGTGTTATGCGATGCTACGATGCCTGCTCCTTCCCCTTAGACGAAGAGGTACCTGAAACCAAAACAGAAACCGTAAGCAAAAAATTTAGTGAGTTCCCCCATCATACCACATACCATACAATATCATCGATATCTTTCAACCGGTAATCATCGTCGGTATCTTTCAACCGGTAATCGTTGTCGGTATCTTTCAACCGGTAACTTCCATCGGTATCTTTCAACCGGTAAATGGGGACTATTCCACCCCCTACCACTAGCATACAACGTCAAGATATAAACATACGATCAGGCATATCCTGTAGTGACCTACCCTCGGTCCTAAGGACCACTGTCAGGGAAACTGATCCCTACTATACATATAACATATCATACAGATAAATCTCATAACCAAGGCACATAACCAGACCAAAATAATTATCACAAAGACAATCATCTCCTAAATATTTGTGACATCCCCATTTTCACGGCCAGAAAATACCGATTTTGTTTATGCTTTATAAAAATCAGAGTACCTCTTTTAATAAAAATGTTGTGGAATTCGTTCCCAGTAAAACATGATAAATACATTATCAAAGTATTTCCGACAAAAATTATTTTTATTCATTTTAAAAACATTTGGGATGTCATCGTCAATACATAAACATAAGCATAAACAGAACTTACATTCATTATCACTAGTGATTTATATCTCCTTAATCTCTCAGTGTAATGTGACTTCATAACAACAGCGTGATATAAATAAACTGAGTGGGTCGGGTTGGGAAACCTGGTGAGTACATAGGGTTTTCAACCCACAATAATATAATTATTATGTTTAAACAATTAAGCAATCAACCCAATTACCCATCCCCATTATCTTCCATATTCTTAAAGATCTACCCTACGAATCAGCTATTCCTCGTTCATTTATTCCTAAGGAATCAGCATGAAGTCCATCATTACCCTACGAATCAGCTATTCCTCGTTCATTTATTCCTAAGGATCATCCTAAGGAATCAGCTATTCCTCGTTCATTTATTCCTAAGGATCATCCTAAGGAATCAGCATGAAGTCCATCATTGCCACGGTTTACACAACAGGCACTAAGTCTGCATAGTCATCAGGGCTTAGCCATCAAGTCTACATGATCGCCAAGGTTTAGACAACGAACACTAAGTCTACATAGTCGCCATGGTTTAGGCATCAAGTTTGCATGATCGCCAAGGTTTAGGCACCAAGTCTGCATGGTCGCCAGGGGTTAGGCATCAAGTTTGCATGATCGCCAAGGTTTACACAACAGGCACTAAGTCTACATAGTCGCCAGGGTTTAGGCATCAAGTCTGCATGATCGCCAAGGTTTACACAACGGGCACTAAGTCTACATAGTCGTCAGGGTTTAGGCATCAAGTCTACATGATCGCCAAGGTTTAGGCACCAAGTCTGCATGGTCGCCAAGGTTTAGAGTACACCGGGTGAACACATCGTTCACAACACCTACAGGTTGCGAGCCTGCTAGTATTCCATTGGACTGTCTAGAATAGTTTGTGGTTGTCATCCATACTCTGCTGAATGACAGGGCCATCGTTTGAGAAAAGGTTTCTCACATCGTCCACCTCTCACCCTCACCTCGTGGTCTACCTCTCAACTCATATTCCATCTATTACATTTACCCATATTTTACCCCAACATTATCGTGGATATAAAATACATATACAGTTTAAATCATTTAAAACATGTATAAAATCGTTCATCCAGCATAGACAACAAATATTCAGATAATATGCACACATAGCACGTAATTTATAAAAAATATTTCATATCTATGTGTAAGATGAAAGTAACTATGCACTCACCTGAAAAGGTGGTGACTCGGTACTCGGGCAACGCTTCGTTTACTTTAAAATAAGTTCCTTCGAAGAAACCTAGTATTATTACCACTAGATTTTAGTCTAATATTTACCGTGACTGATTATTAGTCTTATTATTATTATTATTATTATTATTATTATTATTATTATTATTATTATTATTATTATATAAGCGTTTAAACAATACTTTCCAACCACTATGTACAGATAGGGGCCAGACATAAAACACCAGAGGGCTGCACCATTTTGGCGTATAACACTTCTGAAATCTAACAACCCTATGCGGCCCTTTAAACCAGATTCCCCGTACCGCAAGTAGTTAAAAAGATATTATAACGACACTTATATAAGTCATAATAATAACTCAAATATTTATTATAAGTTTAGAATAACAATATTAATTTTAAATATAAGCTATATTAAAATAGGGTAAGCATAACTTACTTACAAGGGGATTTTAGCTAGGAGTCGGGCTCTGCAGGGGCAGAACTTCGTCACTGAATCTTTATAAGAAAGATTCGTGCTGCGCTTCAGCACTCACCTTACTATACTAAAAACTACAAAAAGAGAAGTCGAATCAAGAGGGACCAAAATTCTCGGGGGGGTAAGGAGAGAAAGACTCTTGAATCAAGAGAATGGTGCAGGAAATATGAGAGCCCAAGGCTCTTATTTATACTAATTGAATTTTCAAAAACTACCCTCCATAATTACTTAATTATCTTTTAGTTATATAAACAACTAAACACCCCTCTATAATACTATTTTAAATGGATTTAATGATATTTGTACTAAACTAATGTCGAAAGAACTCAACATTAGTCTTATAATGACCGCATCGTCGATACCTTTCTAATGATATATCCATATGTATATATATATATATATATATATATATATATATATATATATATATATATATATATATATGTGTGTGTGTGTACGTATATATGATTTATACTTTATTTTAATACGTAAATATGCTATTATAATTTGTAACTCGTTCATACGAACTCCATTTTTCACGTTCTTCATATCCATGCGTAAGTGGAGACGTACTCTACAACTTTCGTTTAGACTCCGTCGGCTAATTTTGACTTTATTTTTAAAGTTATATTTTTAACATGACGGGACATGATTGGTCCGTTAAAATCTCATAACTTCTACATCCGATGTCCATTTTCGTCTGTATTTTTATCATTACGCTACTAATAATGAGATCTTCAATTCTCGTTTAGGTTGTGTCAGCTAAAAACTGCTCGATCTAATACTTGAAGTTGGGGTTGTACACCACTAGGCCGAAACTTCGAAAAATCATAACTTCATCATAACTTCGGGAAACCTCTGTCTGCTGCTGCTCCGAAAATCCTCCGGCTATAATGCCCACAAAACACTCAGTCATAATCTGATATCTACTCTTAGGGTAAAATGATTGTTTTACTCCTAACCAAGTCCAAGTCGAAGTCAACTTCTAGTTGACCCGACTCGCCGAGTTGGCCATCAACTCGTCGAGCCCCTACCATTAACTCGTCCTTATCCATGAATTAACTCGTCGAGTTTGGCAACACTCGAGAAGTTCCCCTTCTTTACGAACATCCATGAACCTTCATCCGACTTGCCGAGTTGTATGAACAACTCGTCGAGTTCACCTTCATCTGATGAACAAGTCCTGACCTTGACTCGCCGAGTTATATGAACAACTCGTCGAGTTCATCTTCGAACATAAGAAGATTGCCTTGGACTCGCCCAATCTGTTCTAGAACTCGTCGAGTCACGTGAACTCCAGGTCTAAAACTAAGTCCAATGCATTGGGTCACTCCTTCTATCTTGTTACAACCCTTCTAACACCCAACTGAGTTCTTTTGACCCTCAACAGATATGGGACTCAAAGCCTTAGATCTTGAACCAAAACACTTAGGGTTTGCTATGGAGGGTCTTTGGGAGCATTAGGGATGAGTGGTGGCTGAAAGAGATGCTTGAATAGGGTGCAAACCCTCAAATTAGGGTTTTGTCCAGTTAGAGCCTACTCGTCAAGTCTGGACGTGGACTCGAAGAGTCCATCACTTAAGTCCCGTGTCCAATCCCACTCCTACTCGACGAGTTGGGCCTTCAACTCGCCGAGTCCCAGGCCAAAAATGCAAATACAACAAAATAAATCACATACCAGGAACCGACTGCTACAATTAACATTAAAGGTCCTTTCGAAAATGTAAGTTCATAGTGCTAGAAAAGTAGTGTAGTTTAGTTCTATTATTAAAATAAAACCATTTGAAGCTATATATTTCCCGTAAACTAAACGTTTAGTTGATACTATTGTGAGTTTCATATAACCATCCTAATATGACCTAGTGGCCTCTACGACGTTCTTCAGGCATTGGAATATTGTGACATTTGTCACCCCAGGCCTGTCGACCTAACTATTGCAAGCAGCTCAGGTGCGGGATTGTCAGTCCCATATAGATCTATACACAATTTCATGCTCTCCCTCCAGGAGACTCTGGTTATAATTTATAGGACTTGAACCCGTACCCTTATGGGTACAAAGAAGTAGCAACCCTGTATTAACTAGTTTATGTGTAGTGTTATAGTGTTCTTTTGTACTAAACCCACAACCAAACAAGGAACAGGAAATGAGGCAGAAACCACACATTCCTCTGTCTGTCGAATCTTCATTGTATAACCGTAACGTATTAACTAGGTACTTACAGAGTTAACTGTAATGGTCCTTTTAGAAATATGAGAGTGTTCTTTCAAAAAATCCAATATTTTCTTAGTATAATGAGATGTAGTCTTAGGCCTTAAGACCAAACGGTATGCATGTTAATGTACGCTAAATTAGTATACTTGATATAACGAACCCTAAATTGGCTCTTAAATGAAGGCTTATAACTAGAGCAGTCATCGCAGTCTCGATGAGGTGAGCTCAAGGTCGCCCGCGGGAAGATGTGAGCGGAGGTCGCCGGTGGGAAGAGGTGAGCGGGGATGAGTGGAAGTGAGAAGATGTAGCAAACCTTGTAGAGAGCATCCTTTAAAAAAACCCTAGATCCCAGCGATTTTGTTATAAGATAAATAGTCAGCGCGTTCATTTTAAGAATTATAAAGTGACATGCCTGCACGACACGCTATTTTAAATGGGCGCCCTCCGTGTTTTTTTTTCTGACACTATTTTTAGGTCACGCAAAAAATGTGTGCTCTAAATCCTTCACATTTTGTAGGAGATAACATTATTTTTAGAGCACGCACCTTTACGTATCATAAAACATTGTGTGTCATGTTTTGCGCGTCTTTAAAGGCCTAAATTCTAGTAGTGTTATTTTCATAATATATTAATAAACCATTTTAACCACCAATTTATTATTCCAAATAATAAATCCAACTCTCTCTCCATTAGTCATCATGTCAAGTTGCATGAGAGAAGGCAACCCAAAAGGATCATGCTACTATCAAATCAAGTACATACCAATTATAGTTATGGACTTAGACACCTAATCCAACAAAAAATTGGTTTGAGTTATGATAATGAGTTGAGATAAATATAGGATATGAGAAGGATAATAGAGAAACATTTTGATTATTAGTATTGAACAATTATTATTGATATGAGTTATTGATCACCGACTGAGTAATCGGGGACATTGATTTTAATTTTGGGAAAAATATTATTAATAATAATATGTATCGATTTGTAATTGTCAGGAACTTTTTCCTACCAGTTAAATTCAATCACCATTGAGGAGTTAGATGAAAGAAATATTAATTAAAGCTACATAAATTGTCTAGATATATATTAGTAATTATGTAAGTTTTAAACTTACAGAAGACATGATATAATGAGAGTTATATAACAATTCTATTTAGAATATGTAAAAGAGTAGAGAAATGAGATGAGAAATGTATAAGCCTTAAATAATTATGAGAGGATATGAGAAAATCTGAGATTTATATAAGAATAAAAGTATGAGATTAGATAATATAATAGAATCATAAGAGAATATAATGAGATATATGTGATACGAATGTTTATGTAACATCCCAAAAATTAAAAAAAATATATAATAAGATATATGTGATACGAATATTTATGTAAGATCCCAAAATTTTCAACAAAACTGAAACTTTTCAAAACAACCCTTTGGCTAATAAAAGTGTTTATTAATTAGTATTTCCAAAACATTATGTAAATTAAGAGTTCCCCAAGATCCATTCAACTGTAAAACCAGGATGGGTACGGTAATGCCTTCGCTTTGCCACGATTTTATGTACCTGAAACCATATACCAAAACTGTAAGCACAAAAAGCTTAGTGAGTCCCCTAAAGTACCAACACACAAACAGATAACATATACGAATAACAACATGTATTGGGTCCACAACTTAAATATTGGATTACCCCTAAGCCCACAGTATGATTCTGGCTTATTTATCAGGCCCATAGCTCATATCTGGCTTGCTCCCGAGCCCACAACATAAGTTTGGCTTGCCCTTGGCCCACAGCTTATGTATGGCTTACTCCCTCAGTCATAGGATTGGAATACCAATGTTTAGCCGTCAGTACAAGTCTGGCATACGACTAGGTCCTCAGTTCCTATCTGGCATGCCCCTAAGCCCTCAGTGTGAGTCTGGCTTGCCATACCCGACCCTCAACTCACATATGGAATGATACTGAGCCCTCAGTATGAGACTGTTTTGCGCTACCCGACCCTCAACTTATATTTGGAATGCTATTGAGCCCTCAATATAAGTCTAGTTTTCCCTACTCGACCCTTAGCTCATATCTAGAATGCTCTAGGGTTCGTTGTCTACAGTACAAAGTAGTACAACCTCAACCCAACACAATACCCATACATATACCGACAATCATACAGACAAAGTCACAAGCAGTCCTATAGATCTACCAAACCAGCGAATCGACAACTAGCATAAACATGCATATATAATCCATACTCAGCATATCATAGGATAACAGTATATCAAACCGATGGGTCGGCCTTGGTGCCTTCGACCCGCAAATACAATAAGGAAAACTCACCTCAACCCGCTGATACTCCAATGACTGCTTGCACCACCGAACTGGATAATCCCCGTGCTAACTAATCAAAATAAAATTTAAATCATTAGTTGACATGATCACACAAAATCCTAAGCCTAAAACCTCATTAATTACTCAAAGACCAAATATGGCCCAATTATCCAAATTGGGCCCAAACCCATCATGGACCTAGCTCGAGAAGGCCTAATATCTAAACAACCCAAAATATCCAAAAGTCAACCCTAGTCAAACTTCTGGTCAAAGGTCCATAGCCAATAAGTCAACAAAATGAGAAAAGTCAAATAGGCCGAGTACGCCTCGTGAAAAGGGCCAAATCCTTTCTTCTGCAAGGCCCTAAGCCTTATGATAAGTAATGATTAGGCCACAGCCCCGAATAATGAAATGATTCAAAACCAAGTATTACAATTTAGCTTACCCTAGATTAGTAGCATGATATTTCAAGAGATTATGAGGACGGAATGCTTTAAAGGGGGGATTATTGTAACACCTGGTTTTTTGTAACATGTGTTACATTACGAAATATAGATATTTTGAGTTGAGTAAATGAGATAAAGCCTTGAGTTGCTTTATTTTTAGAAATGATATTTAACAAAAGATAATTAAATAATGTTATAGAGCTTGCTGAGAGGAATCCTGGATATACAGATAATAAAAAATGGAGTCTGTATGAGGTAGTTATGAGCGTTTTAATATTTGATGAAAGTACGCTACTATATTGAGAACGTCAACGAAAATCAAGTCCATGGTCAAACCTTTAACCCTCACGATGTGAGGGATGTTTCCTTACGACGTGAGCATTATGAATCGATGAAAGCACGTGGTGAAAGAGCAGGACACATGGCAGAAACCAGTCTAAACACTTCTCACGACATTAGAGGTATATGTTCACGACATAAGCATCCCCAAAGTATAAATATGAGTGTTTTGAAGTATTTTGGCGTGCATGAGGAGAGATGCTGCTCGGGAGCCATTCTCGAGAGTTTATATCGAATATGTTATGCTGGCATACGGGTGATACAGAGTTGAGTTACGGGATACAGTGAGGTATCTTTTACCCGATAAATTGTAGTTATGATATTTGATTATTATTATAGATATTAGATCCATGTAAGGGTTACGGGTATTCGGTGATATGGAGTTGTTATGAACATGTTGGTGAGATTAGTGAGAAAATCTTATGATTAATATCATTTTTGGTTTACAAGGGTTACAAACCCTATTACCTAAGTAATATCTAGTACGAGAGATTTAGCCATGGGCTTACGGGTTAAGGCTATTATAATTATTAGTGAGTTTAGATAGATTCTGAGGGACTTATTATCTAATAATAGGTTTTACCGTATGACGAGCTGATAGATAATGGAAGAGTAAAACTGAGACTAGAATAAGCTTATCGACTTACTAGGTGAGTAACACTACTTTAATATCCATAGTTATGATAATTGTGATGATTATATAATGGATTATGATTATTATTTAGAATATTAATTGTTGATTGAAAGATTAAGGAAATGTTGAGAAATATATTATAGATGAGAGATTGGATTATATTAATATATTAATATTTGATCGATAGATATATTATGATTGGAAGATATAACATATTTGATATATTGCTCACTGAGCATAAGATTTAATATGAGTGAGATACTGATTATTGATTGGACAAATATTTGATAGATAGATTATTACTGAAGAAATGAATCCTTTGATGAAATGATTACATATGTGATAATTATGTGGAATATACACGATTTACATTATTTGTATGATTTATTATTCATTTGATAATGTTTTAGTAGTTATTCACTAAGCTGTGAGGCTTACATTTTTGCGATGATCTGTTTTACAAGTAGATTTATTGTGATGCCCGGTTCGATCCTATGCTTGTTGTCAGCACGATCCTTATGATAATTTCTTGTATGCCAGAGTGTCATTGTACACTAAGATTATTTGTAAAATTTTTAAATGATTTTTGATAAATTTGGGTGTACATTGTTAGAAAAATCTGAGCATTACATAATAACTCATTAACTCATATGACAATACTCGATTATTAATCTCAGTAATACTTGCTCCTTAACTCTTATAGTAATATACAACTATATGTCTCAATCGTATTCGTTTATTAACGCATCTTTTGATACTCTATTTATATTTCGAATATACATGTTGTGAATATTATACTTAACGATGTATCTCAATCATTCTTGTCTACTTACTCAAATAGTAATAAAGTACTATAATTATTAATTATTCTATTTAATGACTCATACAAAATTAGGCGGATAAAATTCTCAATTGTCACAAATACTCAACTCATACGATATCAATATATAATAATTCAAATATTATACTCAACTTTGAATATGTACAATAATTATCATATATCTAAATATCATTAATCTAGAGAGAGGTAAGGTTAGTTAATTGGTTAGTTAGTGAAGACTAATTATTATATTGGTTTCCACCTCAGTGTTGCTTTCTAATTCATCACTTGTCCAACCCTATTTGGATAATATGTCAAGTTCATTAGAACTTGTCTAGTCTCATCATTATATCAATTATAGTGATCAATTATCTGATTACTAACAAGACTCGATAACAAATTGTCATCGACTACTCAAATTTTCAAATATAATCACCTAACGATTCAACCCTATAATTTGTTAACCCAATCGACAAATCTTGGTAAATTAGAGTATTTACTCTATAATGACCAAATTAACATCTAATAATTAATCTAGTTCATAATAACATCATGTCACGAAATCCAGTAAGAGATACTAGGGTCTAACAAACCTCTACGAAATATCACACATAAACGTAATTATGAAATAATGGGGTAAAAGATACCTCAATTAATCCCTTAACTCAACCTTTGTATCCCCCGTACACTGGTACGACTCTTTAGTTATAAGCCTCCGGGAACACCTTCCGAGCCGCTCCCACGTCATATGTGCCAAAACTCTTAAAACAACACAAATGACTCATATTTATATACTTGGACGCGCCATGCCATGGAAAAAGACGTGTCACGTCGAGGTGATGAGGAAACTCCGATTTACGCCATGTGTTCATGACTTGCCATGTGTCGCTCTGTAACTAACACATGTCGTCATGACTCACTTCATCACTACTCTATGGTGAGTATACCACGACGCCATGGTGACCTGAGAGTTGACCGTTTGACTTTGACATTTGTTGACTTTCTCGAAATAGCAACGCACTTTAATATCAACTTCAAACGGTCATAACTTTCTCATACAAACTCCGTTTTTAACAAATTTTATATTCACGGAATTGTATCATGGTGATTTATCACTTTCTTCCTATGATTCTTGCTCATTCTCACATTTTAATACATATTATGAAAATAGGTATCACAATGTTATAAATATAATTGGTCGTTTTGCAAATAAATAATGGCTAATAAACGTATGCAGGTTGGAGATGAAGAGGAAGGAGGGAGGAGGGGTGTGTGTTGGTGGCGAAGAAGGAATTAGTGGTGGTGATGGTGATTAGTGGTATAAGGGTATAAGGGGAGAAAAGAGACCAATATATTTTGTTAATAATTTTTCATTTAAATTAATAGTGTAAAAATTTAAAAGAAATCAATTTGAATGAATCGGGTTATTTTATATCTACTAAAGACAAAAGGTAAAATAAATTTAAAACGAATAAAAAACAAAAGTATAGACGAAATACATAGATTATACCATATCTGGGGGACTATTTGTGTAAATTACTCATTGCAAAATATAAACTTAATATATTAACAACTATACGTTAAAGGAAAAAAAGCCCCTCGTGGAACAAAAACAAATAAGCTACAAAGTGTATCTAAGATTCTAAGGTTTAGACCTGGATAGCTTTTTGAAAATGACAAAGAAGTACCTAGATTTAACAACCCAATACCTTTTACCGCCGTACTTTTTTATTTTAATCCATACAAAATTAAAAGTAAGGAAAATGGTAAACGGTGTTTTGTTTTGCCGTCGTCCTCTCTTTGATTCAAGACCTTACATTGACCAACGCGCTGACCCAAACGACGTGTTATACACCACCCATACTCCCATGTGGTAGTTCTACGACCTTCACAACTAGTCTCGCTTCCCTTTGTTCTTTAAATCAAGTCTCTAAATTCATCCGATTTTCTATTTAGTTTTGATTTTAAATCAACATTAAAGCATACAAAGTATGTTTTCAGCCATACAATAATTGGATTTTTATTTTAGGGATTGTGGTTTCTTGTTTTTTTTGGTTTACAGGATTATTTTTTTATTTTTTTCGACAAGTTTTTAGCAAATAAAATCACTAAGGACATGTTCCACACATATTTAAGAATTTATAGCTTTTAGGCGTTCAAAAAAAAATTGAAAAATAAGAAAAAGTTTTATTTGTCGGTAAAAGCTTCTAACTTTTTAGCTTAAACAAAATATTTCAAATTAAAAAACTATTTCAAATAGCATTTAACAAAAGTTTTTTTTTTTTTTAAATGATTAAATCTACTATAGTAAATAAAGGTTTTTTTTAGTCATATATCACATTTTCATTCAATATGTCAATGTTATTTTTTGGTTATTTTAAATTAATTTATTTTTCACATATTATTTTATGAGTTTTTTTATTTTAATAAATTTTATATAATACTTTAATATAATAATTACAATAATTGTAGTAATAAATTAATATAAACTTTATTAATGGACTTACATTTTTATTTTAAAATAACCAAATTAAAAGCCATTAGTTTATTTTGATTATTTATTTAAATTTGAAAGATAAAAAAATGATTTTAGTAATTCATTATTTTTCTTATTTTCTTATAAATCCAAAGTTCTTAAAAATTTAGACTTTTATATTTAATTTTTTTAATTAACCATGAAATACATAAGTCTTACATCTAGTTACCTTTTATTTAATTAAGATGTAGGCACTAAAACCATTAACTATGTGAAACTTAGGTATGCCCACTTTTTGACCAAATAATGGCCTCAAAATTTTCATAAATCCGTTTTAAGATTTTTTTGTAAGAACAATATAAATTGTTAAGTGATATAGATGTTACTTGGGGTTATTGGTGTTGAGCTTAAAAGTAAAGGGTCATAAATGTTAAGTTATTAACATAAGAACATAACTGTAACACCTAGTTCTTGGGTATATTTCTTCATTTTTAAAGATTATTTAATTTTGAGAATTGTGACTCTTCACGGGGCTTAGTTAGCCAATTACGTAGGGCATAACTCATTAATTTGTAATGTCTGGTTTCTAGTGTGTATTTTAACCTTCAAATTATTGGAATTTATAAAAGAACTCAACGAGTTGGATGCCCCAACTCGTCTTTGAAATGTAGATGGGCCGCATGATTTAAGTGACCAACTCGGCGAGTTGGGATGCCTCAACTCGACGAGTTGGCAGCAAGGAATGAAACCCTAATTTCGGGGTTTTGCACCCTATTTAAACACCTTAAACCCCAAGTGTTGGTCTCATTTCCAGCCTCCATTGTCCCTTAACCTAATCTCGAAATCCTAGAGCATTTTTGAGTGTTGTAAGCCCATTTTGAGTACATTTTGGTGTGTTTGAAGCTCTTGGAAGGAAGAGGAGCTTGGTGCAAGTTGGTGATTCAAGAGGAAGCTTTCGGATCTCGATTTCTTACTCCATTTCCAACATATTTCTGGTATAAAGTCTCAACCTTACTTAGTTTATTCTTAGATCTCCTTCTTAGGATTATTTTGCATGTGTAGACGAGATTGAGTGTTTGATGGGAGTTGGACATCCCATTAAAGTACCCCCTTTCAGATCTATGGTTTTATGGAGCTCTTGTGGCATAAAGGTGCCAACTTTATGGTCTTAAGGGCTCCATGTGTAACATCCATAAAATTCGTGAAAATTTTAAACTTTTCAAGCATTCCAAAAACATCCAATGTTTACAAATTGTTTTCAAAATAATCTAATATCAAAGTTTTCCCAGAAATCACAATATGAAAAATGAGGAGCTGCACGATTGTAGTGATGTTGATTATGATGGTATGTGCGGAATAAGAAAGATCTAGTGAATCATCATGTAAACTCAAGAACACAAGGAGTAAATAAATCTTGTTAAGATCTTATTAGATCTAGAAAGAGTATACAAATGGGTCTTGTACAAATTCTCTCTCTGGTATAACACTCCAAAATGATCATTACATAAATGAGTTTCGTTCACTTCCTATTTATAGGAAAGACAACTCTTCACACAATACAAGTGGGTAAAGCACAAATACATCCAAGCATGACTTTGCACCCTAAAATTCTCCCCCTCAATGTTAGGATTGGATGCCCAACTTTAATATCCAACGAGCTCGTGTAAACAATACCAAACTCCCCCTCGAATTAACACCGGTCTTCAAATCCGCAATGAATAACCGAAAACCCCGCTTCGAATTGTAACACCGTGATTTTCAAGGCAAAATTTTCATTTAATTAATCAAATTAATATTAAATCACTTGTTTAAAATCTCATACACATTTGAATTACAAAAACATAGTTCCATTTTCACTTAGTAGAAAACCAGGATCCTCCAGAATACAACTCTTGCTTTGGTGTGTACAATCGAGCCGGTGCCATCCCGCGTTACTGAAAGAACCTGAAACAACATACATAAAACACTGTAAGCACGAAGCTTAGTGAGTTCCCCAATATACACCTTACGCACATACGCCTTTCCAGGCCCTGACCTTCCGGTCCACTGCACAATGCCTTCCGGCCCATGAGATAATCGCCTTCCGGCCCATAACGTGTTGCCTTCCGGCCCATAGTACATTGCCTTCCGGCCCATAACATATTGCCTTCCGGCCCAAAAACATATACGGCACATAATACATTTACTCTAACACATAAAGCACATATATCATATATCATACCTGACCTTTCTGTCACATAACACTTTGCCTTCCGGCCCATATAAACATGCATATCACGCGTAGCAACTAACTTTCCATTTATAGCATATATACATAACACATAACATATTCGACCTTCCGGTCACACAATCAAACCCTTCCGGGTACAGTATAGTGAGAAGACTCACCTCGTGGATGCTGGAAGTTAGCAACTCCTGAAATCACTTGCACCTGATCCGCCGAGCTACAAGCTCCCTATAACAATGTATCTCTTATTAATACTTTTATCTTCCACGTTAACTGACCCTAAGAAATCACACACAGGTCAACTCTGGTCAACGGTCATCTCGACTGGACTCGGCGAGTACCCTGGCGACTCGGCGAGTCTAGTCGTCCTCACAAATTCCTGGATGTTCCCTTTCTACTCGTCGAGTATCTCTCTTGACTCGACGAGTTCCTCGTGGAAGAATTGCGGGGCCACCCCAACTCCACTCGCCGAGTCTGAAGAACAACTCGACGAGTCCCAGCTATTCTTCAAGCTACTCGCCGAGTCTGCTCATCCAACTCGGCGAGTCCATGCCATGCAGTCGATCAAACTGCTTCCTAAGATCAGAATCGTCCCGACCAATCATAGGTCTGATCCTCCTAAGCTGGTCCATCACAAAAAGCCTTCATTTAGGTGCTCATGCTACACCCCAAGACTCATAATTCCCATGTTAACCCAAGGCATAAGGATTTCAATCCAAAACCTTCACTAATTCCCAAAATGCACAGACCTGGGATCTTCTGGACCTCCAAGGGTCCCAACACAGGGTTACAATCGTTTAGGGGACAAGGGTAACCATTAATCTAATCACAAAAGGGTTCCTTAAACCCTAATCCATGCACACATTCACATAACAGAATATAATTCGGAATGTTACCTGAATAATGCCCTCTCTGTGTCCCCAAGCCTCAGAACATGATTCCCTTGTTGTTCCTTTAGCCAAAACCTTCCCCTTCTTGAACAATAACTTCTTCAAAATCACCAATAGCCTTCAATCCTTGCTCTAGATGCCCCCAACCGATTTTGGGGTTCTTCTCAGCAGCTAAAAGGGAACAACGACGACCAATGATCCCATTTATACGTCCCCAAACCTGAACGGCTAGGGTTTACGCTAAACAGCGCAGACTCGCCGAGTCCCTATCTGGACTCGCCGAGTCCCTATCTGGACTCGTCGAGTCCAGTCGCGAACCCGCGACCAAATCTGCGATCCTACTCGGCGAGTCAGGCTCCAACTCGCCGAGTCCCCCCAATGTGATTTAACAATACTTTGAGATTTCGGGCTGTTACAATTCTCCCCCACTAGAAACAGACTTCGCCCTCGAAGTCTCACTCTGAAATTAGTTCCGGATGCTGCTCCCGCACCTCACGTTCCGGCTCCCCAGTCACTTCCGATCTCTTCCGAGGTTACCACCGAACCAATACCAGAGGTACCTCCTTGTTCCTCAGAACCTTGATCTTCCGATCCCTGATGGCCACTGGCTTCTCAGCGTAACACAGGCTCGCATCCACCTAATTGTTCTTTAGTGGAACCACTGTTGACTCATCGGCTATACACTTCTTCAATTGCGACACATGAAAAGTGTCATGGATCCATCCCAATTCCGTTGGCAGCTCCAAACGATAGGCCACCCGTCCTACCTTCGCACCTTCACGAAAAGGCCCAACATATCGGGGCCCCAACTTGCCCCTCTTCCTGAATCGAATCACCCCTTTCCAAGGAGAGACCGTCAGAAGTACGAAGTCGCCGACCTGAAACACATGCTTGCAACGGCGTCTGTCCTCATAACTTTCCTGTCAACTCTAGACGATCATTAACCTCTGATTAACCTGCTGCATCTGCTCTGTCGACTCAAGCACGATCTCTGCACTGTCCACCACTCCCTGTAACCGAGAATTACCCAAGATGCAACTCTGCTCTAAATCTCAAAGATCACTCGACCCATAAGGATTAGGAAACCATGAATCACCGGATCCCCGATCCTAAGCCCACTTTATCCATCTCGGAACAACTGAGGGACCCATTCTCAATTCTCAGAGCAACTCTCCCGAGTTCTCCTCTTGCAATCGTATGCACATGCTGCACTAGCCCCAACATACCTTCTTCTTCCTTTATCTAGGGAAATCCTCTTGACGACCTTGCCACTACTCCATGTATCGCACATGCTCTGGATCTGCTCGCAAGGACTCTCGGGTCCATTCGTTACCTCTCCTCAGCAAATGAGGGTCCGACACCACCTCCTATGCAACAGCTCAAAGGGCGGCATACTAATGCACTAATGATGGCTGTTGATATGAGACAACTCAACCAAGGATCAATACGTACCGCCACTTTCTCAGAAATCTAATGCACATGCCCGAAGGATGTCTTCGAGCGTCTGGATCGTTTACCCTCTCTAAAGTGTCCTCAGATATCATCATGCTAAGCTCCTTTCCCATATTCCTCCTCAAGACTGAATACTGGATCAGCTTTTGGCTCCACATCTGAGCCCCCCAACTGTCACCCATCTCATGACCCAAATATTCCACTAACTTTCTCCCCATGACCACTATCCCGACCCAGTGACACGCAAGTCACAAAATTCTCTTTTCCTCGTGCGAGCAATACAATCCAACCGAGGATCGTCTCAACTCTAATCTCTGGGTTCTGCTGTGCATATTCGTCGCGTATCTCCCCGCATCTCCCGACAGGGATGGATACCCCCGTCTTGCCCCCGACTCAACATCTAGGCTCCAAAACTCAATAATAGGACTACTCAAACCCAAAACTCTTCCACACCATAAACTGCTCGGAAAACATTCCAACATCGTATTCTCTTGCCATTTAATGAGTACTGCGACTCCACACTGTATCACAACATCTTCTGAATAGTGAGTACTGCGACTCGAATATCCACCACAGACTATGGAGACAATCAACATAACAAATGCCCATCTCTGCGAATATCCACTCCCTCAAATAATCTCCCTGGACACCCATACCCGAAGAGCTCCCACTAGATCCACAGATACTTGATATGCCACACGTCGATTCAATTCAGGATTCATGAGTAACTCCGAAATAAAGATATCATACCCGGATATCTCAGAATACCTCAACCGAACATCACAAGATCCTGCCACGACCACTGATCTCCTGCCCCAAGTATCATGTAGATACAATAATACATCACCTCGGAATCCCATAAATAGATCTACATTTTCCCACATAACAACTCCGACGCATATAATTTCCCGATTGGAATACGAGAAAACGCTGACGCTACGAAATATGCTGAAAATTCTCCGAAACCCTTCTTCCGACGCTCAAAATCCAACCAAGAATGCGCATACCAACCCAAACATTCTCTATCTACTTGTAACGACACCAAACCCCTGTCATAGATACATTCGTTCTCCTCCTCAAGTACTTCCCGCATTAACTCACTCTGACCCTTTTCCTCGATCATCGACACCTCTGGTCTCATGATTCCTTACAGCATATCCCTATACTTCACTTATAACCACTCTTGACAAATCTTTGCTTTCTTACATACTGCCCCCGGTTCTCCCCCACTCAGGGTTCGAACCATCACCAATTAGCACACACCCAACCCACAACTACTTTTCACCAGCGAAATCGTACCTGCTCCAGGAAAGTGCTACGTAACGCCCGGTAATTCCCCCTTAAGGAGTCAATCGACCCCCTATACTCTGAACCTCTGATGAACTCCTCAAGAACTTCTCATCACAACTGCTTCTAATCGTTCCAAATCTCATACCAATCCAACACTAAGCATCTCAACTGCTCAATAACATCCCTGGATCATAGACTGCACCGCAATTATCGTTCCTCTCACCTCAGCTCATCAACCAATGTTCCAACACCGAAATTGTCCCAAGGACAGGGACCCACTCTCAACATAGACGAAAACTCTCTGCACTGCAAAACTTGACTGAACTCTCCGCTGCTACCACTATGACGCATCCTACTATTCTCACTTAGGTGTAGTGTGGTTTTCAACTACCTCAGTCCCAACTGACTGTCTGCTCATGATAAGTCACTGCCTCGCGGCACACCTGCTACCTGATACTCTGAGGGAAAACATTGTCGATAACCACCTGCAGGGTGTACTCCCAAATCCACAACTGAAACATCAAGCCCCTCGTGTATTGCTCACGAACATAAATGGCACCACCCTCCTAGAAGATGGCCTCTCCCTTATCACCTGATTGTTTGACTCAACCGAAATTTTCCTCTGTCTTTAACTTCTTACCAAAATACTCTGATGGGCACTCGCCTTTCCTCTCGGGGAACGCCTCCCCATACTCAATCATGGTCTACAGGCCTAAAACCCATAGCATCCGATCTCTACCTCATCGATCATGACCCGATAGCAAGATAGTCACGAGCATCATCCGCTACGAACCCTGGTACTCATCCCATGACATCCCTTCTCAATCTGTTCCGGTGTATGGTACCCGAACCATAACATCACTCCTCAATCTGCTCCGATGTATGATACTCGAACCATAACATCTATCCTCAAGCTGTTCCGATGTATGGTACCCTGACCATAACATCACTCCACAATCCGCTCTGATGTATGGTACTCGAACCACAGCATCTATCCTCAATCTGTTCCGATGTATGGTACCTTGACCATAACATCACTCCGCAATCCACTCTGATGTATGGTACTCGAACCACAGCATCTATCCTCAATCTGTTCCGATGTATGGTACCCTGACCCTAACATCACTCCGCAATCCGCTCCTTAGGACCTTCAGAATGCTCCTTGTATCAAGTATGGGTCCTCTGCTTTCAGTAGTACGGGCCCATACTACCTTCCACATCTACCCATACTTTCCACACGGACCATCCCGGAGTTCCTAAGTAGCTGATCGACCTCCTCTTTTACCAATCCATCGTGCGTACTCGCTCCCCAGTGAAATCCTCTACTCTACCAGCGCACTCATCTGGCTAGGTTTACTCCCTAGTCCCTTCCACCGTCCTCCCACTTCTTTGCTATCAGCTGCTGAAGAGCTCCTAATGATGCCAACCATCTACCTCTTGAGTATCGTCATACTCACGTAGTAGCTGACTCCCATCATCGAGAATTCCACCAAGCACAAAGCAAGCAGCATTCGAGCATCGAAGAATACATAGGACTCCCTATCTGTGATAGCTCCACCTTCTCGGCTCATCCTCGGAAGTACCACTGAACTCTGTAGCTCTACCCCTCGTGCGTCCTAACTGGATATTCTCGCTCATCACATATTCAAAAGCATAACGCACATATGACAACAAATCCTAGGCTAAGGCATCACAAATCAGGCCATTCTAGTCCTAAGATATGAAATACCTAGCCTGTCTCTAGCATGCAATAATATCTCATAAAGTGCATAATAGATATTTCATAACACAAAAGTAAGGGTATTTTCGGAAATCACCGTTTGGCTCTGGCTGATTGTACACACTGCTCCTTCTTGCTTTCTCTTTGAACTCTTATCCACTTTTAGAAAACTATTTATTTGAAAACTTTTTCTTATTTCCTCAGTTTGAGTCCAGATTTACCCGAAGGCGCATCCGAATCCCTCAAACCAAGGCTCTGATACCAATTTGTAACACCGTGATTTTCAAGGCAAAATTTTCATTTAATTAATCAAATTAATATTAAATAACTTGTTTAAAATCTCATACACATTTGAATTACAAAAACATAGTTCCATTTTCACTTAGTAGAAAACTAGGATCCTCCAGAATACAACTCTTGCTTTGGTGTGTACAATCGAGCCGGTGCCATCCCGCGTTACTGAAAGAACCTGAAACAACATACATAAAACACTGTAAGCACGAAGCTTAGTGAGTTCCCCAATATACACCTTACGCACATACGCCTTTCCAGGCCCTGACCTTCCGGTCCACTGCACAATGCCTTCCGGCCCATGAGATAATCGCCTTCCGGCCCATAACGTGTTGCCTTCCGGCCCATAGTACATTGCCTTCCGGCCCATAACATATTGCCTTCCGGCCCATAACATATTGCCTTCCGGCCCAAAAACATATACGGCACATAATACATTTACTCTAACACATAAAGCACATATATCATATATCATACCTGACCTTTCTGTCACATAACACTTTGCCTTCCGGCCCATATAAACATGCATATCACGCGTAGCAACTAACTTTCCATTTATAGCATATATACATAACACATAACATATTCGACCTTCCGGTCACACAATCAAACCCTTCCGGGTACAGTATAGTGAGAAGACTCACCTCGTGGATGCTGGAAGTTAGCAACTCCTGAAATCACTTGCACCTGATCCGCCGAGCTACAAGCTCCCTATAACAATGTATCTCTTATTAATACTTTTATCTTCCACATTAACTGACCCTAAGAAATCACACACAGGTCAACTCTGGTCAACGGTCATCTCGACTGGACTCGGCGAGTACCCTGGCGACTCGGCGAGTCTAGTCGTCCTCACAAATTCCTGGATGTTCCCTTTCTACTCGTCGAGTATCTCTCTTGACTCGACGAGTTCCTCGTGGAAGAATCGCGGGGCCACCCCGACTCCACTCGCCGAGTCTGAAGAACAACTCGACGAGTCCCAGCTATTCTTCAAGCTACTCGTCGAGTCTGCTCATCCGACTCGTCGAGTCCATGCCATGCAGTCGATCAAACTGCTTCCTAAGATCAGAATCGTCCCGACCAATCATAGGTCTGGTCCTCCTAAGCTGGTCCATCACAAAAGGCCTTCATTTAGGTGCTCATGCTACACCCCAAGACTCATAATTCCCATGTTAACCCAAGGCATAAGGATTTCAATCCAAAACCTTCACTAATTCCCGAAATGCACAGACCTGGGATCTTCTGGACCTCCAAGGGTCCCAACACAGGGTTACAATCGTTTAGGGGACAAGGGTAACCATTAATCTAATCACAAAAGGGTTCCTTAAACCCTAATCCATGCACACATTCACATAACAGAATATAATCCGGAATGTTACCTGAATAATGCCCTCTCTGTGTCCCCAAGCCTCAGAACATGATTCCCTTGTTGTTCCTTTAGCCAAAACCTTCCCCTTCTTGAACAATAACTTCTTTAAAATCACCAATAGCCTTCAATCCTTGCTCTAGATGCCCCCAACCGATTTTGGGGTTCTTCTCAGCAGCTAAAAGGGAACAACGACGGCCAATGATCCCATTTATACGTCCCCAAACCTGAACGGCTAGGGTTTACGCTAAACAGCGCAGACTCACCGAGTCCCTATCTGGACTCGTCGAGTCCAGTCGCGAACCCGCGACCAAATCTGCGATCCTACTCGGCGAGTCAGGCTCCAACTCGCCGAGTCCCCCCTTTAAAACACCCTAAAATGTGATTTAACAATACTTTGAGATTTCGGGCTGTTACACGAATACCCATCATTCTCTCCCTTTTATAATCAAAAAATGATTATAAAACCCATCAAAGGTGAGAAGCGCCCAAGGAATGAACTTCACAATACTCCCCCTTGATGTGTGCCAAAAATGAAACCTTGAAAATCTTGCACGGAAAAACAATCACGAAAAAAGCCACGAAAAAATTTACAATTTGTGAAAATTTTCGACTTTTGGGTGAGAGTTGCAAGATTTTACAAAATCTAGATAAAAACTGTCAATAACAAAATTTTGCAGGGACCGTTGAGCTAAAAATAACTTAAGATGCGAAACACTCTCCCATTTGCGAAACTTGGCATAAAGTGTAAGTTTGCACCAACTGTAGGGACCAGAAATGAACATTCTTCAATTTCTCAGTTTTTATGAGCCCATTCTCGAAATTTGGTATAAACTGCCAAAATTCAATACTTCAGGTGCTACTTTTGAAACTTCAGCACACTTCTTCAAATTTGTGAAAGTTTTAATCCTTATTTCGAAAGTGGATGCAAACTGTCAATCTTTCGAAAGTTTAAGGACCAATTTCAAAACTTAGTTGGTTTCTTCCCCAATTCATTTGTTCCAGCGAACATTGACACCAAAACCTTCGAAACATTGACACAAACTCTTCGTTACTTTCTCTTAATCAACGGAATATCAAAAACGAAATATGTCGAACCCTTAACCGTGAACAGTAGCCTCTTAATCGATCAGATTGTTGTTCTCTATTACAAGGCTTCTAAAATCATCGACATCAATATCAATCCTTCGCTTTTTGTTACTAACCCAAATTAACAATCAAGTGTCGATTCCACCAAAAATTTCAATCAACTAGCAGCTTTCTCTTTTGACTATGAACAATCGACATCCAATTCTCAAACATTCTTTGACTTTCGAAAGTCAATCATCCAATTCTTTGTTCCTTGACATCGATCACAAAAGCAAACTTCCAACCATCGATCCACCAAAATCAGCTGATATCAAAAATCAACAACCATTCGCTTCGAAATCAAAAGCGCAACAGCAATACCACCAACAATGGCTCAAGGGTTCGAGATGGTCGAATCTAGGTTTTTTCTAGTGACTTGAGAGTGAAAGAGGCTAAGGATGGGCGACCCTAGCCACCTCATTTTGTTTTATACTCGATTTTTTAGGTTTGGAACCATCAGGTCTGACTCACATCGTGAGAACTTATGCCTCACGTCATGAGGTTCGAGAACATGGGTCAAACGGTCAATGGTCCTGCTCACGATGTGACCACTATGGCTCATGTCGTAAGCCTCTTCCAAGTGTAAAAACTAAGAAATCTATACCTAAAGATTGGGATGTTACAACATGCATCCAAAAGCCCTTATTATGGTCTTTTTTAAGCTTTTAAGTTTCCTCTAGCCTTGTATGTGAGTAAAGTTGGAAACTTTATGTGACCCTTTACCCTTCAAGGTCCAGATCTGCATCCATGAGCTTTATCTTGATGATTTGGTGATTTTTGATTAACCCCTTAACCTCTTAAGCTTAGGGTTTGAGTTTTAAACCCATTTGGTTGGTTCTTAAGGGTAAACATGGAAACTTTACCCTTATAGACGTTATTTCAGTTGGCATCTGAATGGTAGAGCTTTTAGTTTGGAGTATAATGACTTAATAGATTAACTGGACTTGTTGACTTCACAGCTCAGTGATTTCATAGGTGAACTCAGCGAGTTGGATTGGGTTTTCCCGATGCTGCTAACAAAAGGGTGTTGGAATAGTTTCTAAGCCCATAAATATATTTGGTATGTACTTGACCCGGTTATGCATGGTCCTTTTGGGTTGCCTTCACCAAAGCAACTTGACAAGGTAATTTAAGGAGAAAGAGAGAATATTATGGTTTATTAATATATTATAAGAATAATATATTAAAGGAGAAATCATACTTATTTATATAGTATTGGTTATAAATTAATTAGGAATTAATTTGGTGACTAAAAGAGATTAATTAAATAAAGGGGTATAAACTCTCAAATGTATGATAGTCGAGTTTTGGGCTAAGGATACCTTATGGACTTAAGGGGGAACGAAATTATGATGGGGATCCATCATATTTTCGTCCAAGGCCTTATTCCAAAAGGTTCCTTCGGTTGCTTGGTGGCTAAGCTGTCCATTAGGGTTTAGATTGAAACCCTAGCAGCCTGCAAGTATAAATAAGACCCCTAGGCTATGAAAATCGGCTACACCTGATTCCAAGAGAACCCTAGGGGCCGATTTTAGCATCTCTCACCCTCTCTCATATTGCCTTCTTCCTTGTGGGGTATGTGAACCATTAGAGGAGTTACAATTGTGACTCTAAACTCAAGATCAAGAAGACTACAAGGATTTCAAGCTATTTGATAGTGGTAAACACTTAGATCTTTTTTCATGATGTTAATTTCAAATTTTGTATGATAGATCTAGGTTTGTAAGTCTTGGATTCAAAGCATGTACAATAGAGAAACCTAGATCCAAGCATTAGGGTTTGTAAGAACATATAGGATTGTTCTTATGCATAAAACCCATCAGTGGTATCAGAACCATGATTGGTTTCAATTGTATGTAATGCTTTAACTGTTTGCTTGCTAAAAATCGTTTTTCTTGCTTCTGCCCGACTCAACTCGGCGAGTTGGCCCTACTCGGCGAGTCCAAAGCTGACTCGGCGAGTTTGTGCGTCAGACAGAGGATATTTCGAGATTTTGTTGTTGTTTTGTGAAGGGATTAATGCCTAAATCTTTTTTTGAAAATAAAATCTGAATTCTGTTATATTTAAAAGATTATCCCTGCCCAAACAATAGATCATTCCAAATCTTTTGAATATTAGTTGTTTATATGATAAATATGGATTATTTAAAGTTAATTGGTAATTATCTTATGACTAAAATAGAATTAGGTCAAATATAGATAATTATGAAATTAATCGTTTAATTTAAATTATTTGTTATTTGATCCTTTGTGTTTTGGTAAAGTTCAAAACATGCCCTCAAGTTTTGAAATTTAAATTTTGTGATTAAAAGTTTAATTTTGAATAATTTAAATTTCAAACCTTTAGAATTATACAAGTTTAAAATTCAACCATATACTATTATATTATTAAAAGCTTAATATATATATATATATATATGTGTGTGTGTGTGTGTGTGTATAATTAAAATACTAGTCTTACTGTTAGTAGGCCTCATTCACAAACCTGGTCTATAGGGTGGGTATAAGGTTGTTGCCTATAAAATGGCTCTTAATGGGTGTACACTCACACCCACCGCTTGCTTGACTGGTGGAGGGTCGTTAGCCGAACGGGTAGGATAGGCAATCCTCTCCTTATTAAAAGTATAATGTAAGATACAAAGTAACTACAATGTTTTTACACATTCCCAATCTTAGTTACTTTAGGATAAAATGTGAAAATGATGTCATTCCATGGAATTACACTTTGTACCCTTGTCAAACGTTAGTGGAGCGTGCATGGTTAACCAACACACTAATTTGGGATTGACATTGGTGGCGAAGGGTGACTCGATGTTTGTCATAGATCAATGGAGCGTGTGTGGTTTATCGGCACATTGATTAGGTGATGAAGACATTGAGTGCACCATGTTGATTCACGTGATTATTCACAACTTGTTTGCGATCCTCGGTATCCCAGTCGTAAATTTGAAGTGCATATTGAGACTTAAACATGCCATTGAAAAGTTCAATGAATCTCAACGATCTAGGAGTTTTCCAAATACATTTAAAACTTAATTTTTTGTTTTTCATGGTGAGAATTAGTGAATCGTCATTCACTTACCTTCAAATTATTTACTTTTAGAGTACGACATCTCTTTCTAAGTTGTAAATAATGTTGTTGGGTCCTAGCCCTAATTTCTCATTTGGGTGTTTAATTAGGGACTCATTTCTAATCAAACTTTGTTCCTTTTCTTTTTTAGATGTCTGCAAACAACAACAACAACAACAACAATGCTTATGGGTCATTCTCGTTGATGAACCTATGTCAAAAGGTGACATTTGATGGCTCAAACTTCAACGAGTGGATGAGGTATATTTGCATGGTCACTCGCTACGAGGACAAAGAATATGACCTCGATGAAAAGCTTGAGAAGATCATCCCAGATCTTTCTACTCCTTAAGAGTTGGCTGCCTTTGAGGCCCACGAGCGTGATGCTACGAAAGTTCATTGCATCATGCTGGCCACCATGAACCTCGAACTCTAAAAGTCCTATGACGAAATGTATCCATATGAAATGCATCAGGATTTACTGGACTGGTACCACTAAAGCGTGAGGCAAGAGCGCTATGAGATCATTACTAACATGATCACCGCTAATATGAGGAGTGGAGAATCTTTAACCTCTCATTTGCAGAAAATGTAGAGGTATGTTGATTATCTTCTCAAACTTAATGTTAAGTTTGATGAGGATTTGGCTATCAACATAATCCTCCACTCCTTTCCCTCCTATTACAACCTGTTCATAATGACCTACCACATGAACAAGGAGGAGGTCTCCTTGAGCAAGCTCCAAGGACTGTTGAGAGCAACCTCAAAGACAAATTTGTTGCACCATCCCCTGTAATGGCTGCTCCCGTGTTGGCAATTGGCCAAGGAAAGGGTAAGAAGAGAAAGGCTCCATGTAAGGGCTACCATAAGGGTAAGACCCAAGATGGTTCCTCTTCTAGTGGAACCAAAGTTGGTTCGGTCAAACCATCTTTCGACCCCAAAGAAGCAGAGTGCTATTACTGCCACAAGAAGGACCACTGGAAATGAAGTTGCCCTCAGTATGTGCAAGACATAAAGGATGGGAAGATTAAGCCCACCTTCGCAGGTATGTATTCTATTAAATCTAATAACTCATCATTTGCTACTTCATGGGTTCTTGATACAGGGTGTGGTTACCACATTTGTTCTGATTTGCAGGGCCTAAGAAGAAGTAGGGAGATGGAACATGGGAAGATAAACTTGATTATGGGAAACAGAAGATCGTCGCCTGTGACCAGAGTCGGAGTTTATTCTTTAGTGATGAGTAATGGGTTAGGGTGTTAGATTTAGAAAATTGTTGTTATTCGCTAGATATGGAAAGAAACATTATTTCATTTCATGGATTGTTTAGACAAGGTTTCAGATATTCTTTTGATAATATTAATGGTTCTATTAATGTTTATTTGAATGGTGTATTTTATTTCAATGCATTACCTTGTAATGGGATTTATGAATCTGTGATGGTTGTTGATAATTTAGGAAATGATGTGTTGAATATTGATTCTTCTACTAGCCTAGTCAAAGCATGCTTGTGGTATTGTCGCCTTGGCCATGTCAACAAGAAACGCATAGCCCAACTCCAAAAGGATGGAGTGTTGGAGTCATTCGACCTTTGGGACAATGACACGTGTGAATCTTGTTTACTTGGGAAGATGACCAAGTCACCCTTTACTGGCATTTGTGAAAGGGGTTAGGGTCCATTGGATCTTATAAACACCAATGTGTGTGGGCCCATTAGATCCACCACAAGGGATGCTTGCCGCTTCTACGTGACTTTTACAGATGATTATAGCAGATATGGATATATCTACTTAATCAAGCAAAAGTCGAAAACCTTTGAAAAGTTCAAAGAGTTTAAGAATGAAGTGGAGAATCAGCTGGACTGGAAAATCAAGATGCTTCGGTCAGACCGAGGAGGAGAGTACCTAAGTCTTGAGTTTCACGACTATCTAAAAGAATGCGGAATTGTTTCGCAATTGACGCCTACGAGAACGCCACAATTGAATGGTGTAGCTGAGAGACGTAATCGAACCTGTTGGACATGGTTCGCTCTATGATGAGTCGGACTTCGTTACTAATATCTTTCTGGGGGGTATGCCATAGAGACTGTCGCCCACATCCTTAACTTAGTTCCCACCAAGAAGGTTACCAAGACTCCTCATGAGATGTGGATAGGGAAAGCTCCCTCGTTGGCACATATTAAGGTTTGGGGTTGCGAGACTTTCGTAAGATGAGTGACTCACGACAAGCTCGAACCTCGTAGTGAGAAGTCATTTCATCGGCTATCCACATAAGTCTTTTAGCTATCTTTTCTATAGACCAAATGACAATGTTGTCTTCGTTGCTAGAAGAGGAGTTTTCCGAGAAAGGGAATTGATAAGCGAAGAAGACAGTGGGAGGAAAATTGATCTTGAAGAGATTCAAGAACCAAACAATGAAGGAACCTCTAACACCGACTCTCAACCCGAGGAGGAAACTCCTGTTGAACCCGTTGACGAGTCCTTACCCCTTAGACGTTCGAATAAGGTTATTGTTCAACCACAGTTTTATGGTTTTCATATTACTACTGAAGGGGACACATTTATTAGTGATGAAAAACTAATGAATTTGGAAGACCCTAGCAGCTACAGAGAAGCCATGGTAGGCCCGGAGTCTGCTAAATGGAAAGAGGCGATGGACAGCGAGATTCAGTCCATGTACGACAACTAAGTTTGGAACTTGGTTGATAATGTACCGGGTCGTAAGACAGTCGGGTGCAAGTGGATATTCAAGAAGAAGACGGACATGGATGGGAATGTGCACACTTATAAAGCGCAATTGGTTACGAAGGGATTTACTCAAACTCCCAGAGTTAACTATGATGACACCTTCTCACCAGTTGTGAAGATAAAGTCTATTAGGGTAATGCTTGCAATAGTTGCATTTCATGATTATGAAATCTAGCAGATGGACGTGAAAACAGCTTTCCTTAATGGGAATTTGGCTGAGGATGTGTATATGAATCAGCCAGAGGGTTTTGTCGATGCGAAGCATCCAAATAGAGTATGTAAGCTTGAGAAATCCATTTATGGATTGAAACAAGCATCTCGCAGATGGAATCTTTGTTTTGAAGAGAAGGTTAAAGAATTTGGCTTTCTGCGAAGCGAATATGAATCTTGTGTATATGTCAAAGCAATGGGGAGTATAGTAAGCTTCCTCGTATTGTATGTTGATGACATACTACTCATAGGAAACGATGTCCCAACCTTGCAGGATGTCAAGTCCTGGCTTGGGAAATGTTTTTCTATGAAGGACCTTGGAGAGGCTGCTTATATTCTGGGAACAAGGATAATAAGAAACAAGGAAAAGAGACTAATAGGACTCATTCGGGATACATACTTGGATAAGGTACTAAAGCGTTTTAGTATGGAAAATTCCAAGAAAGGGGAGTTACCAATCCAAAGCAATACCAAGTTGAGTAAGACTCATAGCCCGAGTACAGAGGCAGAGATAGCTGATATGAGCCGAGTACCTTACGCTTCTGCAATAGGCTCTATCATGTACGCTATGACTTGTACTCGCCCTGATGTGGCCTTTGCTTTGAGCATGGTCAGCAAATATCAGGGGAACCCTGGTAGAGCTCATTAGATTGCGGTAAATAATATTCTTAAGTACTTACGAAGGACCAAGGAATGGTTTCTAGTCCTTGGTGGGAGTGATACTTAAGGGTACGAGTGTATAGTGACACTAGTTTTCAGATGGATCAGGATAATTACCGATCGCAGTTGGGCTGGGTCTTTACCCTAAATGGAGGAGCAATGACTTGGAAAAGTTCCAAGCAGGAGACTGTGGCTGATTCAACGTGCGAATCAGAGTACATTGCAACAAGCGAAGCGTCAAAGGAGGCTATATGGTTGAAGAACTTCATTGCAGACCTTGGAGTTATGTCATCCATAAAGGAGCCGATGGAAATTTTTTGTGATAATGAATGAGCGGTTGCCTTAACCAAGGAACCAAGAGATCATCGTAGATCTCGACATATCGACAGAAAATACCATTTGATCAGACATCGGGTAGAAAAGGGACTCCTTGTTGTGAAGAGGGTATCATCAGAAGAAAATCCAGTAGATTCCCTTACGAAGGGACTGAGTAGGGTCAAACACTTGCAGCACGCTAGGAGCATTGGGCTGAAGGATGATACAAGTTTGGATTAGATAGGAAACGTGTAATAGATAGTTTGTACTTGACATTTGATGAATAAATAAAGTTGTGTTATTTATAAGTAATGTTACTATCTTGTGTTGGTTATTTATCTATTGTTTCAATTTTGCATGTTTTGACTTCCTGAATAATAATATTATTCAAACGGCCCATAGTCGTTCATGTTGTGGAAGTACATGTGAATGAAGACTGTCATGAATTGTTTGTATATTGTCTAAATGGTTTTGGGCATAGAAAAGGTTTGTTGCAACGTTCATGAGTGCTTATGAATTTGAGTTGAGCATTAGAATAAACCTGCGTTTGCTGGTATCACTTCGTGGTGCTGTACCTAAAGTGATCGCAAAGCGATAATATCATATAGTCTTAAAACTTAGAGATATGGTTGTTGTTTGCTGGTTGGTTATCCATTGATGATATGTAAATGCATCAGTAACTTGATGTTATACAATACATTTTTGTGCATGATTCAATTAGTAAATAATAGATGCATATGAGTCGAAGTTAATCTGTTCCTTTTTTTTATGAGAATAAAGGTGATATCTTGGCTACTTGATGATTTGGTTTGACTTATATGCCGGGCCCGATCAGAATGAAGTTGATGTGTTCAACTAAATTCTATGTCGAACAAATCATAGATCAATAAACAAGTGCTGGACAATAAGCATTTTAAGCATGATATCTAGAACAGAGGATTGTACAATCCCTTATCTGAAGGACAAGTTACTGATCAGAGTTGACAACAAAGTATAAGAGCTACGATTGCAAATCGGATCCTGAAGTCATATGTGAGATATAGTTACTAGACTAATTCAAGTGGGAGACTGTTGGAATAGTGTCTAAGCCCGTAACAATATTTGGTATGTACTTGACCCGATTGTGTATGGTCATTTTGGGTTGCCTTCACCAAAGCAACTTGACAAGGTAATTTAAGGAGAAAGAGAGAATATTATGGTTTATTAATATATTATAAGAATAATATATTAAAGGAGAAATCATACTTATTTAATTAGTATTGGTCATAAATTAATTAGGAATTAATTTGGTGACTAAAAGAGATTAAATAAATAAAGGGGTATAAACTGTCAAATGTATGATAGTTGAGTTTTGGGCTAATGATACCTTATGGACTTAAGGGGGAACGAAATTATGATGGGGATCCATCATATTTTCGTCTAAGGCCTTATTCCAGAAGGTTCCTTAGGCTGCTTGGTGGCTAAGTTGTCCATTAGGGTTTAGACTTAAACCTTAGCAGTCTGCAAGTATAAATAAGACCCCTAGGCTATGAAAATTGGCTACACCTAATACGAAGAGAACCCTAGGGGCCGATTTTAGCATCTCTCACCCTCTCTCATATTTCCTTCTTGCTTGTGGGGTTTGTGAACCATTAGAGGAGTTACAATTGTGACTCTAAGCTCAAGATCAAGAAGACTACAAGGATTTCAAGCTATTTGATAGAGGTAAACACTTAGATATTTTTCATGATGTTAATTTCGAATTTTGTATGATATATATAGGTTTGTAATGTTGGATATAGTGTCTAAGTCCATAACTTTATTTGGTATGAACTTGACCCGACCCGGCATGGTCCATTTAGGTTGCATGGCATTGCAATACTTGGATAGACTAAATGAGAGAATAAGGCACTTATGATTATTAATATATTATAAGTTCTAATATATTAATAATAGTATTATTTAATTAGTATTTGATCAAGTATTAATCTAGTATTAATTTGGTGATCAAAGTGAGAATAATTAAATATATAGGGTTGATTATGACAATCATCAATTCTTTTATGGTGGATTAATGATCCATGGTTTATGGGTTTGGTTATAACCATATGGAGCTCCATGGATGGTCCATGGGAGTTACAAACCCATGGGTCATGAGAAATGAAGAGTCATGACAATTAGGGTTTACATTTGTAACTCCTAATTATGACACACTATAAAAGAAACCCTATAGCATGCAAAATTGGTACTAGTGTATTCTTGTGAGGGCATAGCCGATTTTGAAGTGTAGAAGTATTCTCTCTAGTTATTCCAAGGTTGTAGTGTTGTATGAAGCATTTGAGGCACAACATTTGGGGTGCTAGGCTCACAAAGTCTTGAAGGAATCCAAGCAACAACAAGGTATGTATTTCTACTAGTTTTTATGTTTTATGTAATCCCCATGCCATGCTAGTTAGGAAATAACCTTGAAAAAGAAATTTGCATGTATATAGAGAAAACATAGATTCAAGGTTATTAGGGTTGCGTGTACACTTAGTAAGTGTTAGAATGCTCAAAACCCAACAGTGGTATCAGAGCCTAGGGTTGTTTTCTGTATACTTGATGCGAAACTGCTTAAAAACGAAAAATCTGCTCATTGACGACTGGACTCGCCGAGTTCATGGGGAGAACTCGCCGAGTCCATGAACAAATTCATCCTAGTCGTCGAGTAGGATAATGCACTCGACGAGTAGGTGCGTGCAAGGCAGTCTTTTCGTGTTTTGTTGCTGGAAATGGATTAAAATCATTATCCCAATCTGTTTTGGACTTGTAAAACCTGTTTTTTCAAAATGATAATGATTATGTTAACCCATTTTACATGACTTTTAGTAATTTACAAGTATTGTATATGTTTATATGATTTCTTGAAAATTGCTTGGCATGAATTTGTGTTCTTATGAGTTTTTAGAAGATCATAGGAATTATGTGTAACCTCCATGTGTGTTTAATTCATGATCTTAATGGCAATAATGGTGTCCATAACTTGTCCTCAAGTTATGGATAACCAAAAGTCACTTCTTTAAATTGTGATTAAAAAACTAAAGAGGTTTCATAAAATGAAGAGTCTTCATTTTTATGAACCATTAAAACTCATAAGTTACAAATTGAAGAGACTTGGAATAGTTTCAATTCTTGCCCTCAAGTTTTGGAATTTGTAAAGTCTTACATTTTAATTCCATTTTTTTTTTTTGAAAAGTTAAAAAAAAAAAAATTCAAACTTTATGGACTTCATTAAATTAATTAAAGTGTCTAATTAAAAGAGTTAATAATTTCATAAAGAGATGGTTTAAGTTTAATTAAATTAAGACTATAATTTAATTAATAGATTAAACCACCAAGTATTTTAAATGTTTAAAATACACTCTTATACTATTATTATAATTTTAATTATATAGATATGTATAAGAATATGTCATTCTTACCGTTAGTAGGCCTCATTCACAAAGCCGGTCTATAAGGGGGGGTATAAGGTTGTTGCCTATAAAATGGTGATTTAATGGGTGTCCACTCTCACCCACCGCTTCCTTGATCGGTGGAGGGTCGTTAGCCGAACGGGTAGGATACGACTTTAAATACTCATTAAAAGTATAATGAATTATAAAGTAACTATAAATTATAAATTCCCAATCTTAGTTACCGGTTGGATTTGGTTTGCAGCATCGTAGACATATAAAAAAAGCTTGTCTTCTTCAATACTTCATGGACAAATCACCATCACTACCATCGACTGCCAAGAAGATCCAATTTAGGGCGGCGATGGATAATTAGGGTGGCAATAAAAGGTGGTCAACGACAACGATCTTTTCCCAATTTCTCTTCTTCCGGTAAACCTAACTCCACCACGGTCATCCCTCAATTCTGACGAACACAACAATCACTTATAAGTAAACCACTAACACCATCACTATCATCTTTTTGTTCTTCCTCCCTTTCGACATCCAACCTTAACTCTCAATTTTCTTGATGGGTTTCATGGCGATGATTTCGTGGTCTATATAACACCATCACTACCATCGTAGGCATATATAAGAGATGATCGATTTTCTAGCAACGGAACGATTATTGAGGTTCCTCAAGCAAAGGAAGAGAAATGACATCAACAAGAACGAGTTGAGGTCAGAGAAGAAAGTCGAGATAAGGGGCAAAAGAGATGGGCTCACAATATGGAGAGAGAGAGAGAGAGAAAGAGGGGTTGGATATATTTCTTGTCTTTTTAAAAGAAAATAAAAAATCGAATAAATATTCATAAGAGTATTATAGTCTTTTTATATATGATAGGGATGGAAAATACAACAAAATTAAGCTATAGAACTGTCCGAATGCAAAACAAAAATAAGGATCAAACATATAATTTTGACAAAGTGTAATGACTATTTTAGTAATTGGTTGTATTTAAAAAACAAAGAGATAATATGATGGAGAATTACAGGATACATAATTGGTAGGGAGCATTCGATATTTACTATGAAAGCGTAGGAGTGAGAGAGACCGGAGAGTGAAAGAAGGACAAGCAACTAGCAAGGAAGGAACTTTATATTTCGCTTTTTATTTATTTATTTATTTATTTATTTATGATGTACGCATCCATCCATGGCTCAACACTGAAACCCCACCACATTCACGGCTCACCCCCAAAATCAAATAAACATTCCCATGGAGATGGAGGTCAAATGACGAATGCTGATGTATAATAATAGATCAACATAAAAAGGTTTGCTTTGTCTACTCCTCTTATTTCTTCATCGATTCAAATTTAATTTCCGCTTCAAATCTCAACTTATGAACATGATTTCTTCATGCTTAATTTTCTTTCTTCATATGGTTTTACTTTTCTGTTTTTTTCACAAATTCCAAGTTTTCTTGAATATTTGTTCTTGTTATGTTGTTAATTTTCCACTTTTTTTTTTTGGTTTGTTTTTATGCTTAATCATCTGAATACTTAATAACTTGAAGAACCCACTAAAAATGTTCATTTCTGGATTAGCAAAACCCAATATGTCTTGAAACCGGTTCTTCGAATTTTGTTAATTTTTTTTTTTTTTTTTTTTTTTTTTTAATTAACCCGTACTTTAGATCTTAAAGAACCCATACAAAATGTTCATATCTGGATAAAAGAAAACACTAAAAATGCTCATATCTGGGTAATTAACTCGTTTTTATTTACTTGGTTTTTTGTGGTGATTAACTTGCTTTTCTGTTTTAATCGATCATCAATTCTGTAATCCACCAAATAATTTTGAACTTTACGGAGCAAAAAAGACCCAATATCTCTTGAAGACTTGTTATTATTATGATTTTTTGTTTTTAGTGCTTCAAAAAACAAATCATTTTTGGTCAAAAAAGACCAAGATTTGTTGATATATATATTTAGTTTTTTTCAGTTTTAGTGGTTAATAAGATATAAATGATAATGGATAGGTGAGAGGAATGGTACGTGAAGAAGTTGCACTTGTTATACAATCAAGCAATTCGAATTCGAAAGAAGGCAGCAATCATAGTAATGGAGGACCAATCTCTGTTCTCGACACACGCCGGAGCTCTAGCCCTTCCACCTCTACCTCCTCTTTCACCACCAACGTAAACAACATACACCAAAAATGGCCGGAGGAAATGGGTATTCCTATTTCTGAGTCTGTGGCAAATCTTTCCGACTGGTCGGAGCTACAGCCCATTGCACCGGAATTCTGCCTACAGCACAAAAGATTTGGGGTTGGCGTTGGATTTGATGACATGTTATCCGGTGGTTCTCATGAGCAAGACCACGATCTTCTCCGGTGGATCTCCGGTGACGTTGATGACACTTCTTTTACCCTCTTGCAAATTGACGAAAATGCCCCTCCCACCCCCTTAAATCTCACGCCTCAAAACCCACATAAAAATTACAATTCCCAACATCCGGGTCATCGAAAACCTCCTGCTTTCGATCAGAGTCATGAGTTTCTACTCAAGAAACAGAATCAGCAACTATCACTCCACCAACAGAAATCAATGGTAGCAGCAATGGCAGTGGCAAAGCAAGAACCACCATCGCCACCGCAGAAACAGCTTATCTGTGACCAGCTATTTGCTGCAGCTGAGCTAATGCTATCTGGAAATTTCTCTCATGCGCAAGGGATATTGGCGCGGCTCAATCACCAGCTACCTTCAGCTATGTCATCATGTAATTATAACCCCATTCAGAGGTCCGGTTTTTATTTCAAACAAGCTCTGCAAACGCAAATGGCGTTTCTAACACCAATTCCAAATCCAAATCCGACACTCTCCAATGGCATGTTCAAGATGTGTGCTTATAAACTTCTTTCTGAGGTCTCTCCAATCATACAGTTTATCAACTTTACTTCAAATCAAACACTTCTTGAAGCCCTTGGTGATTCCGATTACATTCATATCATTGATTTTGATATCGGATTCGGTGCTCAATGGGCTTCCTTCATACAAGAGCTTCCTAGGAAAAACAACAATGGCTGTTCCTTGAAGATTACTGCATTTGCCTCACCATCAACACACCACCCGGTGGAACTCGGCCTCATGCACGAAAATCTATCACAATTCGCTCACCAAATCGGGATTTCATTCCAACTTGAAGTTGTAAACTTCGATTCTTTCGATCCTAATTCGTTTTCAGTTTCGGGGAACTATGCAATTGCTGTGAATTTCCCAATCTGGTCAACTTCCATCCGTTTACCCGCCATTCCCTCCCTTTTACACTTCATAAAACAGGTTTCGCCAAGGATAGTGGTGGCCCTCGATCGTGGGAATGAAAGGGCAGATCTACCCTTTCCACAGTATCTCCTCCAGGGTCTCCAGTACTATGAAGTTCTATTGGACTCCATTGATGCCGCCAACGTGCCGCCATACACCGCCAACAAGATCGAAATGTTTCTATTGGAGCCACAGATCAATAGCATGGTGACCGGAAAACTTCAGTCGCCGGAGCCAATGCCACATTGGAAGACGCTCTTCACAGCCGGTGGTTATTTTCCGGTCACTATGAGTAGTTTTGCAGAAGCTCAGGCGGATTGTGTGGTGAAGAGGAGTCAAGCTCGTGGGTCGGGGTTTCATGTAGAGAGGAGGCACTCGTCACTAGTGCTTTGCTGGCAAAACCGCCAGCTCATGGCGGTTTCAGCGTGGAGGTGTTGATGAAATTCCGAAAGTAACCTTGACAACTGTTTTTAATTAATTTATTACCAATTTCATATTAATATTTGAATTGTCGTAAAATCTAATTGCTTGGAACTTGTTTATTGTATTATTGTTCTCTATCTATTCTGGAGTTATATATATATCTTATTTAATGAATGAATTAGTTGTACCTTGTGGATTAGAAAATTATAGGGGTGTCTGAGGCGGTTTGGTTCGGTTATCGGTCAAAACCGAACTATAATCACTACAGTTGGTTAATGTATTTCGATGACCATTAATTAGCGGTTACTATTGGGTTTGGTTAATGGTTTTAGTCTATTAGTTAATATGGGTTAACCATAATGGTCAAAGATAATAAAAATAAAAATATTTTTCTATAAAAATTGAAAAATGTAAAGTCTATCGTTATAAAAAGTGAATGATTATATATATATATATATATATATATATATATATATATATATATATATATATATAAATGTGTATTGAAAGAATATTATTTATTATATCTAACTCTAAATAATTTTTGTTTAATGGGGTAAAAATTCCAAATGACGGTCCTTAGATCTCTCGTCTTTTTTATGCGGATGATATTTTCTTTATGGGGGATTTGTCCGTTTCTAATTTCACCAATTTAGTATCTCTCATCTTTTTTATGCGGATGATAATCTCTTTGTGGGGGATTAATCCGGTTCTAATCACTAATTTAGTTCGTACTCTTCGATGTTTTCATGCTTCTTCTGTGTTTAAGGTGAACTTCCACAAGTCAAAGGTCTATGGTTTGGGGTCTTTGACAGTGAAATCACCGGTTGTTCCTGCATTCTTGGATGTGATGCTGCCTCCTTCCCGTTCACTTATCCGGGGTTCCTGTGGGAGCAAAAATATATATCTGAAAAAAACTGGCAGCCTATTGTTAAGTGAGTCAAAAAAAGATTGTCGACTTGGAAATCTAATAGGTTTTCTATTGGTGGTAGATTAACCTTTGTCAAGTCGGTGTTCAGTAGTCTTCCAGTTTATTATTTTTCCTTTTTTAGAGCTTTGATTTCTATCCTTAACAATCTAGAAAGAATTCGAAGGAGGTTTTTTTGGGGGTGGCAATAAGGAAAAACAAAAAATCAACTGTGTCGCTAGGGGAAGATGGTGGGTTGCGTATTGGCTCCCTTTTCATGTTAAATCAGGCTCTTCTCATTAAATGGATTTGGAGGCTCAAGCGGGAACCCAAATCTATATGGTGTCGAATTGTTAGTGGGATTCATAATTTAGACAGTAACCCTATTGTTGCCCTTGCTAAAAGAAAAAAAAAAAAAAAAAAAAACTTGGTGGGTGTTTGGGAGAATGTGATTAGTGTTATTGGTGAGCTTCAAAAGTCAAATATATATTTACCCTACATTTTGGAAATTGTTGTGGGTGTCGAGTCCAACACTCTTTTTTGGTCTGATAATTGAAGAGGAGGGGGGGGGGGGGGGGGGGATAACGAGCTGCGTTTAGGTTCCCTTGTCGTTATGAGCTTGATAAGAAGAAGTCTTGTCTCATCTTTGATAGAATTGTTGAGGGTGTTCACAAGTTCGTTTGGGCTTGGAAGAGGATTCCAAAATTGCCTCCGAAGATTGATGAACTTTCAGATCTCTTAAGCCTTTTGGGTTCGTTCGCCTTGGGCCCTGATATTTGGAAATCTAAACTCTTTGGGGGTGGGATGTTTTACGTGCGCGATCTCAGAGCTATTATTGACTCTAAATTGGCGGTCTCAGTAAACAACCCTACTGTTTGGATTAATGTGGTTCCTATAAAAGTTATTATCTTCACTTGGCAAGCCTGCATGAAACGTATTCCCTCTACATCTATTGTTGCCCTGAGAGGTTTTACGACCAGGTCAAATGTGTGTCACCTTTGTTCCTCCGACATTGATGAAACCAATCTTTTCTTGGTCAGCTGCCCCTTTGCTAAGGAGATTCTGGACTGGATTCTCGCCTGGTGTAGAATTCCCTCTTGTGCGTTCAGTTCGGTTGGTGATCTCGTTTCTTTTGCTGCAAATAGGGGAAGGTGACCGAAGAAACGCAAGATTTTTGTTGCTATTATCTATGGTTTCGTTTGATGTTTGTGGAAGGCTAGAAATGACAAGGCTTTTAACCAAATATGGTGCGTCCCTAGGAGTTTAGTGGATAATATATGGGCAATTATAGAAACCAAATCTGGTGCGTCCCTAGGAGTTTAGGGGAAGGTGTCCGAAGACACGCAAGATTTTTTCTTTGGTTTCTAGTTGAGTTAAATATATGGGCAATTATGGAAATTGTATTTGGGAGGTTTGGAGTGGTTTTCCTTTTGACATTTGTGGAATTTTAAAAAATAGTAAAACTTATAAAATGACATGTGAAAAAAAAATCAAAATAACCACAAAATGATATTTAGCAAATTGAATGGGATTATGACAGATGGCAAAAACCCTTTATATATTAGAGTAGTGTAGCATCCTGAAAATTTCAACAAATTTAAACTTTTCAAAATGGTCCTTTTACTAATAAAATGTTTACAAAAATAGAGTTCTCAAACATTATTTGAAAATCATAGTTTCCCAAGATCCAGTCTGTTGTAAACCAATGATGTGTACGGTCATGCCTTCGCCTTGCCAAAATCATCCGAAACACCTGAAATAAAATCCAAAATTGTAAGCCATAAGCTTAATGAGTTCCCCAAAAATACCCAAGGTTTAAAAGAATGTAATTCCGCCTCGAGGCGTTTTCCTTTCGCCTCACGAGGCGTAAGCCTCGAGGCGGAGCGAGGCGTAAGCCCGAGGCGAAATTAATATATATATATATATATATATATATATATATATATATATATATATATATTATAAAAAATAAAATACTAAACATATAATTGAAACTACAGTAATATAAAATTGAATCTTCAAGGGTCAGAACATATATGTTTATAAATTTTGGTCATATGCATCCAATTTATGCCAGAATATGTGTGGGAATCAAGAAATTGGATATCTAAACAACATTTGGTAGACTCAATTGAATGTATGGAACATCAATTTCATCAATTGAGGAAGAATTACAAGATGTGAAGCAGAACAGTGCGATTGGAAAAGAAAAAAGTCAAAATAAGTCAAAATTAGACTAAAAATCAAGGCATATGTTTCTGAAATTGGATATCCAAACAACATCTGGTAGACTCAATTGAATGTATGGAACATCAATTTCATTAATTGATGAAGAATTGCAAGATGCGATAAAGACCAGGTGGGATTGGAAAAGAAAATAGTCAAAATTAGACTAAAAATTCAAGGTGTACGTTTCTGAAGAACGCATCGCCTCTACCGATTCATTTACACTTCACCTGGAAGAAGCGTACGTCTCAAATCCAACCACAGAGGCGTCGCCTCTAGTTTGGCCATGGTCCGCTTCGCCTAAGGCGCGCCTCAAGGCGTACGCTTCTGACGATTTTTAAAACGATGAAAATACCAATGACATACAATCATAACCATATCATAGCAAACAAACATCATGCATATAGAGTCTACAGTAAGACTGAATTGCCCCTACCGGGCCTGCATTCTAACTGACCCGCTCTCAGAACCTTCAGCATGTATGGTCCGCCCACCCGGGCCTTCAGCCTGTCTGGACCGTTCTTCGGGCCTTCGGCCTGACTGATATGCCCGTATAGGGTCTGCAGTATATCCGGTCCGCCCTGGGTCTGTTCACCTTCAGTACAAAGCAGGACCGCCTCAACCCAACCAAACACAATATGTCAACATATAAACAATCATGATCAAGTAGGCACATAATACGTGCAACAAAAATCATACAACTCACTACTACCTACTAATCCTCTTACCACATTAAGTCCCGCTACCAGCTAACCCCCATAGAATGTGTAACCATAAGTAACCAGAGGTGAGATAGCCACCCGAACAGATAGTCCTACTCTACAGCCACAACCAAACAATGAATAGGAAAGAGAGCCTAGACCAAGAGTTCTCAGGCTATCCTACGTGACCACCGACAGTCCCTAAGGGCACTCCATATATGATAACCAGCAAGCACAGATAACATACAGTTCTATAGGTTATTACCACAAAGCAACAAACTCCATACTAGGATACAAATCTAACTGATCACTACATCATATTAGCATACTCAATACCAGAACACAGATCTAGCAGATCACTACAGCATAAAAACATACTTAATACCAGAACAACGGATCTAATAGATCACAACATCATAAGAGCATATTAAATATCAACAATCCAAGGAATGCATAACCGTATATACTCAGAGGTGAGATAATCAGCCGGACAGGCGATCCTACTCTAAAACCAAAACCAGACAATGAACAGGTAAGAGAGCTTAGATTAAGAGTCCTTAGTCTATCCTACATGACTACATACAGTACCTAGAGAAATCTTACTAGAAGATAATAAATACTAGTAGGTCGACATTTGTGCCTTCGAGCCACGGGGACAGCGACGTGAAACTTACATCGATGTGCGTGCAGAAACCACTATAGCAATGAAGGGCTCTACCAGCTTCAACTCACTTCCAATCACCTATATGAAGATACTTGAGTCAATACTCGATCACATGTCATAGTCACATGCAACAGTGACTACTTCACATGAAATGACGATTAGGGTTTCACATGAAATGACGATTAGGGTTTCACATGAAATAACGATTAGGGTTTCATATGAAATGATGATTAGGATTAAGAAATAACACTTAACCCATTAAGGACTTAATCAATTAAGGTTATGATTGATTAATATTTGACTTAGTCGCTTGTAGCTAGAAATGCAACGTTTTAAGATGTGATTAGAACATGAAGGAAGGTACAAGTCTGTTTTGGAATTTGAAATAACGATTAGGGTTTCATATGAAATGACGATTAGGATTAAGAAATAACACTTAACCCATTAAGGACTTAATCAATTAAGGTTATGATTGATTAATATTTGACTTAGTCGCTTGTAGCTAAAAATGCAACGTTTTAAGATGTGATTAGAACATGAAGGAAGGTACAAGTCTGTTCTGGAATTTGACTCTAAAAGACCTGAGTCCAAGCAATGCATCATACAATGAGAGGTCATTAGGACATGACACATCGGTCTATTATGATAATCGAAGGAAGAAACTTATCTCAAGTTTGTTAAAGAAAGAGTCTCCAATAAATATCTACATTGCGACATGAAGATCATGATTGGAAGTCTAACATGAGATCGAGAGCGGATCCAAGATCGGGCACCGCCTGCAGTCAGGAAGTCTTAGAGTTAGAAACTCGTTCGAAGAAACATGAAAGTTACGTTTATTACTTAGGATGAAGAGATAACGTATGGAGTCATCATGTGAGTCCTGTTTCGTTGATGATCCCAAGACTTAATCAGCCTAAGGGGGAGATAATTGTAACGTCCGTAGATCCGGGCTAGTCAATTTAGAGATAATAGGGGTCGAAAACAACTCTTCGACAAAAGATTATTTAGAATAAATAATCTTAACCAAGGTGTAGAATATGTCTCAAGGGTTCCGTACATATAAAGAGCGCCGAAATCCGAGTTATAACGAAGAAGTTATGACCCATCGAAGTTTCGCGACGGAACCGGCACGACACCGGGAAAACGTAAATAGTGAATTTATGATAGTGCGACTTTTAGCCTTAGTGATCTAAATGAAAGTCGTATAATATGTAAACCTGAGAGCATCCATAAAAAGAATGCCCAAATCTGACTTCGTATGAGGAAGTTATGATTTTTCTAAGATTTAGCTTAGCAATCCACAGCCCGAAACTCGAATTCTAGTTCGAGCGGTTTTTTGGCCTACGCGACCTAAATGATATTTGAAGATCTCATTAATATGAACTCAACGGTAAAAAGACAGACGAAAACGGAATCCGTATGAAGGAGTTATGAATTCTTCTCGGTCATTTAACAGTCTAATCTCCTCATACTGTTAAATTTAGGATCGGTCGAGAATTAGCCGATAGATTCTAAATGAAAGTTGTAGATCTTGTTTTTACCTACGCATGGATATAAAGAACGTCGAAAATGGAGTTCGTATGCGAAAGTTATGAATTTTTGAAAATCGGCTGATTTCCACCGTGTGTGCGATGTCACGTGTCAGCACCAGGCTATGCCTGGCTATAGCCAGCCTGGCTTACGATGTGAGTACCTTAAAACTCACGAGGTAAGTGACCCTCCAACCTCCTATAAATAAGAGATGAAGCCCTCTTCAATCCTCACAACTCCCCTCACTTCCCCTTCTCTCTAGAACTTCTCTCTAGCCCCGAACCCCCCCCCCCCCCCCCCAAAAAAAAAAAAAAAAAAAAAACAGCTTAGGGAACCTCCCTAGAACGATGCGGAAAGCCCCGTAGTGCCTACGGCTCCAAGAAGAAGAGCCTCTTGGCTTGGGAACGCTGCTCCGGCGGCGCCCAGTTTTGAGAAAAATCTGTGTAAGTGAGCTACACCTACGCTATTTTTAATATAGTTTTTATTTAATTATAGTAACGTTATTATGAAATTATAATAAATACTTGGGCTATTATTGGTTATATAAGTATTGTTTAACGCTTATATAATAGTAATAATTGTTAGACTATAAATTAGTCTCGGTGATATTAAACTAAACCTAATGGTAATGATACTAGGTTTTGTTGAGGGAAATTGTTTTAAGAGTAATGAAGCGCTTTCTGAATTCAGAATCACCACCGTATCAGGTGAGTGCATGGTCCCTTTCATCTTACAAATATATATGAAGTATTTAATATAAATTACGTGCTATGTGCAAATTGTCTGAATACTTGCTCTCTATGCTGGGTGATATTTTTATACACTTTTTAAATGATTTAAACTGTATATGTATTTTATATCCACAACATGTGTTGCGTAAAATAAGGGTAGACGTAATAGTTGATGTGTGACCAAATAAAATAATGAGAGGCTTCGATATAGATGTTATTGATGATCTAGTCATCTAGCAGAGTATCGATTGATCGTATTATATATACGTAATAATAAAATAAAAAAAGATCAAATCTATTTATTTATCATTAAAGATAAAGTTAAAGTGAGATCAAATCAACTATTTGGAAATAATACGATAGATAATAACCGGAGAGGCACGTCATGAAACTAAACGAGATATACAGTGAAAGAATATTTAATTATTGTACAGATCACGAAACCAAACGAGATATACAGTGAATGGATATTTAATTATTGTAGTAGGTAAAATAACGATTGAAAAAAATGAACTTTTTTATTATTAAATTGCTATAATTATTATAAATTTAATTAAATAATAATAATAATAATAATAATAATAATAATAATAATAATAATAATAATAAATAATAATAATAATAATAGTAATAAAACAAAATGACAAAAAAGATGGTAGCTAGAGAAATTTCATAAATCATGAGATACATACAATAATACTTTTTCGTATACATTTAACTAAACAATGTTTATTTGTCAGTGAAATTAATAAAATAAGTTCAATTATCTAACTATTAAACTATGGTACGATTTAATTAAAATACATTAAATATCATCTCAAAATGTATTAAAATGTTTATAGACTTCTAAACTCGTTTTTATTATATTACTATTTATAAAATTCAAAGTATAGATTTTATGGTCATATTTGTAATTTAAAAAAAGCAAACAACATACATATTGATATTTATATACTTTAAAATTGAGCACCCATACCCTAATCCTCTATACGTATGAGACATTAAATAGGTAAAACATGTAGGGATTAGATAGCAGAAGAAAAGGCAATAATTTCTTATTAAACACTTGTACTTTTTATTAATCACCGAATCAACAACATTACGTGAAAGGAGACACACACACACACACAATCAAGAAGCCAGTCCGGAACCTAATTCGATCAATCTGATTTTGAATCCATCACACAGACCAAAAACCCAAAATTCAAAGCTTTTGAACAACCCTGTTACAATACACCATTTTAACAACAAATAATTAGTATATAAGAAAATCATGCTACTTTCTAATTCTATCTATATATCTTCTTCTTGATGATGCTTATTAACCAGCTGTACAGTTTTACAATCACAAAAACAGGTACAGGTAAAACAAAACACATGAAGAAACTGCATTTTACATTTTACAATTACAAATTCAAATCGATCAATGAATCTGGCTTGGATCCAATTTGAAGATTGTTGAGAAAAGGGATGCCTAAACTATTGATGCAACTGAAAACAGCTTCAGCCTTTGCTACCAAGCCTGCTGACCTGTAGAAATGCACAGCTGCACTCATGATGAACCTGTCGTGTTTTACACCAGCAGTAGCAGTAGCAGTAGCAGTAGCAGTAATGGTTTCAAACAAAGAAATGCCTTTTTCCACATATCCATAGTCCAAGTACAATCTAAACATGGTTCCATAACACCCAACATCAGGTTCATATCCTGTGACCAGTAGCAGCTGATTAAAAAGCCTCTCCGCTTCCCCCACCAATCCTGCTTTTGCATACGCACAGAGTAATACGTTATAATGAGGAGCACATGATGATGATGTTTGTTTGTCCATGAAAGTAGCAATGGCTTCCTCTGCTTCCATATACTTGTGGGCAGCTGCATAAGCTCGAACAAGGGCAAGATACGTGTATGAGTCGGGGGACCACCCGTCTCTTTGCATCTCCCTAAATAACTCTTCCGCTTCTTTGTAGAATCCCCCACCCCCACTCCCATACACATTCATCATAATATTGTAGCTCACCTACACGTTTAGATATATTCATTCAACAATCAAATACAAATTATATATATATATATATATTCTGATTCCATTTTAATTATATAATTGTACCTTCCCGGGTTTTATTCCCTCTTTCTGCATTTGTTTAAACAGGATAGATGCTTCACCAGTTCTACCTACAAAACGGCAACCGACTTAGAAGAAAATGGTTTGTTTGTATTTTTTTAATTTGAAAATCCAGAAGCGGTGTAAGTGTATTACCAGCCTTCCCATAGTAACATATCAAGTTGGTGTAGGCTTTCTCATCCAGAGCCACACCCTCTCTTCCAGCAGTGTTGAACATCTCTATGGCTTTATCCAGATCACGACTACGCCCATGCACACTGCATGCACGTGTGTCAATACTCCTCTTTTTATTAATAACACACATAAATTTTGACAACTCCATATACATACGTACGTAATCATGGTGTTGAATGTTTGAATCGATGGTGCAACACCATTTGCACGCATTCTCTCATAGATGCTGCTAGCAAATTTCAACCTACCTGCACAGTTAAGAAAATGTCATCCCTTTTATTCAAAACCCAAATAAATAAATAAATAAATAAGAGGAAGCAAACCAAACCAGCATCTAGCATCGCTTTTATGAAGGTATTGTATGCCACTGTATCAAGCTCCATCTTCTTACACAAACAATCATTAATCACATTCCCTGCCTCACGATGCATTCCTGAATCATCATCATCATGTATGTCTTGAAATTGGGTACAGAAGGAAAAACATTTGCTTGGAAAATCAGATTCTTACCACGACTTGCCAAAGCATTCACAAGCATGCTGATTGCAACATCACCAATATCATCACCTTTTTTATTTGCCTGTTGGTAAAACAAGTATGCCTCATCCACTTTTCCAGATTTGGCAAACACATCAATCATACAGCTGTACAAACGTTTTTCTGCTGCCATCACTTCACACACGTGTTTGGCTCTCTCCATTTCATTTTGCTTCCCATATAAATATATCATAGATGTGCATGTACAAATCTCTGGCTTGCAACCCAGCTTCAGTAACACCTCAAATACACTTTCTGCTTTCCAGCTCAATCCTACAAACAAACATGTCAGACTCTAACTTACTAATGATTAGCAATTAAAACAAAAAATATATATACAGATATGTCACCTTCTTTGATGAGATTGTTAACCAGTTGACTGGCTGCTAACAAGCCATTACCAGTTTTCAACAGCAGCTTCAGTAGTGTTTCTTCCTTCTTACTTGCAGTTTCACAAAGACTCAGCAGCAGCTCAAACACCATTGGGTCTAAGGAATCTGAATCAGCTTCTTCAAGTCTTGTAAACTCTCCACTTATAGCCATTGAAATGGTTTGAATGAACCTGTCATCATCATCTTCAAACAAACTGTTTCTGCTAAGCTCTTGTATCATTTCCTCAGCATCACTTGCCATGTTTTCTTTGCAATATACCTTCACGACTGCTTTAAGAAGCACCTTATCAAATTTTACTTGTCTTTTTCTTATCTGGGTGATGAAGTCTTTCGCCTTCTCAGTAAGTCCAAGTTTCATATACAAAGTCAGCATGCTGTTGCAAGAAGAACAATCCGGAAAACCTGTCTCTGAAAGAGACTGCAATGTAACTTCAGCAGCTTCTACATCCTTCTTCATAATGTAGCATTCCAACAAAACAATATTGGCAAACCTCGAAAATTTCACCTTTTTAGATCTCATCTTCTCCATTACATCCAGTGCTTTTTCACAATTCCCAGCATTCAGATGGACTTGTGCCATTGTTATATATGTTTTATCCTCACTTAACAGACCCAACTTCTCAATCTCTTCAAATGTTTTCATGGCATCCTCATAAAGACCAAGCTTACCATATATCCTAATAAGCAAACCATATATCACTTCATCTGCTACCACTTTATATCTTTCCATTTCTGAGAAGAGAGATAGAGCTTTAGAGTAATTTCCACTTCTGTAATACAGGGATAGAAGCGAAGCACACGTGAAGTTACTAGGGACTAATTTCTGTTGTCTCATGTCTTGATAGAGTCTTAAAGCTTCATCTTGGATACCCTTTTCCTTTTCCTTCTCCTTTTTAGAAGTTACTGTAATAAGAAGGCTATAAGTAGCCTCCTCAGGTACAAATCCCATAGCCTTCATCTCCTTAAAACTCCTGAAAGCTTCATCAGTGAGACCGATTTTCACCAAGGAGTTGATAACAACTGTATATGTAAAATGATTGGGGGAAACACCAGTTGCTATCATCTGTCCCCAAATCTGTGAGACACTTTGGTGAAAAGATTTCTTCTGCAAAGAAGATAGCATGAAATTGTAAACTGCAACAGAGAGGAGGATACCCCTTTCTTGAACAGCAGAGTAGAATGACAACATGGCCTTGTGGCGTCCCCATTTAGCATATGCACACAGCATAGTTCCACAAGCGACCTCATCTGGCTCACACCCACTTTCAAGCATTTCCAAGAATGTTTCTTCTGCAAGCTTTATTTTTCCAGCTTGTCCATAAGCTCGAAGCACAAGCGTATACACAATAACACTAGGTCGGTAAGTTAACTGCAAATTAATGGAACATTGTCATCATATAAAAAACCGAAGAAAGCTGAAACATCAGAGTCCTTTATATTATACCTGTAATTTCATCCAAGCAAGAAAGTCTCTGACTTGTCTCCAGCTCCTTTGCTCTTTCAACACAGTACACATCTCTCTAAAAGTAAGCTTAGTAACGAAAGAAGCCATGACTTGCCTCATGTCGTAAGAGCCATCTGGCAAACCTGAAAGGCTGCGCACACGCTGAATGGCTGCCACCACATGCCGACCATAGAGATGGCCGTTCCTATCGTCTTCCAGATATTGAATCATCTGCTCGGGGGACCTCTTGATCCATTTGGGTGTGAGGGCTTTTGAACCCTGGTTGCGCCTCAATGCGCTTAAATAACGGGCTTTCCCTTTGATAATGCGTCGGGCGTTGTCGTCTGAAAGAGGGTTTTTAGGGTTTTTTGATTTGGGTTTGGGTTTGTTATTGTTGTTTCCATCGCTCAGCGACCATGGGTCTAGTGAGACCGAGCATGAGATAATGGATGAGGAATTAAGATGCACGGGATAATTTGAAGGGTGAGGATTTAACTGTATTGGGTTTAGGAACGAAGACTTTAAAGCTTCCATGGATGATGTTCACCAGCACTTCAGGGGCATGGGTGTTCAACATCTAGTAGTGGAACTAGCATCTTAACGATTCAGCGATATTACGCAATTTAACACTTTGACAATCAAACTAGGCCGACCACCTAATTAGAGATTATCAACACAAACAAACTTGTATACATAATATTGTTGAAGAACAACTAACGATTAAAGCACTAGCACTTAAATCAAGCTTACAACAAGAAGAATACTGATTAGAAGGTTAAGAAAGGAAAAATCAATATACCTAGTTGCGATTGCGACTGAAGAACAGCAGATTCTGGAGTCGTCGGTGGTGGAGCTGTCGATTGTGGAGGTGCCGATGAGAACTTGGAAGGCGAGGGCAGCCGGTGTACGAATGGTGCAAATGGTCCCTCTATCCGATTAGAAAGCGAAACTAAAATCAATCAAAAGCTTTGAATCTAACGGTATCCTCTTAGAGGAAACAACTAACAAAGAGTTTTTGATCAGCAATTGTTTTTTTTTTTTTTTTTTAATTTTATTTATTGGTAGTTTTTATTACTTGTAGTTTTAAATTTTCATAAATTTCTAAAACTTTCTATTTTTATTTTATTTTTAATAATTTTTTAAAAATATAATTTTACTCTTTTTTATTTTTTACTTTACTTTTTGCTATTAATACAGTTTGTATGATGACTAAATTGCAAGTGTTCCATTTACAAGCTTGTATAATGTTTTTTTTTATATTTTTCACATAACAAGTGCTATATGATATTGAGGGTGTGTTCGGTAAAACTAGCTGGTAGCGGGTAGCAGTTAGCTGGTAGTGGGTAGCGGGTATCGTTTGATTTTGGAGCGTTTTGTTGAAAGCAACTCTATGTAGCTTTTAATTTTGAAGCGTTTTGTTTAAGTTAAAAGCTAAACGCTCCTGTCACCGAACGAGACTTTTTCTTTTTACAAGTATTTTCTTAAAAGTTATAAGTTAGAAGCTTCCAAACATTACATGCTGAATAAGCCCTGAATCAATTATCACTCCTCTAAATTAGTTAAACACAATTCACAAGCATAGTACTCCTAACGGTAATATGTTTACAACACCTTCCACAACAAAAACTTTAGAACCATTTTCAATCCAAAATTCTCTTTAAAACCTTTGTCAAGCATGACAGATTAAAGAATGATCAAAGAGATTTGAGTGCAAATGAAGGGAACAAGCAAAACAAAGGATTAAGCCATTTTCCCGTAAATCACAGTGCACATCACTTTACTTTAACTTTAGTTTTCTTTTAATTATGATTGTATAGAATAAGAATCGTAGAAGAAAAATTGAGGCTATGATAACATCAATAAGTTCATGTGATAATCGTTGAAGCAACCAAGGCAACAAAAGTGGTAATAATTTGACGATAGTTCGGGTGATAATGATTAGTGTCTAAGCTCGAAACTGTATTTGGTATGAACTTGACCCGGTTGTGAATGATCATTTTGGGTGCCTTCACCAAATCAACTTGACAAGGTAATTTATGGAGAGAAAGGAAATTATGATTTATTAATATATTATGTGATTAACATATTAAAAGGGAAATCATATTATTTGATTAATATTAGTCATAAATTAATTAGGAATTAATTTGGTGGCTAAAAGAGATTAATTAAATATAGGGGCTTAAACTGTCAAATGTGTGATAGTTGGTTTTTGGCTAGGGAAACCAAATGGATTAAAGGGTGAATGAAATTATGATGAAAGTCCATCATAATTTCCTCCATAGGTGTAACATACACGTTTTGAAATCGTATTTTAAGTAAATAATATTATGAAATATTATGTAAATTTGAATGTTGAGTTCTAGCGGATAGTTTTTACTAGAATTGAAGTAAAACTACGCTTAGAATCATTCAGAATGAAACATCCCAGAAGTACGACCCAAAAATTTTGTTTTTAAATAATAATAAAAGTCATAACACTGAATGCCATATAATAAAACCATACGTCGGATATCTCAAAAGCCATAATAAAAGTGTCGTATCAAAAATTGTATCAAATCACATCTAAGTATCTGAACAAAACTCCCAGGAATAAAGCTGAAGTTATAGTGTGTGCGATGTCATCATCCCGAGCTCTTCCCTTTACTTGCGGAAGTACCTGAAACCAAAACTGAAATTGTAAGCACAAAGCTAAGTGAGCTCCCCCAAACTACCACATACCATACAATTGATGGGTTTTGTACATAAGAACATTCCTATGTGCGCATACAAACCCTAATGCTTGGATCTAGGTTTCTCTAATTAAACATGCATTGAATCCAATACTCCTAATGGCTAATTAGGTATAAGAACAACACAAAACCAGAGTTAGAATCATACCTTGAAACACTTGTTTGATCTTCTTGTTCTTGGAGCTTTAGAGTCACAACTGTCACTCCTCTAATGGCTTACAAACACCAACTAGCAAAGAGAATGATTTGAGAGAGAGGAGAGAGGAGGAAATCGGCCAGGGTATCCTTGCTGTAGAGGAGGTCCCGATTTCCTATCCCAAGGCTCCTAGGTTTCACCCTTAAACCCTAATTGGATAACTTAGACTCTAAGCAATCCCAATCCTTTCCATAGATAAGCCATGGACAAATTTGAGGCTATCCCAATCCCTAGAATTCGTCCAACCCATATCCTATAAGGATTTACAGCCTAAAGTGTAACTATCAAACAATTGACAGTTTATACCCTCTTATTTAATTAATCTCTTTAAGTCACCAAATTAATACTAATTAATCTTTTACTTATATTAATCAAATAACAATATTATTATTCATTATATTATTATCATAATATATTAATAATATCTATTCTCTCATAATAAATCATCCTACCAAGTTTCTATGGTGAAGGCAACCCAAAAGGACCATGCACAATCGGGTCAAATACTTGCCTAATATAGTTGCAGCCTTAGACACTATTCCAACAGTCTCCCACTTGGATAAGTCTAGTAACTATATGCACAGGTACAATCCGATTTGCAATCGTAGCTCTCAAAGACGCTGTCAAACTCTGATCTAATCAATCTTGTCCTTTAGATAAGAGATCGTACATTCTTCTGTTAGATATCATGCTGACAATTCAATGGAATTATTAGTCTAGCATTTGGTTTCTCGATCTCCGATTTATTCGACATAGAACTTAATCGAACACATCAATTCAGTTCTGACCGGGCCCGGCACATAAGTCAAATCAAATCATCGAGCGGCCAAGATATCACCTTTTCCTTCTTAGGATAAAAGTTACAGATAAACTTCGACTTATATGCATTTACTTATTCATTAATCAACTATACACAACAATGCATTTTATAACATCGAGTTACCAATGCATTTTCGCATTATCAATGTACAATCAATTAGCAAATAACAAACCATATATCTAGGTTTTAAGACTATATGATATTATCGTCTTGCGATCACCCTTTTTATCACATTCCATAAGGTGATTCCAGCAAGCGCGGGTTTATTCCAATGCTCAAAACTAGTTCATAAGCACTTATGAACGTTGCAGCAATCTTTTGCTATGTCTAAAACCATTTAGACACTCTACACACCTATTCATGACAATCTTCATTTATATCTACTTCCGACATACGAACGATTGTGGACAATTTGAACAATTCGATTATTCTTAATAAACTCAATTATTCTGGAAGTCAAAACATGCAAAGTGAAACAATAGTTAAACAATTAACATAAGACAGTAACATTACTTATAAATAAAACTCCTTTATTTAATCATCAAATGTTAATTACATTTATCTATTATACGTTTCTAATACTATCTAATCTATGCTAATATCATCCTTCAGCCCAATACTCCTAGCATGCTGCAAATGCTTAACCCTACTCAGTCTCTTCGTAAGCGGATCTGCTGGGTTATCTTCTGATGATATCCTCTTCACTACGAGTTGTCCTTCTTCTACACGATGTCTAATAAAGTGATATTTTCTGTCGATATGTCGTGATCTACCATGATCTCTTGGTTCCTTGGTCAAGGCAACCGCTCCTTCATTATCACAGAAAATCTCCATGGGCTCCTTTATGGCAGGTACAACTCCAAAATCACCAATGAAGTTCTTCAGCCATATTGCCTCCTTCGACGCTTCGCTCGTTGCAATGTACTCTGATTCGCACGTTGAATCAGCTACGGTTTCCTGCTTGGAACTTTTCCAAGTTACTGCTCCTCCATTCAGGGTAAATACCCAGCCCGACTGCGAACAACAGTTGTCCATGTCGGTCTGAAAGCTAGCGTCACTATACCCTCGCACCTTCAAGTCATCACTCCCTCCGAGGACTAAGAACAATTCCTTCATCCTCCGAAGGTACTTAAGGATATTCTTCACCGCAATCCAATGGGCTCTGCCAGGGTTCCCTTGATATCTACTGACCATGCTCAAAGCAAAGGCTACATCAGGGTGAGTACAAGTCATAGCGTACCTGATTGAGCCAACTGCAGAAGCGTATGGAACTCGGCTCATTTCAGCTATCTCGGCTTCGGTACTCGGACTTTGAGTCTTACTCAACTTGGCATTACTTTGTATTGGTAATTCTCCCTTCTTCGAGTTTTCCATACTAAAACATTTTAGTACCTTCTCTAAGTAAGTGTTCTGACTAAGTCCTATTAGTCTCTTACTTCTTTCTCTTACTATCCTTATTCCCAAAATATAGGAAGCCTCTCCGAGGTCCTTCATAGCGAAACACTTCCCGAGCCAGGACTTAACCTCCTGCAGAGTCGGGACATCGTTTCCTATGAGTAATATGTCATCGACATATAGAACGAGGAAGCTTACTACACTCTCACTGGCTTTGACATATACACACGATTCATCTTCGCTTCGTACAAATCCAAACTCTTTGACTTTCTCATCGAAGCAAAGATTCCATCTGCGAGACGCTTGCTTTGGTCCATAAATGGACTTCTCAAGCTTACACACTCTATTCGGATGCTTCGGATCCACAAACCCCTCTGGCTGAGCCATGTAAACATCCTCAGCCAACTTCCCGTTAAGGAAAGCGGTCTTGACATCCATTTGCCAAATCTCATAATCATGAAATGCGGCAATAGCTAGCATCACTCTAATATATTTTATCTTCGCAACTGGTGAGAAGGTCTCTTCATAGTCAACTCCGGGAGTTTAAGTAAAGCCCTTCGCAACCAATCGCGCTTTAAACGTGTGTACCTTTCCATCTACGTCGGTCTTCTTCTTGAAGATCCATTTGCACCCAACGGTCTTACGTCTAGGCACATTATCAACCAAATTCCAAACTTGGTTATCATACATGGATTGCATCTCGCTATCCATTGCCTCTTTCCACTTTGCAGACTCCGGGCCTGCCATGGCTTCCCTATAGCTATTAGGTTCATCAAGGTTTATTAGTGTACTATCACTAATATACGTGTCCCCTTCGGTAGTAATATGAAAACCATACAACTGGGGTTGAACTCTAACTCTTTCGGAACGTCTAAGAGGTAATGATACGTCAATCGGTTCAACCGGAGTTTCCTCCTCGGGTTTAGCGCCAGCGGTAGAGGTTCCTTCATCTATCGACTCTTGAATCTCTTCAAGATCGATTTGCCTCCCACTGTCTCCTTGGCTTATGAGTTCTCGCTCTCGGAAAACTCCTCTCCTCGCAACAAAGACAACATTGTCCTTCGGTCTATAGAAGAGATATCCAAAGGATTTCTGCGGGTAGCCAATGAAAATACATCACTCACTACGAGGTTCGAGCTTGTCGTGAGTATCTCGTCTTACGAAAGCCTCGCAACCCCAAACCTTGATATGTGCTAACGAAGGAGCTTTCCCCGTCCACATCTCGTGAGGTGTTTTGGCAACCTTCTTAGTAGGGACTCGGTTAAGGATATGGGCGGCAGTCTCTAAGGCATACCCCCCAAAAAGAGATAGATAGCGAAGCACGACTCATCATAGAGCGAACCATGTCCAACAAGGTTCGATTACGCCTTTCTGCCACACCATTCAATTGTGGTGTCCTAGGTGGCGTCAATTGTGAAACTATTCCACACTCCTTGAGATAATCGTGTAATTCAAGACTTAGGTACTCTCCTCCTCGATCGGATCGAAGCATCTTGATCTTCCTGCCCAATTGATTCTCCAATTCATTTTTGAACTCTTTGAACTTTTCAAAAGTTTCTGAATTTTGCTTGATTAAGTAGATATACCCATATCTACTATAGTCATCAGTAAAAGTCACATATAAGCGGTTTCCATCCTTCGTGGTACATCTAAATGGTCCACACACATCGGTATGTATGAGGTCCAATAGACCCTCACCCCTTTCGCACATACCAGTGAAGGGTGACTTAGTCATCTTTCCAAGTAGACAAGACTCGCATGTGTCATCTTCCCTAAGTTCGAATGACTCCAACACTCCATCCTTTTGGAGTTGGGCTATGCGTTTCTTGTTGACGTGTACAAGACGACAATGTCATAAGGATGCCTTATCCATACTATTGGAAGAATCCATGCATAAAACATCATTTCCTAAGTTATCAACAATCATAACAGTTTCACAAATTCCATTACATGGTATAGCTTCAAAGTAAAAGACACCATTCAGATAAGCTAAAATAGAACCATTCTCATTATTAAAAGAAAATCTAAAACCTTGTCTAAACAAACCATGAAATGAAATGATGTTTCTAGCCATTTCTGGTGAATAGCAACAATTGTTCAAATCTAAAGATAAACTATTCCTAAGCACTAAAGAATACACTCCAATCTTGGTCACATGCGACGATCTTCTGTTCCCCATGATTAGATTTATTCTTCCATGCTCCACGTCTCTACTTCTTCTTAGTCCCTGCACATTAGAACAAATGTGGTAACTACAACCGGTATCAAGAACCCAAGAAGTATCAAGAGATGAATCGTTAGATTTAATTGTGTATACACCTGCGAAAGATGGCTTGATCTTTCCTTCCTTGATGGCTTCCAGGTACTCCGGGAAGCTTCTCTTCTAATGTCCTATCTTGTGGCAGTGGTGGCACTCTGCCTCCTTCGGGTTAGGGCATGGCTTAGCGGGATCAACTTTGGTCCCACTAGAAGAGGCACCATCTCGGGCTTTCACCTTGCGATAGTTCTTTGATGTATTGAGAATTCCTAGGTTCGGATGAGATTCATTGAAACTTTTCAATGACATGTTTAAATCTCGATATGCCCCTCTTGTTTGTGACTGAGATACCGAGGATCACAAAGCGGGTGTGAATTACCATGCAAATTCACATGGTGCCTTCATTATAACGATCACCTATTCGATGTGCCGGTAAACCACACACGCTCCATCGAACTATGATAAACAATGAATCACCCTTTGCCACCTTCGCTTAGAACCAATTAGTGTGCCGGTAAACCACACACGCTCCACTAACTTCTTAGCAAGGTGCAAAGTGTAATTTCATGGGATTGCATCAATTCACTTTTCCTAAAGTAACTAAGATTGGGAAATTTTAAGAAAACATGTAGTAACTTTGTATTTCTTATTATACTTTTAATGAGAGGATGAGATTGCCCTATCCTACCCGTTCGGCTAACGACCCTCCACCGATCAAGCAAGAGGTGGGTGTGAGTGTACACCCATTAAGCGCCATTTTATAGGCCGCAACCTTATACCTACCTTATAGACCGGCTTTGTGAATGAGGTCTACTAACGGTAAGACTAGCATTTAAGTTATACACATATAGATATTAATCTTGTAATATTATATTAGTATAGGATTGGATTTTAAACTTGTAAAATTCTAGGGTTTGAAATTTAAATTGTCTAAATTAAACTTTTAATCACAAAACGTAAATTTCAAAACTTGAGGGCAAGTTTTTAAACATTTAAAACATAAAGGATCAAATAACAAATAATTCAAATTAACAATTAATCACATAATTATCCATCTTTGATTTCTTGAAAACAATTTACCAATTTAATCAAAATAATTAATAATTATCATATAAGGAAATTAAATATTTTATTAATTGATAAATATCTTCAATTAGATTAAAAATATAGTCATATATATCATAAAATCGGATTTGGGTTGATCTAATATGATTAAGGTAAGTTTCCATAAGATAAATATGAAAAAATCTCGTTTTTGGCTCTTCCTGATGCTCGGACTCGCCGAGTACCCAAACTGGACTCGCCGAGTCAGGTCAACTCGCCGAGTCCACTATGGGACTCACCGAGTCCATGACTCAGAAACACAAAATTTGAATTTTGCAGTTAGCATTCAAACAATTAAGCATCAATTTAATAGAAACCAATCTAGGCTCTGATACCACTCATGGGTTTTGTACATAAGAACATTCCTATGTGCGCATACAAACCCTAATGCTTGGATCTAGGTTTCTCTAATTAAACATGCATTGAATCCAATACTCCTAATGGCTAATTAGGTATAAGAACAACACAAAACTAGAGTTAGAATCATACCTTGAAACACTTGTTTGATCTTCTTGTTCTTGGAGCTTTAGAGTCACAATTGTCACTCCTCGAATGGCTTACAAACACCAACTAGCAAAGAGAATGATTTGAGAGAGAGGAGAGAGGAGGAAATCAGCCAAGGTATCCTTGCTGTAGAGGAGGTCCCGATTTCCTATCCCAAGGGGTCTATTTATACTTGTAAGGCTCCTAGGGTTTCACCCTTAAAACCTAATTGGATAACTTAGACTCTAAGCAATCCCAATCTTTTCCATAGATAAGCCATGGACGAATTTGAGGCTATCCCAATCCCTAGAATTCGTCCAACCCATATCCTATAAGGATTTACAGCCTAAAGTGTAACTATCAAACAATTGACAGTTTATACCCTCTTATTTAATTAATCTCTTTAATCTTTGACTTATATTAATCAAATAACAATATTATTATTCATTATATTATTCTCATAATATATTAATAATATCTATTCTCTCATAATAAATCATTCTACCAAGTTGCTATGGTGAAGGCAACCCAAAAGGACCATGCACAATCGGGTTAAATACTTACCTAATATAGTTGCAGCCTTAGACACTATTCCAACAACAATAACATATAAACACATACTGGGCCTTTCCCACTGCATCGGACCAAAGTCTGGAACTAACCAGGGCCTTGCCCTCTGCATCGGACAGAAGTCCGGAAACTGCATCGGGTCGTAGCCCGGAACACATAACACGTAAATTCTGTCTGAGCCACGAAGGCATCAAACATACTAAAACTGCATCGGACTGAAATTCAGAAACTACTACTAGCTAAATGGGCTGGCATTGTCGCCTTAGACCCGTTCCTACTGGAAGGAAACTCACCTCGTAAACTGGCTGGTAAATGAACTGCTCTGGAAACTGTCTGTTGCTGCTCCGGTATCTCCCCGACTACAATTTCCATAACACACTGAATCAAATACTGATAACTATACTGAGGGTAAAATGACTATTTTACCCCTGATCAAAGTCAATCCTATTGGTCAAAGTCAACATATAGTTGACCTGACTCGTCGAGTTGGGTCACCAACTCGTTGAGTCCTTAACCTCACTTCCTTGCTTCTGCTCGCTGATATGTGCATATTTAGTGTGTATTAAGTGTAGTTTATTATTCATATATTAGCTAAATTGTTGCATATTATGGACAAAAGGTACTTAAAAGGGTTAAATTATGTTTTTCAGTCCAAAGATGAAGCTCGGAAGCGAAAGGAAGCAAGAGAAGCGGTTAGGAGCTCAAGAGTGGAAAGAAGAAAGAAAACACCCATAAAAGGCTTCTACTCGTCGAGTTGCCCCTTGAATCGACGAGTCCGGTCACGGATTCAGAAAGATAAGCATTCGGAAGTCAAGATAGTTATCGGATTACGACTATTGTGAGAGGGACTCAACGAGTCACCATATGACTCGACGAGTCGGAACGCATATATAAAGATAACTCTACAATGCGAGAAGGGGGAATTCTGGGAAGTTTCAGAAGTGCTTAGCTGCGAATAAGAAGCCAGAAGAACCCTAGAAGTCGACCAAGGAAGCTAGAATCCAATCCCGGGACTAATTAAGGCGTAATTTCACCATTCTACTTAATTATTTTGTTTTGTCAACATGATTAAGCAACTTGAACTTATTTGTTTGCTGTTATTCACCTTAGTTATGAACTAATTTCTTTAGACTTCTGTTTGGGAATACAAAGTTGACAATATGGTTTGATTGATTGGTAGGATTAATTCCAAGTTGGTGATTAATTGTTATTTTAGCTTGCTAAAGAACCTTATGTATGAATGATAATTAATTTTCTGTTAATAGGAAGATAATTGATTAGCATGAACATCTATTGATTATCAACCTCATATGATATGTGACCACTATACCATATGTCTAGAATTAATGAGCATGAAACTAGGATTAATAAGGAAATTGAGTAAACTCATGTGCAAGCTTGTAAGATGACCATCAAACAAGAGGTTAATTAAGAATAACAAATTAATTAGCTATTGCAAGTCTAACTTAACCCGAATAATTAATCTAGTAAATATAATTAAATTAAGCAATTGGCCACTGTTTGAATTAGTTTATTTGCTAATGATTAGGGTAGTGAACACAAACTTAATCACTTGAATCGGTAACCAACGAAAGAATTAATCCATTGCACTATTACCTCAAAATCAACCATAAAGTTAACCGAGTTGAACTAAACAGAAGTTTCTTTCCCATTATTGAATCTAGTTAATTTGGTCTTTTCTAGTCTTGCATTAGTTTTAGTTAGTAAGTTTCTAGTCTTGTAAAACTAGAGAAAAAACCCTTATTTGCTAAATTAACTTAGATAGAATTAGTTTTTAATTTAATTTGTCGTTCCCTGTGTTCGATACCCTGCTTATTTAGCTATACCACAATTGATAGGTTCACTGCCTTTTGTGTGTTATTTGATAATTAAAGTGGGATTAAAACTAAGTGAGTTTTACACACATCAAGTTTTTGGCGCCGTTGCCGGGGAACGATTCTAAAATTAGCATTAAAATTCTAATTCAATCGATCCTTTGTGTAAGATTCATCTTACACAAAGTTAATTTCTGTTCATTTTTTGTTTAAGTTTTAGTTAAAAAATAAATAAATAAATAAATAAATAAATAAAATAAAATAAAATTTAATCGCTGATTTTAACTTGAACTCGCCGAGTGCATTCGCCCCGACTCGGCGAGTCTGACGCTGAATCAGATTTAATTTTTGTTCTTTTTTACGCGTTTTGTTTTGTTTTAGTTTGTAGTTGGTTCATGACCCGAGGATCTGCTACGCCTCTAGTTCCCCCTCTTGAAGATCCGGAAACCGCATTAAGAAGAAACAAGGGCAAAACCGTTGGAGAAACCGCTTCTTCAAAGAACTCACCACTCAAAAACCTCAAATCCGTTTTTAGCAAGAAGAGGAGCAGCAAAGCAGGAGCATCCAGTGCGTCGTTGACAACCGAAGATCTGATCCCAAAAGACACCGATTACGAGACCGAAGAAGAAAGCGAGCACACATCCGAGTTTGAAGACGACTTAGCCACCGCTATGGCTAATATTGACGAAATCCCCATGGGGGAGTGGAAGAAAAGGATGCGTGATGACACCGGCCCGGGACTTGTACAACCCGCAATCCCCGCTACCGCTACGTTTGAACTAAAGGGCCATATTCTCGCTCAACTCAAGGAGATACCATTTCACGGGAGAGATCATGAAGACGCCTATAAGCACTTAGATGAAGTAAATGACGTGGCGGATTACTTCAATGTACCTAATGTGCCCCGCGAGATCCAGCTACTACGCATGCTTCCTATCACATTTAAAGGAGCTGCAAAGGATTGGTTGAAGTCACTCCCTCCCGGATCAGTTACCACATGGGCCAAAATGAAAGAAGAGTTCATAGATCACTTCTGCCCACCTTCCAAGATAGCCAAGCTAAAGAAAGCCATTGCCAACTTCGAGCAACAACCCGACGAATCCCTATATGAAGCTTGGGAAAGATACAAGAGCCTACTTCGAAATTGCCCCCACCACGATCTCAATAGCCAACAAGAGGTCTCTATCTTTTATGATGGAGTGAATGTCACCACGAGGCAACTACTCGATTCACAAGGCCCACTCACCCGAAAGCCACCTCCGGAAATAAAGGAGTTAGTTGAAGAATTCTCCAGGCACTCTAGAGAATACCACAACCCGAGGAATGAAGTGAGTCGAGGAGTAGTAAATTCGGTAAACGATGGTATGGCGGCGGTGATAGCTAAACTCGATAGCCTAGACCGAAGAATGACAAAAATGGATCAAACGATCCATGCTATTAGAGTTGGATGTGAAAATTGTGGCGGTCCCCATCTTACCAAGGAATGTGATCGAGACGAGAATGGAAATAAAAAGGCTCAAGTATTTTACTCCAGCGGCGATAGATACGATGAAGACTGGAGGAAACCGAAGAAGGAATGGCTCCCATACGAAGAGTACAGAAAGGCTAAGGAAGAGAAATATAAACAGAGGGAGAGGGGATATTATCAAAAGGAATAACCGGTGACGGACAAGAAGATGAATTTAGAAGAAATACTTACAAAATTCATAACCGCGTCCGAGAAAAGACATAATGATCATGATGTGGCAATGCAAGAAACCAGAAACATGTTGAGGAATCAACAAGCTTCTATTCTCAACATTGAGAAACAGTTGGGCCAACTTGCACATCAAGTAAACGAAAGAAGACCGGGCCAACTTCCGAGCGACACCCAACCCAATCCAAGAAATGAGAACGTGAGCGTAATAACCTCCAGCGGTGAAGAAGAATTGGCAGAAACACTAAGAGTTTCCAAGAATAAGGCAGAAAAGGAAGAAAAACCAGAACAAGAAAAACTCGATCCGACTCGCCGAGTCACCAAAATGGACTCGACGAGTCAAGTCGGGAATGAAGAAAATGCCAGTTTTCTGAAGCCATACAATCCTCCTTTGCCATACCCATCCAAAGCCATGCCTTCAGAAAAAGTTCAAGCCTATAGAACCTTCATGGAGCATGTTAAAGCTTTACAAGTCAATATGCCATTTGTGGACACAATGCTCCAAACTCCTAAATACTTTAACTTGCTTAAAGGCATGTTTGCTGCTAGGAAAGATCTTGCTGAAGTCGCGGAGATATTGATGAGTGAGCTGCCTGAGAAGAAGGGTGATCCGGGTAACATAGTAATTCCGTGCCAATTTGGTAATGATGTTTCTACACAAGCATTGGCTGATTCAGGGGCAAGCATTAATTTGATGCCCTATTCATTCTTTAAGAAGCTGAATTTACCAGCACCAAAGCCGGTAAATATGAGGATCCATTTGGCAAATAAAACAATAATTCATCCACAAGGCATATGTGAAAATCTCCTTATCAAGGTGGACAAGTTTATTTTCCCAGTAGACTTCGTGGTGGTGGAGATGAAAGAAGACCCCGAAATACCACTTGTTTTGGGAAGAACATTCTTAAACACCGCATGTACCCTAATTGACATATGTGAGTCTACTTTGACATTAAGAGTGGGTGATGAGTCGGTGATGTTTAAAGCTAATCCAGAGGTCAAGCAAGAAGAAGTAAAAGGAATGGAGGTCCAACACGCCGATGTGGCATGCCTTGATACGATGCCATTTGGAGAAGAGTCGAGCACAAAAGAAGATGAGGACATAAATGGAAGCAGAGCGGAAGCTGATCACCAATTCACTACTAAACCTAGAGCACGGACCGCTATGAAATATGAAGTTATCAAATTTAAAGAAAAGGAGGTTCAAAAGTTGGTGAAAAAGCATGGGTTGAAAAAGAAGAAGAGGAAAAGAGAGGCCCAAACAGCTGAGGATGATACAGAGAAAAAGAGAAGAGACGAATTAAAAAGGGCTTACAAGAAGAAGATTCACGCCTACAAGACTAAGTATAAACCACAAAAAGTGAGGCACATTCCCGATGCTTGAAGATGACAAAACGTAAATGGGAAGGAGTCTAGCTAATGACTCCGCAAAAAGAAGCGCTTGGCGGGAGACAACCCGTCGTTAGAGTTTGCTTTCTTTTACTCTTTATTTTTTTATTTTTGTTTTGTGTTTCAATTTTAATCTTCCAAATCATCGGATTTGTCTGCTTAAGGGAGCGCCTAGCTTAAGAGTGGGGTGAAAAGATTTTGAATAAATAACAAAATTTTAAAAATTAGTAATGTTTTACAAGAGACTCACCGAGTCTGACCCTGACTCGACGAGTATATACTGATTTCAGAAAAAAAACTTGGACTGCGCGATTGGACTCGCCGAGTCTGCCCCTGACTCGACGAGTCGATTTTTATTTACAGAAAAAAATAATCATTTCGAAATTACTTTTACATCAAATAGGGTTTTAACCCTAAAAATTCAGTTTCCACACCACACTCGCCGGGTGCCTCTCTCTACAACTCTCTCTCAAGCATTCAAGAGTTCCTTCAACTTTTCTTCCAAATTCTCAAGGTTTAAACTAAAAAGGTAACAACTTTCTTCTTGATTTCTAGATAGAATGTGATTATAAGGTCATCTATACTTGCAATTTCATGAAAAAACCCGTTTTTGAAAAGTAATTAAATTCTAGGTTTTCGATTTTTTCATGAATATTGTTGTTTTGAACATTTATTGTGGCCTTATTACTTAGTAGGAAGTCCCTGAACAAAACCCTTGCAAGAATTTAAAGGTTACATGGTTCAATTTTGTGAGACCCGTCGACCGACTCGTACAGGTCGCGCGACTCGCCGAGTCGGGCATGGACTCGACGAGACCAGTCGATTTCCAGAAACAGTTCGATTTTTTTAATTATATTCTGTGTTTTCTGGGTCTGGTTTATATGTTTGGCAGGAATCATGTTTAGAAGAGGACAATCTTCAAGTGGTAGCCAAGGGGAATTTCCATGGTTAAATTTCCCGCAAATCGAATATGCTTCAACAATGCGGAAGTGGAAGAAGAAGCTTTCCGATATCAAAAAGAAGGAGGTCTATGTACCAAACAGAATTGATTGGGAGTGGTTGCAAAATGTGCGATATGAATAAGAATTAGCTCCGTACCTTCTAAAGGAGTTCCAACATGACGACGAGTCGATGATATGTGATGGTTGGAGCCGGGTCTTCCGCATACAAGAGCCGGTATATTTGGAGCTTTGCTTGGAGTTTTTCTCCACGGTATCATTTACCGGTGGAGTAGATCTATATCATCCGGCAAGCTTCACTTTTTGTCTTGGGGGCGAGTATCGTCAATGCTCGGTGGTGGATCTTGCTTGCCGACTAGGGATTTATGATCAACCTTTGGTTTCAACAAACCTCTTTCGGGCCTTTTTGGCAACCACTCACATGGTGTTCCCCGATGGAGTTACTAGCACGGGTTGGTGGAATACTATAGGGAATAAAGTTTATATCCCGAAGTCAACACAAGAAGGGAGCATCCGATCCCCGACTCACCGCCTCATTCACCGCCTTATTTCCTCCACCATCAACCAAAGGAAGGACGATGACAAGGTTTCCAACCTTGATGTTTTCTACCTATGGAGCATTATCACGCCCGGCATCTTTTGCAACATCCCGTGGTGCATTGCTTCATACCTCTCAGCGGGTGCGGTCAAAGATCGCAAAACATCGCGTATCAATGGAGGCATGTTTGTCACTCGATTGGCTAATTCATTCGGGTTGATGAACCGTGGTGCCTGGAACCTCCTGACATTGATCCCGACACCCCCATTTAATCCCATTCTTTTTCGCAGAGCACGAATCATTGAAGACTATGGTGGTGGCCATTATGCCATCCCAAATGATGACCCAGTTGTAGGTCCCGAAGCACCGGGAAGGAGGGTGAGATCGCGAAGGGAACGGGATGTGGAGGACGAGCCGCCAGTGATTCCGGTCGAGAATGAAGACGTACCAATGGATTGGTACAATGTAGAGATGAGGCGGATGCAAGACCAAATGGCTAGGGGGCTAAATTTTAGCAACCAATCCCACATACGACTTTTTGACCACTTCAATATTCCACATATTGATGGTGGGAATTACCCATACATTCTATCTTGGGATGAGAGGATTGGTGCACGACAAAGCGGAGCTGGGGGAAGTGGAGCCAACGATGATGAGGAGGAAGATGAGGATTGATTTTTGTGTTTTTGTGTTCAAACAATTTCAATTTTTATTTTGTTTTGTTTTTGGTGTGTATGCTTTGAGATATTATTATGTTTAATAGTTGTTTGCTTTAGTTATTTTTAGGATTGCATTTTGATTGCTTGCTTAGGATGGTATAGAGATGTAAAGCATGGATGTTTTTGCGTGTGAGAGCGAGTCAAGGAAGCGAGTTTTTAACGTCAAAGTGTCAAGTCCGGTCTTAGGCGTATGAGCGATTGAGTCCGCATGTGAGGAAGGGTTAACGAAGTTGTGAGAGGCTAAAACAGTTGCCACATACCAAGATTTTTCATTCAGTGGCCAACTCGTCGAGTGCACTAAGCTGACTCGACGAGTCGCTTTGTATTTCCAGAAATTTTTAGACGGCGCGCTGCTACTCGGCGAGTCCATCATCAGACTCGACGAGTCATTCATTTTTTTGAGCCGAACGACTGCTGAGTTGATGCTAATACTTATATCACTTGCATCCTTCTAATTCCATATCCATTCTTGAAGATCTTATGCCGATTTTCTCATAGTAGAGCGGCCCACACGAGACATGGCTGGGATGTTCCCATGTCTAAAGTTTATTGAAGTTGGAGCTTAAATGAGAGTGATCAACCTATCCACTGCTATCCCAGGGGAGTTTGTTCCAATTCCCTCTTTATTTTTCTGTTTTTATGCATAATATGCAATGAGGGCATTGCATCACATAAGTGTGGGGTAGGGGGTTGGTTACATAATAGTCAAATTTTAAAAAAAAATTTGCATACCAAAAGGATTATTTAGGGTTCAATTTAGAAAATTTTGGTAAAAAAATTAGGATTCCATGTTAGAATTGTGTTAATAATTGCATGACAACCCAAATGTTTAGTTGAGCCTATATACGTTCTAGTGCATTTGTGGCTTCCTTATTTCAGTGAAATCATGAGACAAAAACACGACCTTGCTCAGCCTGAGGGATGTAATATGTTTAGCAGCCTAAACCTGAAATGTATCCAGGAAGATTTTTATCATTAGCCAATAAAGGTTGAGATTGAGCGCCCCTGCTTAAGCATGTAGGGATTTGAGTGAAAAAAAAGTGAGGAACATGTAAAAAAAAAAGAGAATTACAAGAAAATTTTGAAGAATTTTTGGAGCATCAAAGTCAAATATCAAATATGAAGATCGAAAATTCGAAGAAATTCAAAAAGTTGAAGATACCAAAAATCAAACAACAAGGTGGTGAATTCAAAGAAATCCGAGATCAAATTATCAAGCAAGTGAAGAATTCGAAAGAGCTCCATAGTGGTATCAAAAAGTTGTAATTCTAGATTATGTATGCTTGGGTTGCTCAATTAAAAATACCTTGAGGGTAAAGAGGTTTTCTGATGATGGATTTGGAGGGTTGCATAAAATAAGCATAGTTCGGGGTGAGTGGGCGAATGTTTATGAGGATTGTGAGTATTTGAAGTATGGGGGGTTTTTAGGAATTTTAGACACAAATGCATGTGTTGCGGTCTTGGCATAATGGTTGGGTTGGATTGGAGTTATTATATGTGATTCTAATGTGTTAAAATTCAGTTTTGCTTGAGGGCAAGCAAAAGATAAGTGTGGGGTATTTTGATATGTGCATATTTAGTGTGTATTAAGTGTAGTTTATTATTCATATATTAGCTAAATTGTTGCATATTATGGACAAAAGGTACTTAAAAGGGTTAAATTATGTTTTTCAATCCAAAGATGAAGCTCGGAAGCGAAAGGAAGCAAGAGAAGCGGTTAGGAGCTCAAGGGTGGAAAGAAGAAAGAAAACACCCATAAAAGGCTTCTACTCGTCGAGTTGCCCCTTGACTCGACGAGTCCGGTCGCGGATTCAGAAAGATAAGCATTCGGAAGTCAAGATAGTTATCGGATTACGACTATTGTGAGAGGGACTCGACGAGTCACCATATGACTCGACGAGTCGGAACGCATATATAAAGATAACTCTACAATGCGAGAAGGGGGAATTCTGGGAAGTTTCAGAAGTGCTTAGCTACGAATAAGAAGCCATAAGAACCCTAGAAGTCGACCAAGGAAGCTAGAATCCAATCCCGGGAGTAATTAAGGCGTAATTTCACCATTCTACTTAATTCTTTTGTTTTGTCAACATGATTAAGCAACTTGAACTTATTTGTTTGCTGTTATTCACCTTAGTTATGAACTAATTTCTTTAGACTTCTGTTTGGGAATACAAAGTTGACAATATGGTTTGATTGATTGGTAGGATTAATTCCAAGTTGGTGATTAATTGTTATTTTAGCTTGCTAAAGAACCTTGTGTATGAATGATAATTAATTTTCTGTTAATAGGAAGATAATTGATTAGCATGAACATCTATTGATTATCAACCTCATATGATATGTGACCACTATACCATATGTCTAGAATTAATGAGCATGAAACTAGGATTAATAAGGAAATTGAGTAAACTCATGTGCAAGCTTGTAAGATGACCATCAAACAAGAGGTTAATTAAGAATAACAAATTAATTAGCTATTGCAAGTCTAACTTAACCCGAATAATTAATCTAGTAAATATAATTAAATTAAGCAATTGACCACTGTTTGAATTAGTTTATTTGCTAAGGATTAGGGTAGTGAACACAAACTTAATCACTTGAATCGGTAACCAACGAAAGAATTAATCCATTGCACTATTACCACAAAATCAACCATAAAGTTAACCGAGTTGAACTAAACAGAAGTTTCTTTCCCATTATTGAATCTAGTTAATTTGTTCTTTTCTAGTCTTGCATTAGTTTTAGTTAGTAAGTTTCTAGTCTTGTAAAACTAGAGAAAAAACCCTTATTTGCTAAATTAACTTAGATAGAATTAGTTTTTAATTTAATTTGCCGTTCCCTGTGTTCGATACCCTGCTTATTTAGCTATACCACAATTGATAGGTTCACTGCCTTTTGTGTGTTATTTGATAATTAAAGTGGGATTAAAACTAAGTGAGTTTTACACACATCACTCGCTACTACTCGTCGAGTTTGGCATAGACTCGACGAGTTCCTCTTCAATGCTATCACTCAGTCAATCTGCATCCGACTCGCCGAGTTGTATGAACAACTCGTCGAGTCCTCCTTCAACGCATAAACACTCTGGCTGTGACTCGCCAATTTGTATGATCAACTCGTCGAGTCTGATCTAGAGGTATGAAGATTGTCTTGGCCTCGCGACTCGACTCGCCGAGTCTGAAGAATGACTCGCCGAGTCGCATGCATGCAATTACTATTCAGACGATTCTGCTCAAAACCAACGCATCCAACTGATAGATATGGGCTCCTAAGGCTTGGTTTGCACGTAAAGGTTCCATTTTTACGTGCACGTATACTCCTAAAGAGGTTTAAAGGCTTAAAATGCATGAATAAGGTTAGATCTAGGGTTTATATGCAAAAAGGTTCAATAAAGGTGTAACATCCGGATTTTTACCAGGTATCTTGTAAATTTAATTTTGTTGAATTGTGAGGGGGACTCGGCGAGTTGGAGCTCAGACTCGCCGAGTAGGGACGCGGTTTTGGGCAATGGAGCGCGCCTGGACTCGGCGAGTCCAGGATATGGACTCGGCGAGTCTGCGCTGTGTAATGAAACCCTAAATTTCCGGGTTTGAGGCCTATTTAAGGGGCCTTATGGCCGTCATTTGTGCTCACCCAACCCTCAGTGAGAGACCCTTGTGTTCTTGAGCGATTTGTGAAGAGAAAGGAGCATTTCTTGACCTTGTGTGTGTTACTTAGCAAGAAGAAGGAGACTCTAGGCAAGAGGAAGCAAAGGAGGTTGTTATTTCATGGATTTGGAGCTTAGATCATCACTCTAGAGGTATGATCTCGGACTATTTTCTGTTTGGTGAAGCATTATGCAATTTAGGGCTTATGATGGTCATTTATGGGATGATTTGGTGCCCATTGGTTCCCTCCTTGAGTTGAGGTTATGGATCTGGACCCATAGAGGTCCAGGGAGCCTCACTCATCAAGCTTTATATATGATAATGGAGTCCATGACCTTGTGTTGTAGTAAATGAGTCAAAAACATCATATATGGTCATATAGAGGTTGTATGTGCATCAAGATTGTAACTTTACGTGCTAAATGAGCTTGGAAGGACTGGATCTATGGATTAATGGACTGGATCTGACCTTTAGAGCAAGATTGAGTCAGTGCATGGCACGGACTCGCCGAGTCCGAAGAACAGACTCGGCGAGTAGCATGAATGTTGCCCGACCACACAGTGAATGGCCTCGCCGAGTTGGGGAGGGTGGACTCAGTGAGTCAAGGGGGAGTCAGAATGGACCGGTGGATTGAGTCAAACTGGACTCGCCGAGTTGTTTTGAGACTCGGCGAGTTGAGTCGTGGTGGCCCCACAACTCATGCCAGGTGGAACTCGTCGAGTTGAGTGAATGCTCGACGTGTCAGGGGAGGATTCCAGGGAAATTGGTGTACACGCCCAGACTCGCCGAGTCGCCTTGGTACTCGCCGAGTCCGGTCAGAGTTGACCGTTGACCGTTGACCAGAGTTGACCAGTGTTGACTCCTTATTGATAGTCAACCTTAGAGATATAAAGTGTTAATTAGAAGCATATAATGTTATAGGAGGATTAGAGCTCGGAGGATCGAGCACGAGGGATTTCCAGGATTCGTGAGATACCGAGATACGCGAGGTGAGTCTTCTCACTATACTTTACCTTGAGTAGGTAACCAGAGTTATGTGATAGAGTATTTGGATGCTATGTATGTTGTGTGTTGTACTGCATGATTTCTATGTGATTTATGTGGTGCATGTTTATCAGAGCTAGAACCTGAGGGTTCACAGAGTTTGGGCGCACGGACCCACAGAGTTATAGCCTAGAGTGGCTAATATGTGTTATATGTGGTATTTTGGGGAACTCACTAAGCCTTGTGCTTACAGTGTTGATGTTATTTGTTTCAGGTACTAGTGACGACCGCGGGAAGGCGCCGGCTTGATATGTATACACACACGTTCGGAGCTTGATATTATGATCTTGGGATTTTGTACTGTTTTGTTGGATAATTAAAATGGTTGTTTTTATGAATATCGATGGAATTATGTTTTATAAAAGTTGAAAATTTTGTTTGGAATTTTCGGTGTTACAAATTGGTATCAGAGCCTTGGTTTGAGGGATTCGGGTACACCTTCGGGGGTATTTGAACTCAAACTGAGGAATTGAAGAGATATTTCAAAATAAAACCAAAATTTTCTAAGAGTAAAAGATTTTCCAGGAAGAAACGTGTGTACGATCAGCCAGCGCCCGAACGGTGAATTCCCAAAATACCTTTATATTATGTGATAATTATTATTAATGTGATGTAATTGCATGCTAGAGTAGGCTAGGTATTGCTAATAGGACTAAAGTGGCCTGTTTTGTGATGCCTTAGCCTAGGGAGGGGTGAGCTGCTATGAGATGCTGAGAGTAATTAGGTAGCAGCTAGGGCTTTGTGTGAGATCTATTTCAAAGTGATTTAAGTATAATAGAGTACTTGGGGATTGGGATCCGAAGAGGAAGATTTGGGGTGTGTACTGAGACGGTGCGGACAGTAGTATTGGGCCCGTACTACTGAAAGCACCGGTGCGGTACACAGTCCAAATAAGAATCTTGGGATGCCAAGGATCAAGGAGGGGTGGATTGTCGAATGTAAGAGTGTTCGAGTGAAGTCTAATTATCGCATGTTGTATTTCAGAGGTTGATCATGGTGAGGACACGTCATATGCCAGAGGATGCCGGAGCTAGTGATGAGGAGATTCGACAGATCATTCATGAGGAGGTGGCTGCGATCATCAGAGCTGAGATACCAGAGATGTTCGGGTCTATTAAGACCGCGTTGATTGAGACATTTGACGAGCGCTATGCCGCTCTTTCTGAGGCTGCGGTTGCAGCGGCTACCGCAGCGATTGCTGCGGCAAGACCCCAGGGAGGTGATGCGACATTGTTTAGGGAGTTCAGCAACACCAAGCCACCAGAGTTTGATGGTACGCAGGATCCGGTGGCAGCGATGAGGTGGATATCTGATATGGAGGGATGCTTCTTCACTTGCTCGTCCCCTGAGCATTTGAAGGTTCGGTTCGCGCTGAACCAGCTTCGCTTGGGAGCGAAGGACTGGTGGAAGTTTGTGACGGCACACTTCACACCGACTGAGCTTTCGGCAGTGACCTGGGAGAGGTTCACTACCATGTTCCGAGATGAGTACGTTCCTCAGGTGGAGAGCGAGCGTCTGATACAGGAGTTTCTGACCCTCAAGCAGGGTACCGAGTCAGTCACAGCGATTACGAGGATGTTTCATGAGAGGGCGATGTTCTGCCTTGAGCACGTGTCCACCGAGCAGGCACGTATGAGCCATTACCTGAGCATTCTGAGATGGGATATTCAGGAGTTCGCTGCGAACTCCTCGTATCGGACATTTGCCGAGCTTCAGGCAAATGCTCAGAAGAGGGAGATTGAGCTTGAGACTCAGGCTAGGGAGGAGGCGGAGTCTCTAGGGAGGGATCGGCGGCCGGCACAGTCCCAGCCGGCAGCCAAGCGGGCCAAGCCCGCTGATCCCAGACCCGGGAGCCAGAAGGGCCGCACTTGTGGAAAGTGCGGCAAGGGTCACGATGGAGTCTGTCGAGCAGGATCTTGCTACAAATGTGGCAAGGAGGGGCATATGGCCAAGGACTGCCCCAAGGGATTTGCAGTGTGCTTCCACTGCAACCAGACCGGACACCGGAAGGCAGAGTGTCCGCTGCTGCGCGGAGCATCTCAGGGGTCTGCTCCCGCCGCCATCAGAGCTATTGCTGCAGAGAGTCGACCCGTGAAGACCGAGGCACCGAGGGCTCGGGGGAGAGCCTTTCAGCTGACTGCGGAAGAGGTCCGCGCTGCACCCGACGTTGTGGCTGGTACGCTTCCTTTTTATTATTTATTTATGGTGTTGAGATATTATGCTTATATTATGCTATGCATAGGTACCTTCCTTGTGAATTCTGTACCTGCTTTAGTGTTATTTGACTCGGGTGCGAGTCGATCTTTTGTATCTTTGACATTTAGTCAGCATATCAGTGTTAGTCGTGGGGCACTAAGTCGGCCCCTGCGGGTTTCCATAGCCGCCGACAGAGTGATTTGTGCCACAGAGGTCCTTCGGGGATGTGTATTGGAGATTTTTAGGGTTGAGTTCCCGATCGACCTGATTCCTATTGCGATGGGTGATGTCTGTGTTATAGTGGGCATGGACTGGTTGAGCCGATTTGGTGCGGTTATCGATTGCGAGCGTCAGCTGGTGACTATACGAGATCCTAGTGGGGGAGTTCTTTCGGTTTACGGCGAGGGTACACGTTCTGGATCAGCCTTTTGTTCGGCTGCTAGGGCGAGGCAGTGTTTACAGCAGGGCTGTAAGGGTTTTGTGGCGTATGTGATGGATACGCGAGTGATCTCCGAGAGACCGAGTTCGGTGGATGAAGTTCCGGTGGTGCGTGAGTTTCCAGATGTCTTTCCCGAAGAGTTACCAGGTGTGCCTCCCGTGAGGCAAGTGGAGTTTGGTATCGATTTGGTTCCGGGAGCCGCGCCTATCGCTAAGGTGCCGTATCGCCTTGCGCCTCCAGAGATGCAAGAGTTATCCTCGCAACTTCAGGAGTTGCTGGGGAAGGGGTTTATTTGGCCGAGTAGCTCGTCGTGGGGAGCACCCATCCTATTTATGAAAAAGAAAGATGGCTCGCATCGCATGTGTATTGATTACCGGGAATTAAATAAGCTGACGGTCAAGAACCGTTACCCGTTGCCGAGGATCGACGATTTATTCGATCAGTTACAGGGAGCATCTTGGTTCTCCAAGATTGATTTGAGGTCGGGCTATCATCAGGTGAGAGTGCGGGACGAGGACGTCCAGAAAACAGCATTCAGGACGCGTTATGGGCATTATGAGTTTGTGGTGATGCCTTTTGGGCTCACCAATGCCCCGGCTGTGTTCATGGACCTCATGAACAGGGTATGTCGGCCGATGTTGGATCGGTCGGTGATTGTGTTCATTGATGATATTCTGGTATATTCGAGATCTAGAGAGCAACACGAGGAGCATTTGAGGGAGGTTCTTGGAGTTTTGAGATCGGAGAAACTTTATGCAAAGTTTTCCAAGTGCGATTTCTGGTTACGGGAGGTCCAGTTTCTGGGACATCTCGTTAACCAGAAGGGGATATTGGTCGATCCGGCCAAGGTTGACGCAGTGATGAGGTGGGAGGTGCCAAGGTCACCTTCTGAGATCCGGAGTTTCCTTGGGTTGGCAGGGTATTATCGGAGGTTTATTAAGGATTTCTCCAAGATTGCAGTTCCACTCACCAGATTGACCCGGAAGGGTGTTACATTTTTATGGGGTCCCGAGCAGCAGGCCTCCTTTGAGACGCTTCGCCAGAGGTTGTGTGAAGCTCCGGTATTAACTCTTCCGGAAGGGATGGAAGGTTTTGTGGTATTCTGTGATGCATCGATTTTAGGACTGGGAGCGGTGCTGATGCAGAAGGGACATGTGATAGCATATGCATCGAGGCAGTTGAAGCCTCACGAGACCAGGTACCCCACACATGATTTGGAGTTGGGGGCAGTGGTGTTCGCCCTCAAGATTTGGCGGCACTACTTGTATGGGGTTCGTTGTACGATTTACACGGACCATAAGAGCTTGAAGTACTTGATGGATCAGCCTAACCTTAATATGCGGCAAAGGAGGTGGTTAGATGTGGTCAAGGATTATGATTGCGATATCTTGTACCACCCGGGCAAGGCTAATGTGGTAGCCGACGCGTTGAGTCGTAGGGCGGAGAGCACTCCACTGCGAAATGTATGTTTGAGATTGACCGTGATAGCTCCAGTTCTGGAAGCCATTCGTGGGGCACAGGCCGAGGCTGTGCGTACGGAGATGTAGAAGAGAGAGCGGGTCGTTGGGTTGGTTTCTGAGTTTGTATCGGATAGTCGAGGGCTTATGACTTATCAGGGCCGGATCCGGGTACCGTTTGTGGGCGGTACGCGTACTACACTGATGGAGGAGGCTCATAGATCGAAATTCTCGATCCATCCCGGGGCTACAAAGATGTATTTGGACTTAAGAAAGGAGTATTGGTGGCCTTGTATGAAGAGGGATGTCGCATGGTTTGTCAAGAGGTGTTTGACCTGTCGAAGGGTAAAGGCCGAACACCAGAGACCGCATGGCAAGTTGCAGCCATTGGAGGTTCCCGAGTGGAAATGGGAACAGATCACTATAGATTTCATCACCAAATTGCCAAGGACTGCCAGAGGAGTCGATGCAATTTGGGTGATTGTGGATAAGTTGACAAAGAGCGCTCACTTTCTTGCCATCAGTGAGAGTTCTTCGGCGGAGAATTTGGCGGAGATTTATGTGAGAGAGGTTGTATCTCGGCATGGAGTGCCGATCTCGATTGTTTCAGATCGCAATGTGCGTTTCACTTCCCGTTTCTGGAAGAAATTTCATGAGGAGTTGGGTACTAAGCTGCATTTTAGTACCGCATACCACCCCCAGACCGACGGCCAGAGTGAGCGGACGATTCAGACACTTGAGGACATGCTTCGAGCATGTGTATTGGACTTTGGGGGTAGTTGGGACACGTATTTGCCCTTGGCAGAGTTTTCCTACAATAACAGCCATCATTCGAGCATCGGTATGCCGCCCTTTGAGCTGTTGTATGGTAGGAGGTGTCGGACTCCCATATGTTGGGGAGAGGTTGGGCAAAGGGTAATGGGTAGTACAGAGATCGTGAATCAGACGATAGAGCAGATACAGCTGGTCAGACAGAGGTTATTGACCGCTCAGAGCCGACAAAAGAGTTATGCGGATAGGCGCCGGTCCGAGCTGGAATTCCAGGTCGGCGACTTCGTTCTCCTGAAGGTTTCTCCTTGGAAAGGAGTGATCCGGTTCAGGAAGAGGGGCAAATTGGGGCCCCAGTTTATAGGTCCATTTCGTGTGATTGCAAGGGTAGGCCGGGTAGCCTATCGGCTGGAGTTACCAGCAGAGTTGGGGCAGATTCACAACACTTTTCATGTATCCCAGTTGAGGAAATGTATAGCCAATGAGTCGGCAGTGGTTCCATTAGAGGATATTCAGGTAGATGCAAGCCTGAATTATGCTGAGAGACCAGTGGCCATTAGGGATCGGAAGATCAAGATTTTGAGGAATAAGGAGGTACCTCTGGTATTGGTTCAGTGGCAACATCGGAGGGGTTCAGAAATGACCTGGGAGCCGGAGAGTATGATGCGGGAGCAGCATCCGGAGCTGTTTTAGAGCGAGAATTTGAGGGCGAAGTCTAGTTCTAGTGGGGGAGAGTTGTAACATCCGGATTTTTACCAGGTATCTTGTAAATTTAATTTTGTTGAATTGTGAGGGGGACTCGACGAGTTGGAGCTCAGACTCGCCAAGTAGGGACGCGGTTTTGGGCAATGGAGCGCGCCTGGACTCGGCGAGTCCAGGATATGGACTCGGCGAGTCTGCGCTGTGTAATGAAACCCTAAATTTCCGGGTTTGAGGCCTATTTAAGGGGCCTTATGGCCGTCATTTGTGCTCACCCAACCCTCAGTGAGAGACCCTTGTGTTCTTGAGCGATTTGTGAAGAGAAAGGAGCATTTCTTGACCTTGTGTGTGTTATTTAGCAAGAAGAAGGAGACTCTAGGCAAGAGGAAGCAAAGGAGGTTGCTATTTCATGGATTTGGAGCTTAGATCATCACTCTAGAGGTATGATCTCGGACTATTTTCTGTTTGGTGAAGCATTATGCAATTTAGGGCTTATGATGGTCATTTATGGGATGATTTGGTGCCCATTGGTTCCCTCCTTGAGTTGAGGTTATGGATCTGGACCCATAGAGGTCCAGGGAGCCTCACTCATCAAGCTTTATATATGACAATGGAGTCCATGACCTTGTGTTGTAGTAAATGAGTCAAAAACATCATATATGGTCATATAGAGGTTGTATGTGCATCAAGATTGTAACTTTACGTGCTAAATGAGCTTGGAAGGACTGGATCTATGGATTAATGGACTGGATCTGACCTTTAGAGCAAGATTGAGTCAGTGCATGGCACGGACTCACCGAGTCCGAAGAACAGACTCGGCGAGTAGCATGAATGTTGCCCGACCACACAGTGAGTGGCCTCGCCGAGTTGGAGAAGGTGGACTCAGTGAGTCAAGGGGGAGTCAGAATGGACCGGTGGATTGAGTCAAACTGGACTCGCCGAGTTGTTTTGAGACTCGGCGAGTTGAGTCGTGGTGGCCCCACAACTCATGCCAGGTGGAACTCATCGAGTTGAGTGAATGCTCGACGTGTCAGGGGAGGATTCCAGGGAAATTGGTGTACACGCCCAGACTCGCCGAGTCGCCTTGGTACTCGCCGAGTCCGGTCAGAGTTGACCGTTGACCGTTGACCAGAGTTGACCAGTGTTGACTCCTTATTGATAGTCAACCTTAGAGATATAAAGTGTTAATTAGAAGCATATAATGTTATAGGAGGATTAGAGCTCGGAGGATCGAGCACGAGGGATTTCCAGGATTCGTGAGATACCGAGATACGCGAGGTGAGTCTTCTCACTATACTTTACCTTGAGTAGGTAACCAGAGTTATGTGATAGAGTATTTGGATGCTATGTATGTTGTGTGTTGTACTGCATGATTTCTATGTGATTTATGTGGTGCATGTTTATCAGAGCTAGAACCTGAGGGTTCACAGAGTTTGGGCGCACGGACCCACAGAGTTATAGCCTAGAGTGGCTAATATGTGTTATATGTGGTATTTTGGGGAACTCACTAAGCCTTGTGCTTACAGTGTTGATGTTATTTGTTTCAGGTACTAGTGACGACCGCGGGAAGGCGCCGGCTTGATCCGTATACACACACGTTCGGAGCTTGATATTATGATCTTGGGATTTTGTACTGTTTTGTTGGATAATTAAAATGGTTGTTTTTATGAATATCGATGGAATTATGTTTTATAAAAATTGAAAATTTTGTTTGGAATTTTCGGTGTTACAAAAGGTATGAGATCAGGGTTTTGGGACAGAAATATGATTAGATCTGAAAGCTATACCAATACACAAGCTCCCTTACTAGATTAAGCTCATAAATGGGCAAAAAGGTAACCTAAATGAGATTTCTAAAGAGAAGCAACCAAGGAACAGAAAGAGTCCGATTAATACCTTAAATACCTCTGAAATTGATGCAAGAACTTGATTCCCTTCTTCTCCTTTGGATCTAACCTTCCTCTTCTCTTCCAATATTCACTCTTTACACAAAAAAATGCCCAAAAACACTCAAGATAGGTTAAGGTGTTGCTATGAAATGTTCTAAGGGTGAGGGAGGCCAGATTGGGCGTATAAGGGGGATTATATAGGTTGCAAAACCCGTGGATCTAGGGTTTCTGTTGGATTAGTGTCTAAGTCCATAACTATTTTGGTATGTACTTGACCCGACGGTGCATGGTCCTTTTGGGTTGCCTTCACCAAAGCAACTTGATAGGATGAATTATGGAGAGAAAGGATTAAATTTGGTTTATTAATAATATATTAAAGGAGAAATCATATTGTTTAATTAATATTAGTCAAGAATTAATAAGAATTAAGTTTGTGGCTAAAAGACATTAATTAAACTTAAGGGACTTGAACTGTTAATTGTATAATAGTTGAATATTGAGGTAATGGACTCCATATTAAAGGGGTGGACGAATTCTATGGGGAAACCCATTAGAAATCGTCCAAAGACCTTTAAGTAAGGGGTTCATGGGTTGCTTAGGGCCTAAGCATCCAAATTAGGGTTTCCTTGTTAGATAACCCTAATAGCCTCACTATTTAAGGACCCCTTGGGCACCAAAAACGTGGGCAACTGAATCCTTAGGGTTTCTACACGTTTTTGAGTGTCTCCTTCTCTTCTCTTCTTCATCCTCTTGCTCTTGGTGTTTGTGAACCATTAGAGGAGTGACATTTGTGACTCTAAGCTTTCTAAATTCAACACAAGAAGGATTTGAGATTGTTATTACTACATAACAATCAAGGTATGATCTAAACCCTAATTTATATGTTATATTGATTATCATATGCTAGATATAGTGTTTGTAGTCTTGGATGAATTACATGTACGATAGAGAAACCTAGATCCAAGCATTAGGGTTTGTATGAGCACATAGGATGTTCTTATGGCGAAAACCCATCAGTTTCTTCCAAACTGGCGGACTCGCCGAGTCTAGGATATGGACTCGTCGAGTCGCCCACTTTCACGTGCTCGAAATCCCGTCTCTACTCGACGAGTCGGGCAACAGACTCATCGAGTCCCTATTGAAAAAAATTGGAAAATAAACATTAAATAACATACCAAAAATGGGGACATTACACAGAAAGTATTGGAAGTCTTATGAGATTTCAATCAAATGTCAGATAGTGAAATTTAACGAAAATATAAAATTTGGAATAAGTAAAATTTTATTATTGAAAGTTGTAGATAATCTCGTTAGAAACATTTAGGCGAAAACCTCATCGAAATCCGAGTTATAACGAAGAAGTTATGACCAATCGAAGATCCGCGACAAAACCGGCACAACACCGAATGACGTAAAAAGTGAGTTTTTAACCACTTGGGTTGTGGTGACTTGGTATGGCATGTGGAAGATATGGTGGATAACCTATTGACCCATGTTCAAATCCTAGCACCACTCAGCCCTTGTGGCCATGGAGGTTCGCCTACAGTGACTCCAGGGCATGAGGCAAAGCTTTATGTTTGCAGCGGGGGATTAGTCGGTGCGCGAAAGCTGGCCCGGAAACCCTCGTTAGGAAAGTTCCCTTTCCAAAAAAAAAAAAGGTTAGTTTTTGATAAACTACTTTTTAGCCTTATTAATCTAAACGAAAGTCGTAGTATACGTTAAACCGAGAAGTTCGATAAAAAGAATGTCAAAATCTGACTTCGTATGAGGAAGTTATGATTTTTCGAAGTTTCATCTTAGCAAGAGACAGCTAAAAACACGAATTTTAGATCGAGTGATTTTTAGCCGACACAACCTAAACAAGAGTTGAAGTTCTCGTCATTAGTAGTACAACAGTAAAACGTCTAACAAAAACGAACATCGAATGAAGAAGTTATGAATTTTTAATGGATTTACCAGTCCTAGTCTGTTAAAAAAATAATAATATAAAAATAAAGTCAAAATTTTCCTATGAAATCTAAACGAAAGTTGTAGAGCATAATTTTACCTAAGCGTGCATATAAAGAACGTCAAAAACGGAACCCGTGTGAGAGAGTTATGGATTTTAGAAGATTTGGGCCCATTTTTCGAGGAAATTCGCATGGATTGGAGCTGGTCACATGATTCTCGCATGCTTACCTTGTGCCTGACTCACGTGTCGCATGCTGATTTGACCGAGGGAGCGGTCCAATGAACTTCCGATGCGCCTCGTTGCTGTGCGTCCGAGCGTCCGATGCGTGTTTGGTCCGGAGTCCGAAGCGCCAACTGCCCCCCCTATTCGCGTGTCCGAGCCTCGCACCTCCACCTGGCCTCGCTCTGCGGCTGCCACCTGCCTTGTTAACTCCTCCTTCTCAGCCGAACCCTCGTATTCTCGTCCTATAAATACATGGCTTGCGAGCCTTCTCGGGTAATTTTGGAAAATTGCCAATTTTCACCCCCTTTTTGATATTTTTACTATCTCGACACCCCCCGAAGCCCCGATATCATTTTTAGCACCCGAAACACGCCCCAAGACTCTCGAGAAGCCCACAAAAATTATCTTTTCGGTTTTGAAGCTCTACCTTCGCAGAGCCCAGTTATCAAGAAAACTCCCGGTTTTCAACGAAGAAAGTGATATTTAGAGCCGAAGTGCTGCCCAAAGTAATATTTTAGCACCCGGTTATTTCACTGTGAGTTTAATATATAGAAATAATTGTATGTTATGTGTTATATGTGCTACGTGCTTTTCAGTGTTATTATTCCGGGTTATTTTCTCGTGTTATTTTTACTCGCTATTTTTAATAACAAAGCAATACCTTTGACCATGTGATTAGTGAAAAGACTTAGATTCACGTTGGTACTGGTATGTAGCCTCTGGCCATATAGAACATGTCTCCGTAAGAGAATGATTTCTATTCTATGGTATTGTGTAACGCCTGTGTTTCTGGGCTTGCCATTTTTAGCAATGTAATGGTCTAGGTTAACCTTTGTAACCCATTTTGAAATAATAGAAGTGTATTATTTGAGTATTATGTGTTTTGTGCTTAATTGCTTAATTATGTGGTTTGATTAATTAAGAATAAAAATAAGCGTCAAAATTTCAGTGTAAAATAAACTCGATATCTTTAGATAATGTTGTAGTAGTTGAAACAACGTTTTCGAAGATATAAAGAATGTCGAAATCCGAGTTATAACGAAGAAGTTATGACCTGTCGAAGTTTCGCGACAGAACCGGCACGACCCTGCGCGATGTAAATAGTGAATTTAAGGTAGATAGATATCTATCCTTAGTGATCTAAATGAGAATTGAAGATCTCATCGATAGTAGTGCAACGACGGAAAGACGGACGGAATCGGAGTTCAAATGAAGGAGTTATGAATTTCGAACGGAATTTTCCTATCCCGGCCTACTAAAAATAATATATAAGTAATATACTTATAATATATTAAAAATAAAGTCAGAATTAGCCAATGGAGTCTAAACGAGAGTTGTAGATCATGATCTCACCTTCGCGGCGATATAAAGAACGTCGAAAACGGAGTTCGTATGCGAAAGTTATGAATTTCTGAAGTTCGGGGCGCGAAACCCCAAAACTGTCAGAGACCACGACGTGGCAAGCAGTGCCACGACGTGGCAAATGTCCTGACACCTCTGGGAGGCCCCCAGATGCAACTTGGGATGACGCATGCAGTGACGACCAAGCCCACGACGTGGAAAATGGTTGCCACGACGTGGCAAGGGCCAAATTTTCCCTATAAATAGATTTGAAGGGCCAACCGTTTAGGGTTGCTATTTTCTCTCTTCTCTCTCCCGTTGTACCTCGATTTGCATGCCAGAAGTACCCCAAAGCCCCGGTAATATCCCCGAGTCCCGAAGCAAGTCCCGAGATCCCGAAGATCCCGAGAAGTGCGGTTTCCGAGCCGAAGCTCTGCCCGTGAGAAGTTCGACTTTTGTAGAGATCTTCCAGATCTGCAGAGAATTACTACTTCTGCAAGCCGTAGTGCTGTCCGATCATCTTCTGATCAAGTGAGTGTGTAGTTACTTTCTTCTAACGCATAATTATGAAGTATTTTATACGAAATACGTGTTATGTGTATAGTTTTGTTGTTATGTAAGTGAATGTATATTCACTCTCTTTAATCACATAGATCTGATTTGTTTTCTATGAAATACGTGTTATGTGGGTATGCCTCATCTGTTGTGTGGAATATATATTGAATGAAAATGATATATACAGGTTTTAAACTATGTATAAAAATATATATTTTTATCTACTAATATGTTGGGTAGAACATGGGTAGATAGTTAGTGTGTAATAAACAGATGAGAGGCCTCGATGTTGTTGTTGTTGTTGACCTAGTTATTCAGCGGAGTATGGATAACGACCACAGACTCCTTCTAGATAGTCTCGTGGAACGCTAGCAGGTTCATAACCTGTAGGTGTTGTGAACGATGTGTTCACCGGTGTACTCTGTCCCCCTCATGGTTGCCTTTAGGATATCTATTGTTGAGGAAACCCCTTAGCATTAATGTCCGTCCCGATGAAAATCCTAGATTAGGTCCCTTGAGATAGATGTTGTTTTAGGGACGTAAAGTGAGGATAACGGGAATGGGTAATCGGGATAGTGATTGGTTCGTAAATTTAAATATAATTTATTTATTGTGGGTTGAAAACCCTATATGCTCACCAGGCTCCCAAGCCTGACCCACTCAGTTTTATTTGTATTACAGGAAGTGGCGCAAGGGCGTAAGATGGACGAACCATCAAGTTGTTTTGTTTACAAGTCTGTATATGTATATATTTGTTGAATGACTTGTAATGTTATTGTTTATGCTTAATGGTCTGTATCGGAACATGACACCCCGAGTTTTAATTATATAATGAAAATGCATCTCTTGATGAAATACTTCGATAAATATTATTTTATCATGTTTTGTTTTGGGAACAAATTCCGCAACTCTTTCAAATCAAAAGGATTTACTCTGAATTTATTTTAAAAAGCATAAATAAAAATCGGTCTTTTCTGGCCGAGATTTTGGGGATGTCACAGTTGGTATCAGAGCATTAGTTTAAGCGAACTAGGAATTTGTAGGATTTCTAGACTTAAACTTAGGATGCTAAGTGGAAATTGAGATGTGTGTCTGTTGGATTTTAGACACAAGCACTAGTTTATTTTAGGAACGTTGCCTAAAATGCTTTTATGTGCTAAATGTTATATGTTGCCATATATGATATTATTTGTTCGGATCTACGGTTTGTTGCCAACCGGATCTGAAGGTTTATGTGTTTAGGATTCTAAGCGTATGTATACGATATTAGAACTAGCATGTAATCATTTCGGAGTGATAAGGATGATTTGAAATCTATCATGAACGAAGATCTAAATTTCACCTTATTCGGTGTGTAGATAAAAAAATGGTGAGAACAAGGAGTGGCGTTGGAAACGCGAATGAAAACAGGAATCAACCGCCAGTGATTGAGCAAATACCTGTTGTAGCAGCAACACCAGAACAGATCACCATGGCTGGAGTACATGCCATGAGTCGGGCTATGTTAGCCGAACAAAGGGAGGAGATGTGACAAATGTTGCATAACAATAGGGACGAACCTATCATACCTATTGAGGAACCTGAATTGATTCCCGAGCAGTCGGAGGAAGGGAACAATAGTCGCATTTTGAGTCAAGTTGGGACTCAAGAAGAACGAAGGAACAATCCGGAAAGGAGAAACAACAACGATGGGAGAATGTACAAGAATTTCTTGGGCGCCAAACCGCCAAGTCTTTCTGGGAGCCCAAAGCCTGTTGAAATAATGGATTGGATCTCCGAAATGGAGATGGTATTTGAAAGTTGCGACTGTAGCAACAAACAGAAGACTGTATTTGCAGTCAGACAACTGAAGACTGGAGTATTAAGTTGGTGGAAGTTGTTGGCAGATACTATGCCACGAGGAGAAGCTCTGAAAATGTCATGGGAAGAGTTCTTGGAACAACTAAGGGTGCAATATTGTTCAGAGATAGATCTGATTGATCTGAACAATGAGTTCCAAAACTTGAAGAAGGGGAGGATGAGCATAGACGACTATGCTATGGCATTCACTGAGAAAATGAAATTATTTCCGTACCTAGTGCCAACGGAACTCTCCAAGATTGAGAGGTTTGCTAATGGACTGCCTGGCGACTTTGGCCCGACAGTCAAGATGGCAACTACTCTGAAAACGGCTATTCGTGCAGCTAAGAATGTGGAGGCCCAACAGAAGGAAAAGGGTCTGGAAAGGATAGACGTTGGTGAGAAGAGGAAGTTCGATGGAACTTCAGGGTCCAATAAGAAAAACAAGTTCTCGAAGTCTAGTTCGAGGGGAAGTGGAGGCGAAGCGAAATGGTGCGACAAATGTAAGAAGAAGCATCATGGAAAGTGTGAGGTAGTGACCACATGCTACAAGTGTGGAAAGCCAGGTCACTATGCCAATGAATGTACCCTCACTAAGAAAGTTTGTTATGGTTGTGGTGAGGAGGGACACATGTCGAGGGACTGCCCGAAGAAGAAGGAGGCAGCTAGACCCAACATTCCGCCAAAGCCGAAGGCGAGAGCATTCCAGATGACACTTGAAGCTGCTAAGGATGAAGCTGATGTCGCTTCAGGTACCTTTCTCGTTAACAATTTGCCTGCCCAAATTTTATTTGATTCTGGAGCCAACTACTCCTTTATATCGCATGAATTTGGTAGAAAACTAGCCTTGCCTGTTGATAGACTAGATAATGCTTTATTAGTCGAAGTTGCTAGTGGCAAGTTTGTACCTGTTAGCCATCGTATGAAAAACATCTTAATCGACTTGAATAGGAATAAGTTCCGCGAGGAATTATTACCTATCGAACTTAATGGTTTCGACATCGTGTTGGGAATGGATTGGCTCAGCGCCAACGATGCCGAGATTTTATGCAAGAAGAAGATAGTGAAAGTGAACCCGCCAAGGAAGGAATCGTTTATGGTGTATGGGGACAAACGCCGAGTGAATTCTGGAATCATTTCCCTAATGAAAGCCAGAAAGTGTTTGACCAAAGGATGTACATCATATTTAGCATTCGTGATTGATGCTAAGAAGGAAAAGAAGGTGATGCAGAGTATTCCAGTGGTGTGTGATTATCCGAAAGTATTTCCCGAAGATCTTCCTGGATTACCACCTGATAGACAAGTAGAGTTCAGAATTGACTTGTTACCAGGAACAACGCCAATAGCAAAAGCACCTTATCGATTAGCACCGACGGAGATGAAGGAGTTGATGATGCAACTTCAGGAGTTGTTGGACAAAGGTTTCATTAGACCTAGTTCATCACCCTGGGGAGCTCCGGTGTTATTCGTGAAGAAGAAAGATGGAAGTATGAGAATGTGCATCGATTACCGAGAGCTGAATAAGGCAACAAAAAAGAATAGATATCCGTTGCCGAGGATTGATGACCTATTCGATCAGCTACAAGGTTCAAGCTATTTCTCGAAGATCGATCTAAGGTCAGGATATCATCAGCTGAAAGTAAGAGAGCAGGATATAGAGAAGACTGCGTTCAGAACTAGATATGGATACTACGAGTTCTTGGTTATGTCGTTTGGACTACCCAATGCTCCGGCAGCATTCATGGATTTAATGAACAGAGTTTGTAATCCGTTCCTTGATAAATCTGTGATAGTGTTCATAGACGACATTCTGATTTACTCAAAAATCCAGGAGGAGCATGGCAGACACTTGCGAGAAGTGTTAGAAGTCTTGAAGAAGGAGAAGTTGTATGCTAAGTTCTCCAAATGCGATTTTTGGATTCGTGAAATCCAATTCTTGGGTCACGTGGTCAACCAAGAAGGGATAATGGTTGATCCAACGAAGATCGAAGCTGTGATGAAGTGGGAACAACCGAAAAGTCCCACGGAGATCCGAAGCTTTTTAGGATTATCCGGATATTACCGAAGGTTTATCCAAGGCTTTTCTTCGATCGCTACTCCATTGACAGCTTTGACCCACAAAGGAGCTACTTATGCTTGGAGTGATAGGCATAAAGAAGCATTCGAGAAGCTAAAGAAGAAGCTATGCGAGGCACCGATACTTTCTCTACTCGATGGAGTCGAAGACTTCGCTGTTTATAGCGATGCGTCTGGGGTTGGATTGGGTTGTGTTTTGACCCAAAGAGAAAAGGTGATAGCATATGCGTCTCGACAACTAAAAGAGCATGAAAAGAACTACCCGACTCATGATTTGGAGTTGGCAGCGGTAGTTTTCGCTCTGAAGATATGGAGACATTACCTCTATGGCACGAAGTGCAAACTTTTCACTGATCATAAGAGTCTCCAATATCTCTTTAATCAGAAGGAATTGAATATGAGACAACGACGCTGGCTGGAATTACTTAAAGACTACGACTGTGAGATACTTTACCACCCCGATAAAGCTAATGTTGTTGCTGATGCTCTCAGTCGGAAAGTCAATCTTGAAAGGAAAAGGCCAAGAGCGTTGAGAATTGAAGTTGTCTCGATTATTTTGGAAAGTATAAAGAAATCTCAAAGCGAAGCTTCTGAGAAGAATGACCGAAAGGAGGAGCGTTTGGGCAAAACGTTGGTGTTCGGTGTAAAAAATCATGGACTGAAGGTGTTCCAAGATCGGATTTGGATACCTAAGATAGGAGGAGTCAGAGATCTTCTGATGGAAGAAGCTCACAAGACCTTGTACTCGATTCATCCCGGTAGCACTAAAATGTATAGGGACCTGAAACCCTACTACTGGTGGCCGACGATGAAGCTTGATGTTACAAAGTATGTGGCCGAGTGTGTGACTTGTGCGAGAGTCAAGACACAACACCAGAAACCGTATGGGAGTTTAGAACCTTTACCTGTGCCTATGGGTAAGTGGGAAGACATTGCTATGGATTTTGTCACTAAACTACCCAGAACAAAGAATGGTCACGACATGATTTGGGTGGTCGTCGATCGATTCACTAAGAGTGCGCATTTCATAGCAGCCAGGGAGAAATGGTCTATGGAAAAGCTTGCGAATTCTTATGTGAAGGAAATTGTGAGACTTCACGGTGTTCCGCTAACGATTGTGTCTGATCGTGATAGCCGTTTCACCTCACGATTTTGGAAAAGTCTACAAGAGGAATTAGGTACCAAGTTGTGTTTAAGTACAGCTTACCATCCGCAGACTGATGGTCAGACTGAAAGAACGATACAAACACTTGAAGATATGCTAAGAGCATGTACCTTGGAATTCCTAGATAACTAGGATGAACATTTACCGTTGGTAGAATTTTCCTATAACAATAGTTTTCACTCGAGCATTAAGATGGCACCTTACCAAGCTTTGTATGGACAAAAGTGTCGTACGCCGTCTTGTTGGCTTGAGTTGGTTCATCAAACTGCTGAAAAGTTGAAAATAATTAGGGAAAGAATGTTGGCAGCTCAAGATCGTCAAAAGAGCTATGCTGACAAAAAGCGAAGACCGATGACTTTTGAGGTTGGAGATTCGGTTTTGCTTAAAGTCTCGTCGTGGAAGGGACTTATAAGATTTGGTAAAGGGGGAAAGTTTAGTCCAAGGTTTATTGGACCGTTTAAAGTTCTTCAGAGGATTGGGAACCAAGCTTACAAGCTCGAACTACCAGAAGAACTGAATGAAATTCATAACACTTTTCATGTGTGTTATTTACGAAAGTTCACGGGGGAAGTTCCCGACATGATTCCACTTTCGGAGTTGAGAATCGATGAGAACAAAAGGTTGATTGAAGAACCAGAGGCAATTATTGACCGAAAGACTAAGAAGTTGCGACGCAAGATGGTCGAGTTAGTGCTTGTCCGATGGAAACACACGAATGGGCCGAATCTCACCTGGGAGACGGAGACTGACATGATGGGTCGCTATCCGCATTTGTTTGTTGATGTGTGATTCCGGGGACGGAATCATTCTAAGGTGGGGAGAATTGTAACGCCTGTGTTTCTGGGCTTGCCATTTTTAGCAATGTAATGGTCTAGGTTAACCTTTGTAACCCATTTTGAAATAATAGAAGTGTATTATTTGAGTATTATGTGTTTTGTGCTTAATTGCTTAATTATGTGGTTTGATTAATTAAGAATAAAAATAAGCGTCAAAATTTCAGTGTAAAATAAACTCGATATCTTTAGATAATGTTGTAGTAGTTGAAACAACGTTTCCGAAGATATAAAGAATGCCGAAATCCGAGTTATAACGAAGAAGTTATGACCTGTCGAAGTTTCGCGACAGAACCGGCACGACCCAGCGCGATGTAAATAGTGAATTTAAGGTAGATAGATATCTATCCTTAGTGATCTAAATTAGAATTGAAGATCTCATCGATAGTAGTGCAACAACGGAAAGACGGACGAAATCGGAGTTCAGATGAAGGAGTTATGAATTTCGAACGGAGTTTTCCTATCCCGGCCTACTAAAAATAATATATAAGTAATATACTTATAATATATTAAAAATAAAGTCAAAATTAGCCAATGGAGTCTAAACAAGAGTTGTAGATCATGATCTCACCTTCGCGGCGATATAAAGAATGTCGAAAACGGAGTTCGTATGCGAAAGTTATGAATTTCTGAAGTTCGGGGCGCGAAACCCCAAAACTGTCAGAGACCACGACGTGGCAAGCAGTGCCACGACGTGGTAAATGTCCTGACACCTCCGGGAGGCCCCCAGATGCAACTTGGGATGACGCATGCAGTGACGACCAAGCCCACGACGTGGAAAATGGTTGCCACGACGTGGCAAGGGCCAAATTTGCCCTATAAATAGATTTGAAGGGCCAACCGTTTAGGGTTGCTATTTTCTCTCTTCTCTCTCCCGTTGTACCTCGATTTGCGTGCCAGAAGTACCCCAAAGCCCCGGTAATATCCCCGAGTCCCGAAGCAAGTCCCGAGATCCCGAAGATCCCGAGAAGTGCGGTTTCTGAGCCGAAGCTCTGCCCGTGAGAAGTTCGACTTTTGTAGAGATCTTCCAGATCTGCTGAGGATTACTACTTCTGCAAGCCGTAGTGCTGTCCAATCATCTTCTGATCAAGTGAGTGTGTAGTTACTTTCTTCTAACGCATAATTATGAAGTATTTTATACGAAATACGTGTTATGTGTATAGTTTTGTTGTTATGTAAGTGAATGTATATTCACTCTCTTTAATCACATAGATCTGATTTGTTTTCTATGAAATACGTGTTATGTGGGTATGCCTCATCTGTTGTGTGGAATATATATTGAATGAAAATGATATATACAGGTTTTAAACTATGTATAAAAATATATATTTTTATCTACTAATATGTTGGGTAGAACATGGGTAGATAGTTGGTGTGTAATAAATAGATGAGAGGCCTCGATGTTGTTGTTGTTGTTGACCTAGTTATTCAGCGGAGTATGGATAACGACCACAGACTCCTTCTAGACAGTCTCGTGGAACGCTAGCAGGTTCATAACCTGTAGGTGTTGTGAACGATGTGTTCACCGGTGTACTCTATCCCCCTCATGGTTGCCTTTAGGATATCTATTGTTGAGGAAACCCCTTAGCAGTAATGTCCGTCCCGATGAAAATCCTAGATTAGGTCCCCTGAGATAGATGTTGTTTTATGGACGTAAAGTGAGGATAACGGGAATGGGTAATCGGGATAGTGATTGGTTCGTGAATTTAAATATAATTTATGTATTGTGGGTTGAAAACCCTATATGCTCACCAGGCTCCCAAGTCTGACCCACTCAGTTTTATTTGTATTACAGGAAGTGGCGCAAGGGCGTAAGATGGACGAACCATCAAGTTGTTTTGTTTACAAGTCTGTATATGTATATATTTGTTGAATGACTTGTAATGTTATTGTTTATGCTTAATGGTCTGTATCGGAACATGACACCCCGAGTTTTAATTATATAATGAAAATGCATCTCTTGATGAAATGCTTTGATAAATATTATTTTATCATGTTTTGTTTTGGGAACAAATTCCGCAACTCTTTCAAATCAAAAGGATTTACTCTGAATTTATTTTAAAAAGCATAAATAAAAATCGGTCTTTTCTGGCCGAAATTTTGGGGATGTCACATATTGGCAGAAGGTTAGACAGGGCTATAAGCCTGAAATCTACCAAAATGTTAATCTGAAGTTATATGTCTTATGTGCCATTTGGGCCAAAGCTTTATTAATGTATATTAAGTATGGAAATTGTTGTGTCTCATTGATTGTATATCTTTGAATCAAATCAATGATTGATATGGAAACTTTGTCACATGATTCACATATGCCCTTGTTGTTCCTTGTTCCTCTTTGCTTTTGGCATATTGAAGTGTATATATATATATATATATATATATATATATATATATATATATATGACATAACGTTATTTTGTATCTATTATTGAATTCACTAAGCGTCACCGCTTAACCTCTCAATGTTTAACAAATTGCAGGAGATAAGCATCCAGTATAGTTATATACTGGTAGAAGATTTTTGAATAGTTTGAAACTATTGCATTGATAGAAGCTTATTAATAGTTTGATACTATTGTATTTTGCACTCCCATATGTATAAAACTATAGAATCCTAGGAAGTTATGTAATATATAGCACTTTAAAATAGTCAGTTTGTATCTAGTAGTTTGAAACCTCTTTATCAATGTAAAATATCGTTTTTATGAATATGCAAGTAGCATGTTTTGGAGTAACTATATTGTCAAGTATGAATGTTTGGGTCTTTCATAAATACGAAAGTGAGGGTCTTTCGGTTTCCTTTTTATATTTAAGTTTAATCGTTTTTTAAATCAATCTGTATAATATACGGGTCTCACACCTAGTATAGTAATAACTATGAATTCACCATGTAAAAACACTTTAAAGTATATAGTATTATCATGGTGCTAAAAAGTCATTGGAGAATTTAACTAGAGGAGAAAGTATTTTAGTGGAGGTTTTTGCATGCATAAATCTAGGAGCACGTAATTTAGTGGAGGTTTTTGTATGCAATTTGGATTGTATGTATACATGTGTATAATGTATGTACGTGTGTATTTGTACGCAATTTGGATTGTATTTGTATGCAATGTGTAAACTACAATGCCATAATGGAAAAAATTAGGATGCTATTATTGAAATTGTTACTTAAAGTACATTACTATAATAGTTCCTATGTAATGTGTATTTGTAAAAAAATTGGTAATTACGAGTTTGTTGGTTTGTTAGTTTGTTAGTTTGATTGTTGGTTTAACTTAGAAGGTTAATGTTTGTTCATTGGATTCTTAAGTTATTATTTGTTTAACTTAGAAGGTTAAATCCGCAATTGGTAGTTTTCTTATCATTTGGTGATTTTCAGTTTCGTTTATGTTAACAGTTTAACTTACAAGTTTATATGTTGTTATTTACGATGTAGTTGGAGAATCTTTGATCAATGTCAAACGATCCGGAGTGTACTACAGAACTTATAGGAAAGAACTAGGGTGGCGGTGATGATGACACATCGGATTAGTTTTATCTTTTATTAAAGATTGTAGTATGACATAAATTTATTATGGTGTATGTATGATATTATAAAAATTGGGTGTTATGTAAGCGTTTTTATGCATGTAACGTTATTATGTGTCGATTTGTGGACACCCGAAAATGGTTGTTTTTTTAAATAAAATAAAAAAAAAACAATATTGGTGACATAGAGCATTAGCGGTGACATTAAGCATTAGCGTGTCGATTTCCTGAGCAATAGCGACGGGGCAACAGCAGCGACTCAATAGCGGCGACTTGTCGCCGATAATGGTATTAACGGCGACTTCGGTGAGCAATAGCGACGATTTTTGTCGTTGCTAATACCCTTTTTCTTGTAGTGTGAAAACTGGTACCGGTAATGTTTAACTCGATTTTGTACGCGGTATCGGGTTTCACCCCTTTTGATATTTCAAAATAAAAATGGATCTTTTAGTTCATAATAAAGTAAGTATTAGAAAATTTATGTATAAAATAATAATGGTAGGGCGGAGCTTGAACAGTTAATTTGGAGGTTCAAAATTAAAATTACCATTTTTATATATATAAAAAATAGAGCACCTCAACTCAAATTTTATATTTTAAGTCTAATATATATATAAAAGTTAGTCGGTTATGACTACTTTTAAATAAAAACCACAATGCAAATAGTATAAGAGTTGAATATGATGAGATGATTAGGATTAAATAAGAGTTGAATGGAATGTGGGTGATGCCATGGAGTAGATTTGAATAATCATTGAATGGTTCAATAGAAGGAATAAAGTGATGATTATGATTAAATAAGTGTTTAATTGATTGTAAGTGATATTGTATAAATGTTTAATGGATGATGTATCAATCTATTAAACTCTATAGAGTTCAATGGATGCCCTAAATAATGGTGTAAATATAGAAACCTTTCTTTTCGGGTGGAGCTTGGAAGAGAAAAAAGTAGTTTACAACATTTTAGTATGTGTATGCAGATATAGAAACCTATTTTTTCCTTTAATATCTAGAAGCTTAAATCATGAAATTTTAATGGATGAAACAAAATATTTAATGGAAAAATCAATAAATAACACAACCCTAAAACCCTTTCTACCCATTAGAGCATCCACAATGCAAATAATATAAGAGTTGAATAGGGTGAGATGATTAGGATTGAATAAGGGCGTGTTCGACATATATTTTTTGGAGTTTCTGACTTCTAGCTTAAAAAAAAAAAAAAAAAAAAAAAAAAAAAAAAAAAAAAAAAGTCTCGTTCGGCGACAAAACCATTTAGTTTTTTAGTCTACACAAAACTCTCCAAAATCAAAAACTACATTGAGTAGCTTTCAACAAAACGCTCCAAAATCAAAAGTTATCAGCTACCCGCTAGTTTTGCCGAACACGTCCTAAGAGTTGAATAGAGTGTGGGTGATGACATGGTGTATAGTTGAATGATCATTGAATGGTTTAATAGAAGTAATAAAGTGATGATTAAGATTGAGTATGTGTTTAATGAGTTGTGTGTGACGTTGTATAAATGTTTATTAGATGATGTGTCGATCAAACTCTATAAAGTTCAATGGATTATGGATGTTCTAAAGAATGGTGTAAATATAGAATCTTATTTTTCCCGGGCGGAGTTTGAAAGAAAAAAAAAAGAGTAGTTTACAACATGTTAGCATGTGTACGCAGATATAGAAACCTATTTTTCCTTTTAATATCTAGAAGCTTAAATCATGGAATTTTAATGGAGGAAACAAAATATGTAGCGGAAAAGTCAATAAATAACGCAACCCGGGTGTGTAGAGATTAGATACTTCTGGAAAACTAAAAAAGAAAATATTAACCTTTTTTAAACTTTCCATACATATATATATATATATATATATATATATATATATATATATATATATATATATATATATATATATATATATATATATATATAAAAGCAATAAATTATTTGAAAACTCATATATTTGTTCTTAGCATATCAATGGTGGCTAAAGCTAAGGCTAAAAAGTTACTAACTAATTGACCGAGATCAGAAACTTGCAATGCAAAGTGTAAACTAAAAAATAAAAATAAAAATATTTTTTAAAACTTTCCATACATTTAAAGATATTCTAATAGTTTTTAGAATGTATATATTTGTTCTAGTTGGTAAATAGTTATTGGATTTTCTAATATGTGTTTTAAGGGTACATATAAAAAGCATTAATTGATGATATATATTATCATAATTAATTATAAAATACATTAATTATAAGAAATATTATCATAATTAAATGTAAAATGCATTAATAATTTTCATAATAAATATATTTTAAATTTAATTATGGTAATATTTTTCATAATTACGTATTAGAAAATCTCATAGTTATTAATGTACAACTAACCATAATAATTTAGAAAACTTGGGCTACTAAGTGTTAAAAAAAAAAGTCTAAACAGACTACGAATCAAAGTCCATCGATGGGTATATATATCTATATCTTCACTACTTTTCATCTTTACAAAAGTGAAACACAACTTCTTCTTCGACCTGCAACATCAAAAATCCTAATTTTTCTGTAATGGATTCCACGTTCTGTTACGACATGAAGATGGAGATTCTTTGGAAAACATCACTAAAGACTCTTGACATCATTCGTTGTACCAGCAAAGAGTTGGAAAAACTCACATATGAATCGTATTTTCTGAGGCTGTACAACCAAAAAAACAATGACGACATGGTTTCTGGGTTTATCCAAGTAATCCTCCAAAATGCCGGTCAGTGCATGATCAACTTGTTTGCGCCGTCAACGTCGTCAAATCATGAATCAGCAAACAGTAGACGTCGACGACTGATTGATCTTGATTTTCTGCCACCCAAAGCTCAAATCCTGGCATCTTCGGAGCAAGGAATCATGGTGTTCCAGAGTCCTCATCCACGGGATTATAAGTTGGTTTGGTATCATGTTTGTAAGCCTGCAACTAAGCAGGTTTTGAGGTTGCCAAATCCGAAAACCAGGTATTTCACGCAGAATGTCGCCATGGTTGTGGTGGCTTCCAAGCCAGTACTGCATTACAAGATCATAAGACTATCCGAACCTAAACGTAAGAAACGTCGGTAAGTATCTACATACATTCAGTTCATGTTTACATACTTCAGCGATTAAATTAAGAATTATATATGCATGATGGTGTAATTAATTAATTACTATTTGGGTAGATTTTTTTTCTTTACTATATACAACGAATTAATTAAAAGTTATAAACAACAACATTAATTATTATTATTATTTTTGTTCAGGATTAAGCAATACTGCCCATACACGAAATATTGTTATGAAATCTTTGACTCAAAGGCATGGGCATGGAGACTACTAGATCCAGTACTATTGCCTTGTTCAGCCTTCCTGCTGACTAACCAACAACCGATCACCGCGAGGGGCTCAATCTACATGCTTTTGAATAACAATCAAGTCTTAAAATTTGAGGCATGTTCTGAAAAATGGACAACCTTTTCCCCACCTATTCAAACCCTCGATTATCCATGCAGCGATGCTACAAGGAAGCTCGTAAAGTACAAAGGCAAGTTGGGGTTTATTTGTGAGACACAAAGTCGACGTAAAATTTGGGTTCTGAGATCAGTCGATGATTCATGGGAGGAGAAACTTGATGTGTTTGACACTGAAAGAAGTTCATTGGATTTGGAGGCCATATATGAGTCAGAGACGAGGGTTAAGAATAATGATTACAACACACTTCATTCAAATCAGGTTTTCACCTTCCGATCCGATTTTGAGCCAGCAAACTTTTGATCGTTGATGGTCGACGAGAATTCATTATATCTGAACTGCATATGGAGAATTCATATTTGTATGTATGTTCTCGCTCTTTTAGCATTATTTCCTAGAGTTCGAATATAAATGGAAAAAAAAACGGATTTGATCAGTAGTTACCTTATGTTTTTGATTCATTATTTTAATATTTATGTTTAGTTTAGTATGGTTAAACGAGGAAAAGAGGAGTATATAAACCTTACTTAAATGTAATAATTAGCTCAACCGTAAATATTGATTATTCTTTCATATCCAAATTACGATTTTGTTGTTGTTGGTTGAAAGTTTCCCGGTTTAAATAATTTTCCTGACTCGGTAAAATTTTGAGAATATTACCCATCTATATATACTTTTGACCAAATGATTACAATATTCAAATTGCAACCGTTTGTATAAAAACATGGAATGAATCTTCAATCAAAGTTTTTAACTTTAATTCAAGGGAAAATGACATATAGGCCCTATAATGTTTTTAGGGTTTATCCATTTAACCACTTAACTTATCTTTTAGCCTAATAAGAGAACAAACTCTTTTTTATTGGGTCTATTAGGTCATTTTGGAAGAATTGAAGGGGTAAACCGGTTATCCCTTGCAACATAAGCTTTTCATATGACCCCACTTCCCTTGATCAATGTGTAATAAATCATCTTAGTTTTAATCTTCAGATACCTAGAAATTAGATCTTACACAAATCCATGTCAACATTTTCCTGGTTCTTACGTCCTTCGCGTTCGTCTTTCATAAACTACCACAATCTTGGCATGGTGCTGGAGGAAGTAGGCAGCGATTTTTGTTATCTATAGAGAGTGATGGGTGTCATCACCTATCTCCACCAAATCTTTGCTGATCTTTAACCCTTTTAATCTTTTTTCATCTTCCTCTTGATACAAACTTATGTAATTAATGTAAGAACAATTAGCCTAACACAAAACTAAATCCACCACCATCCTACACTCCACCTCGATAAACCCACATGCCAAATTATATTTGACCCCATAAAAATCTTGCAGAGGATTTTAGGGTTCATGAAATCAAACCCATCAATATCAAAGGGAAACACAACATTAATCATTTGACTCTGAACAAAGGGAAATACAACATTAATTATTCGACTCTAAACATAAACCCATTGAGTGAAATAAACAGGGCATACCTTACAAAATCAATACTTTTTTCACACTGTAATTTAAACCGCTCAATAATCAGGTGTGCGTGTGTGTATCTCTTAACCTGATACAACCCTAGAGATGAAATCTAGAGCCTTTGATGACGAAACAAACAACTCTAAATCCTAATAGCAACTACGAGATCATCATAAACAAAAATGCATCAAATCCTAACCCCCGTGATGTCCGACTAGATGCAAAACGCATTTGCTACTACAATGAATCTATGAAAATTTTGTTACGATTATATTTAATATTCCATTTTCGCCATAAATCAATGAAATTTAATCGGTTGAATTGAAAGAGGGATCACAGAAAGTTTACCGGAAGGGGAAGGCACCGAAGCAGTTTGTTCCAGTGAGGATGATGGGTTTGTGTTTGGATCTGTTAACAAGGAAGTTGTCAAAAGTGATGTTGACTTTCCAAAGGTTGATGTGGCAGAAATAGCTGACTTGGCATTGAAACCGGCTAAAATAAGTTATGGTGATTAAAAACACAGGTTGCTTCCTATCTTATGCCCCCATAAAGCAACAAAAATACTTTAGGGACATAAAAGGTCAACCCTAAAAAGTTCGTTGGACCGTTGTGTCATTTTCCCTTAATTCAAAGAACATGACGGACCCAAAAATTGATTGATGGTGTTGCCGGTTTTTTTTTTTCAGTCAAACATAATATAAAATCGAAAAATAATTCATTACGTCTAATACAAATAAGCGATCAATTACATAAAAGTTAAAAACATAACAACAATCTATCATCTATTACAATTTAAAATTGTCATATCGTATATACATCTTTTTAAAACCGTTTTATTACCTTTTCATTCTCAACTTTCACAAGTGTTTCAATCTCAACATAGCAAAGCAAACACGTCGTTCAAAAACTCATCGCTAATCTTGGTGCGCAAGTCGGTCTTCAAGAGCTTCATCTTCGAAAAATATTTTTCTACACTTGCGGTCGCTATATGTAATATCAAAGCCAACTTTAAAAGCTTATTGAAACATCCAAAAAATAAGAGCCAAAAAGTTCATTTTTAAAATTAATAAATCCAGTATTCCAAAACATTGTCATACAAATCTAGATAAACAAATGTATCAATCATCATGACATATCAAAGTAAATCAAGAAAATACGGAACGATCTGGTGTGTGCCCTGCAATTATCCCGAGTCATTTCTTTTGGAACTTGAAGTACCTGAAACATAGACTAAAAACCGTAAGCACAAAGCTTAGTGAGTTTCCCAAGATATCACATACTATATATATATATATATATATATATATATATATATATATATATATATATATATATATATATATATACTAGTTGTTTACCCGCGTCAAGCGACGGGTGTGAATAATTTCTTTCAGAAATTAATTTCTAGAGACGATTAGTGTTTTTGCGAAAATGGTTTACTACATCTAAACAATTATCAATAAGAGTAATGCTAGTAGAAATGAAATCAATACGAATTAAAAACGAAAATTTTGGATTCTTTACAAATTAATATGAACTCATGATTGAATGTGCATTATAAATTGTGCAACACTTCTTTATACACCTGCACATTTAATGCATACACTTCACCATCATTGAATTGTTCGTCAGGGTTCACTAATACTTTTGTATTTGGTTTTTGGGTAATTTAGTTCAAGTGCAATTAATTCTTATACATATTGCAGTATTGAAATTATGACTAAGATCGGTATCCGTATCATATATGATTTGCGTGAAGTGTATGTGAGAGAGGAAGAGCGATGATGGTTCGGTGGTCCGACGATGATGATAGCAATGGATGGTGGTGATCAAGATGGCAAGTATAGCTTGTGAGTGTCATGTTTAGATCTAGGTGATTTAGGGTTAGACATTTATATGCATAACTTGTTAAGAAATTATAACAAATCCATTAATAAATCTCTAAGAATGTTCACAAAAAAACAGAAACATGGAGTACAAATGTAAACCTACTGAAATCCCCAACTTGAAAATGAACAGTTGGGATTTTTTACAAATATATAAGAACACATGATTGATTATGCATTATTAATCGTGCAACACTTTTTCTGCACTTTATTTGATGCATACTTCACTCACATTGAATTGTTCGTCAGACTTCTCAAATACAATTGTATTGGCTCATGATATCTCTTTCGATAATGCCACATAAAGTTTGCCATGCACAAAACTGATTATAGATGATAAATACCTATATTTGGAATTATTTGTCCCCAAACTTTATTGATTGTCATCACGAAACATAATAAAATTGAAAATTATTTTCTCTTTAGCTTGATGGGAACATGTCATTTTCAAACAGACATAGATGAATCCTTAGCAAAAATAACCTCTTTCCATCATGTTGACAAACAACTATTTTAGCAGCAATGACGTTGTGTTGAAAACATTTACATATTAATCGAGTGTCGTTACACAATCCATTTGATGAGTCGATATTTTGTAAGAGTATTATCAGGCATCCAACTTTTAGTCGTAGATAATGAGTGGGTAAATCACTAATATTGAGCGTGTTCAAGAATTCCATGGGATAGAAGTTATTTATATCGTCTTTATCCAAACTATAGTAAAATTTATCCTCATTAATCTCATCTACACTATCATTTCTTGTGGATAATATTTCATGTGAAATAATATCATTAAATGACTTATCTTTTTCAATGAACGGAATTACCATATTATTAGAGATGTGAATAAAGTTTCTGTGGAATGTATATCAAATAAAAATGTCATTTTGATTGGAGTTTTATATTTCTTTATTCAGATAAAATATTAAGCATCGATGACAAATAATATCTAGAACGCAAATTGCATACTTCATCTTTATATATAAAACATGATACATTATACAAAAAAAATGCAATGTATTATAAAATAATTTCATTTAAGGTTTTGGATCTTAGGGTTAAGGGTTATGAATTTGGTTTATGATTTATTGTTTATGGTTTAGGAATTTAAGGTTAAAGTTTAGGTGTTCAATGTGGACGAGATAAAAGTTGTTTGATGTGTAGTGTTTAGGGTTTAAATTTTAGTATTTAATTACAATATTATTTTAATACGTATAATTAGTTTCAAGGCCACTTGAATATTCGTGTGATTAAGGTTCCCAATTTTGGTGCTATTAAAGTCGATAAGTTGTATTTCTTACAGTATAATAACTATTATACATTAGTTTTTTTTTTTTTTTTTTTTTTTTTTTTGGTTTAATCGGTTTAATGGTACAATTCCATATTTTTAAATATGATAAAAAGGAAAAAGTTTATTATTAATAAATGAACTAAAGAGATGTAATTTTCTTTTCTCAAAAAATAGTAATTTCAATTTCTAATTTTAAAAGTTTATTTGATGAAATAATTTGGTTTAATAAAGAGGTAGTTAATGGTTTCATGGTTCCATGTGAATTTAATATTATTGATTTTGATATCGCTTTATATATTTATTATCATAATAATGTTAATATTATTTAATACACCGTTCTTAAATATTATTGTATCGTTTTACGAAGATAATATTGTATGGTTTTACAAATTTTTGTGTGATGAACGTAGTAAAATTTATACTATCACAATATATATGGTGCTACATGAATTCTCTTGAAATTGGTGTAAAACAACTATGAATTAAGTAAAACAAATAGCACATCTTATTGCTTGATACAACAATTACCAATTAAGTTAAACAAATAGCACTCTTGATTCTTGCGATGCATCGTCGATTAAAACCTTGTATTATAACTCAAATAATATTAAAAAAAAAAAAAAAAAAAAAAAAAAAAAAAAAAGAGAGAGAGAGAGAGAGAAAAATCAATGATTCCAACATATAGTCAGCTTAATCAAAAGGAGAAAACTTGTGTGGATTTTTTGACTATAAAGTTCTACATGTCCCACCACTTGGCATACCATTTGGATTTCCTTTTAAAGTTTGCACCAGAGCCACCAATGCATTTTCACCACACCATCATCATTTATAACATTAACATGGCATCTTTATGGATTGATGACCATACTAAGAGATTTTTCCTTGATTTATGATATAACCTGCAAGAAAACATATATTTTTATCCACATTCTGAAAGAAAACATAGAGTTAAGCATACATTTCCAGTTAAATCCATATAGTCAGAGATGCAAAATAAGGAAGAATGAAAGACCAACAAAATAAGGTGTAAAACTTCACAATTTCTCTTTATAAGATATGAATTCATCTCATTACTTACATCAAAACCTTCTTAAAGCTACCCAACTTAACATGAACATAAAGGTAAAGGTCAGAATGACAATATAAGTCAACAAAAAAACATAAACAATGTCAATGACGGAATACATCACAAACCGAAAAGTAATTAGCAATAAAGAAAACGACCATTCCAGGATTTTTCGGTATTCCATTTTCAAGAAATGCCTAATAAATGGCATGATTTAAAGATTAGTTTTTCTCAATATTTTACCAAATCTATCAAAACAAATTGGAAATTCTTACATTCATTATGCACAAATTATAAATATTTATTCAGAAAGCAAGTTTTTCTTGGTGGGTGAGAATCATTAGCTCTACTGATGCAAGCTTCCTTAGTAGAAGCCTGGAGGATTAATAAAAAAATCGATTAGAAATTTGTTTATAGAGTAAAGAATTTAAAATTAATATGATTACTCTAATCTTTATATTAAAAAGAAAGAAGAAAATAGGAGACAGTACATAGCCTCCCAATACATAGCTTCCTAATACTTTTTGTAAAAAAATGTCAGTTTTAGAGCTTAGCATATAGTTCAAATGATACATGTGTGTGGTTATGTCAATTCAAAGGTCCAAGATTGTTAGTCAAAAGTTTACCTTGCCCCCTAATGTAGTGCTTTGAACTTCTGATGCAACTAAGACATTCGATAAGGAAAATGCTACAAAGAAAACTTACTCTAAAAGCTTCAAACCTTTTAATTTGAATCCATTCTTCTCAAACCCAAAATTATTTCCAGTAGTGACACCAAGAAGGAACATGCCAAGCAACTCCATTTAATGGAACAGGTGGGAATACACGGGCCTTCATACCATGCAGGAATGGAGAGTAGATTGAAATCGAGGATAGGTGTGAAGACGCCATCATAAGGTGCTGATTATCTCCAATTCTTTAAAAATGAAAAGGGTGTGGTAAATTGAGAAACCTAACAAAAATGAAATCAAAATCAATATCCAAAAACAAAACAAAAACCTTAAAATCAAAAGAAGAGAGATTGTTAGGGTTTAAGAGGGGTGGTCAGCAAAAAAGGGGATATAGGAACACAGATGCACAAAAAAGTGTGAATGAAAAGGAAGAGGAAACAGCAAAATCGGTGGTGTTTTATGGTGTGAGAATGAGGTGGATGGTTTAAGGTGGTTACCACAGTGAAGAGCTACAGTGGCTAGGGCGGTGAAGAATGATAGTGGTTAAGATGGTGGATAACGGCTGAAATATGTGGCTAGAGTCGATTAGGGTTTCACAAATAGAGGATGATGGGAAGCTTTGGTGTTTTATAGACTTGATTCGCTGAAATATAGGGAATGAACGAATTATTCAACTTAGGGATTACAAGGGACGTAGTCAAAATCCCGGAAGATAAGCTTGATAAATCATTCTTCAACTCTTATCTTGACTTATTCTATTTGTTGACCAAACTAAAAATCATTATTCCGTAACGTATAAAATTATTGTAAATAGTGAAATAAGATTTGTACCTCTTAAAATTCAGCAAAATCTTGTAAATGCTTTTTAAGGTATATATATATATATATATATATATATATATAACACATAACGGGCTCCGCCCATTTGAGTGTAACGGGGCCCGCCCTAACTCGCATAACGGGCCCCTCCCACATACAGTTGATGTAAGCATAACAAGCAATAACATTCAGAATAACCATCGAGCCCCGCCCAGTAAGCATACAAGCATACATGCATACTAGTGTTACACAAACAACGAGTATTCTAACATAACAGATCATGGGTCGGCATTGGTGCCTTCGACCCGCTAAACATGGTGAAGAAACTCACCTCGTACTGCTGAATCACACTGATAAATCCCTAACTGTTGGTCCGACAATCCCCGAGCTATCAGTATCAATAACATCCAATTAACAATTGGATTCCAATCTATAACCATCACCCCATACTTAGTGTAAAAAGACCATTTTACCCTTACCTAGTTTGGTCCAAGACTAAGGCCCAAACCTATAATCTAAAAGGCCCAAAACCAAGTAATCATCCAAGGCCCATACACGGCCTAATTTTTCAAATTGGGCCCAAACCCTTACATCGGCCTTACCCCAAGGCCCACCAATTTTCCTAGTCCAAAACACTTGCACTCATATGGCTTAACAAGTCCCTAAGCATCTAAGCCCAAAATAATGGCCCAAACTTGAAACCCAAAACGTGAAGCCCATCAGACTAAGTACGCGGGGTGTACTCAGCACGTACGTGCAACATACTCGCTTGAGGGATTGTACATTAAGCATACCTACTTGTACGCCCAACGTACTCACCCATTCAGCCAAAACTCGATTTTAACCCTTAATACATTGCTAAAAAAATTATAAAAAAAAAAAAAAAAAAAAAAAAAAAAAGTAGATCTGACTTCCCTGAGTCGGATTATAACGAAAATTTGCTAACTTTACGATCATACATAGCTAAATGAAGCTCTTAAGCTTAAAAAGGACTTAATATGTGACTTAATGCATGCATGAGAACCAATACCCCATAAAGTTGGCACCTTTTTCTTAAGGAACTCCTAATAAGTTCAAATCTAAAAGAATAAGTCCTTCAAATGTCTTAACTCATCCACCAACCCAAAAAGGGACCAAAAGCATAACAAATCAAGAAATGAATAGATCGAATCATTTACAAACCAAGGTATGAACTTAATACCTCAAAATTCTTGCAAAAAAAGTGATGATTCTGGATCTATTGACTCTTCACCAAGCAAAGCACCTTCAATCTTTTGTACTTCCTTCACAAAGGGCAAAATAATCACCTAAATTTTCTCAAGATCTCAAGAACACCACAAAAAAAGGCTTAAGGGTCGATTTAGGGTTTTAGGAGGTTTGGGGGGCTGGTAAATAGGTCAACCCTAGGGACTTAAGGGCTTTATATAGGGTGCAACACCCTAAATTAGGGTTTTCTTATCCACCAAGTATGCTGAGTGTAACCCTCGTACGCCCAGCGTACGAGGCTTTGGATCCGCAACCAACCTGCTAACTACGCTCATGTACGCCATTGTACACCTCGTTTACTGGACCTCACAATAGTACTGTAACGCCTATGTTTCTGGGCTTGTCATTATTATCAATGTATTAGTGTACGTTAACCTTTGTAACCCATTTTGAAATAATAAAAATGTATTATTTGAGTATTATATGTTTTGTGCTTAGTTGTGTGGCTTAAATGAATTAAGAATAAAAAATAAGCGTCAAAATAAAATAGTAGATAAAGCCGATATCTTTGGATAATGTTGTTGTAGTTAAAACGAGGTTTCCGAATATATAAAGAATGTTGAAATCCGAGTTATAACGAAGAAGTTATTATCTATCGAAGTTTCGGGATAGAAATCGGCACGACGCCAAATGACGTAAAATACGAATTTAAGATAGAACAATATATAGCCTTAGTAATCTAAACGAAAGTTGAAGAGTTCTTTAAACCAAGATCGTGCATAAAAAGAACGCTCAAATCTGACTTCGTATGAGGAAGTTATGGTTTTCTGAAGTTTCAACTTAGTAGTATGCAGCCCGGATACTCGATTTGAGATCGAGCGGTTTTTAGCTGAAACAATCTAAACGAGAATTGAATATCTCGTTAATAGTAGTGAAACGATAAAAAGATAGGCGAAAACGGACGTCGGATGAAGAAGTTATGAATTTATAACGAAGTTTTCCTGTCACAGCCTACTAAAAATAATATATAAGTAATATATTTATAATATATTAAAAATGTAACAACGTGAATTTCAAAACAATTTTTTCATTTTTCAAACAACATAAACCATCATTCAATATTCTCAAATCTCATGTTTAGCAAATGTCATCATAATAAAAATATATCCCAAGATCATAAAATAAATATTCCGTCAGTGTGTACAAATCATGCTGACGTCTTCCCACGGTCCTCGCTAGTACCTGAAACACATAACACAACAACTATAAGCATAAATGATTAGTGAGTTCCCCAAAAATACCACTTACACACATACGCCCTTCCAGGTAATGACCTTCCGGTCCATGTGTCTCAGGGGACTTCCGTTCCAACCCGGTAAACCTTCCGGTCCTACCCGTGTCGACCTTCCGGTCCAAAACTCCCTGACCTTCTGGTCTACATCATAATGCCTTCCGGCCCATATCAAGCATAGCATACATAACACATACAAAACAGGCAACTTAACATACAGTGCATATACCTTATAGCATACCAGACCTTTCGGTCACACATAGGTACCCTTCCAGGTACAATATAGTGAGAAGACTCACCTTTGATATCTCGGTAAATCATTGACAAGGTAGAAATACGATCTAGCCTCTGCCTAAACACATAAAGTAATATTCTCATAAATATAACTCTCAAAACTAGACTCTACTTTCTCTAAGATCCCTCAGAAGGATGAAAGACCATTTTACCCCTCCTTTGGCTCAAAGGCCCTCGTTGTTGACCAAACCCTAAAAGTCAAAAAAAGTCAATCGGTCAAACTTTGACCAGACTCGGCGAGTCCACCTGTGTCCACTTAACTCCTTAGTCCCATTTAACACGTTGAGTCCCTCCCTTTACTCGATGAGTCCCCAAGTAAGAATCGCGGGGCTACCCCGACTCAACTCGCCAAGTCCCAAGAACAACTCGGCGAGTACATGCCATGCACAAATTCTATTGACCTCCTGAGGTCAGATCTGTTCCTCAAATCCATATATCTGTCCTTCCCAAGCAATATAATCACGTAAAGTCCAGACCTTGACACTCATATATCATCTAGATGGTAACACTTGGAGATTTTAGCCCAAAAATGGCATCCTAAGGTCATTACTCCCAATATAACTCATAAAGCTCCAAGGGTTAATGTCTCTGGACCTCTTTGAGTCCAGATCCAAAGCATAAACTCGATAAGGGACCAATTGCTCCACATAAACATCCTCAAAAGAGGTTAGAAAATCCTAACTCTAAGTTTCAATACCAAAACTGAAGAAGGTCCAAATAAATACCTCAAGTTGAAGTCTCTGGACTCTGAAACCACTTGACTTACACCTCCTTTAGTCTCCTCTTTCTATTGATCACCTTCTTTTTGCTAAACCAAAGATATAAAGATCAATTATGGCTTCTCCTTCCTCCCAAACGATCTAGCTCACTAAGGGTGCTCTCAAGGGACTGGTAGCCGCAATGGAAGGCTAAGAGTGCCCTTAAATAGGCTCTAACCCTGGAAGATTAGGGTTTCATTAAACAGCGTGGACTCACCGAGTCCACTCATGGACTCGCCGAGTCCAACGCGAACCCGGATATCAATCGCAACCCTACTCGGCGAGTCTAAGCATCAACTCGCCGAGTTCCTTCACAAATTCCAAAAATAAAATATTAAAATAATATACATGGGATTCCGGATGTTACAAAAAATAAAGTCAAAATTAGCCAACGGAGTCTAAACGAGAGTTGTAGATCATAATCTCACCTACGCGTCGATATAAAGAACGTCGAAAATGGAGTTCGTATGCGAAAGTTATGAATTTCTAAAGTTCGGGGCGTGAAACCCCAAAACTGTCAGATACCATGACGTAGCAAGCAGTGCCACAGCATGGCAAGTCTTCTGACACCTCCTGGAGTCCCCCAGACGCAACTTGCGATAAGGCATGCAGTGACGACCAAGCCCACGATGTGGGAAAAGGTGCCACGACATGGCAAGGGCAAAATTTTCCCTATCAATAGATTTGAAGGGCCATCCGTTTAGGGTTGCTATTTTCTCTCCTCTCTCTCCCGTTCTACCTCAATTTACATGAAAAGAAGTACCCCCGGAGCCCCGTTATCATCCCTAGTCCCGAAGCCCGAAGATCCCGAGAAGAAAAGAGTTTCCGAGCCGAAGCTCTGCCTACGAGAAGCCCGGTGTGTGAAGATATTCCAGATTTACCGAAGAATACTACTTCTGCAAGTCGTAGTGCTGTCTGATCATCTTTTGATCAAGTGAGTGTATATTCCTTTTCTTCTAACACATAGATATAAAGTATCTCCGAGTGAATAGGTGCTATGTGTATATAGATATATATTATCTGTTACTTGGAATGAATATGTATATTTGGAACGAGTATTAAATGATTATCTTATCAGTTTATAAGTTGCATATGTATGCATATGTATATTGTTATTGTCACACCCCCAAACCAGAATGGCGGAAACATTCGGGGGTGGATGACTTCACATAGTATCACGACGATTGAATATTGTAAAGAAAGTAACACAACCATCATATATATAACAATGAAAACGTGTATTGTTGCGTTATACATGTTATCAAAAGAATATTACAATATGATGAATAAATGTTTAATGATAAAATCATCCTTTGTGTTCCTTCTTCCAAAAGCTGGTAGTTTACCTGTATCACTGATTCCCTGAGAAATACAAGTGGTTTTGAAAAGTGTCAACAATTAAGTTGGTGAGTTCATGAGTGCTCCGAGTTGAAAAGTATATTCCTTTTGGTAGTAAATTGGTAAACGAGGTTTTTAGAAAATCCAACATTTTCTTGTAAAATGAAAAAGGTTCCAAAGCTGGAAATGTATTAGTAACTTTTATAAACAACAAAGACAATAGTTTAGTATGAAATTATAATGTAAGAAAACTGCGATGCACATATGAATCTCGTAAATCACTCTTGTTTTATACTTTTTATGTGAGTTTTATAACCATACTATTGACACTGACGGCCTGTAACAACATTCTTCAAGTGTTGCAGTGTTATGACATTTGTCACCCCAGACCTGCCGGTCTAACTATAGCTAGTAGTTTAGGTGCGGGATTGTCAATCCCGTATAGATCTATACACAAGTATCACGCTCTCCCTCCAAGAGATTATGGTATATAATACAGGACTTGAAATGCATACAAAAATGTACGTTGAAGTTTAAGTATCTCACATTACCTAGTATAAGTAGATTTACAATGAAATGACCTTACTCCTTTTGAAAGTGTTTCGTTTTTCAAATTGTATAAAAAATGTAGGATTGACTTGCTAACTATACCCATTATAGTTTTTCAGATAGTATGTTCCATTTCGTAGACATAATTTAGTGATATAATCGCCCTTGTATACATAAGATGTTTGTATCGATATTCGAAGTTAGAAATTGCATTTATGTTTAGAAAACGATACTTTTAACGTGTAATGTACTTGTATTTCCCCCCTAAAACATGTAAAAGAATTGAAAAGTAGGGGTATGAACTCACTCGTTAAGTTCGAAGAGAGGGGCTAGAGTTGAGCAGAGTTTCGATCGCGGATAGTTGCGTCGTCGGGCTCTTCGGGGATCTCTGCAACGTAAATCTTTCGTCGGGGGCTCGAGTGCGGAAACCGAGGTGAGAAAAAGGTCTCTGGAGCTGGGAGAATGGCTGAGAAATGGTGAAGGTGTGCCTAAACTCGAAGCTTATGCCTTCCATTTATAGGGCTGGAAAACCCCGTACGCGGCGCGTACGTCCGGAGTACGCGGGGCGTAATGTGGCGTCATGGCTTACGACTCGGGTCTAGCCGGTGTAGCTTGGGCGAGTCGATGGGACTACTGGGTCTAGCCAGCGTAGCTTGGGCGGGTTGATGAGACCCGACTCTGGGTCTAGTACGCGGGGCGTACTCCCAGAGTACGCGAGGCGTAATCCCTGCTTCCGACTTCTAAATTCTGTAACTTTCGCGTACGAGCTCCGTTTTTCGCGTTCTTTATATCCACGCGTAGGTGAGATTATGCTCTACAACTTTCATTTAGACTCCGTCGGCTAGTTTTGACTTTATTTTTAATGATATAATTTTAATAGGCCGGGCCTCCTAAAGTTCGTTAAAATTTCATAGGTTCTTTATTCGACGTCGGTTTTCGTTTGTCTTTTGATTGTTTTGTTACCACCGAGGAGATCTTCAACTTCCGTTTAGGTGGCGATAGCTAAATAACGCTCGATCTTTAATCCGAGTTTTTAGCCCTCTACTACTGTTACGAAACTTTGAAAATTCGTAACTTCTTCATACGAGGTCCAATTTGGGCGATCTTTTTATGCACGCTCATCTTTCAACGAGATCTACGACTTTTATTTAGATACTTTAAGGCAAAAATGTATTTTATTGAGATCCCACTTTTTACGTCAAATTACGTTTTAACGATGTGTCGTAATTATACGAGTGTTTATAATTTCTTTATTATAACTCGGTTTTGAGTGTTCTTTATGTTTTTGGAAACCTGGGCATGATATCTAATATTCGATGCATCCCAACTTAGATACCTGAACACTTTATTTTCGAGGTTAATTTCGTTGTTTTTAGCTTTCGAATGTTTACAGTGCTTTTGTGAAAAATGGGGTTGTCACAGTTATCTACAAAATGTTGGGTAGAAATTGGGTATATAGTTGATGTGTGATAAACTGATGAGAGGCCTCGATGTTGTTGATGTTGACCTAGTCATCTAGCGGAGTATGGATGACGACCACAGACTCTTTCTAGACAGTTCAGTGGAACGCTAGCAGGTTCATAACTTGTAGGTGTTGTGAACGATGTGTTCACCGGTGTACTCTATCCCCCTCATGGTTGCCTTTAGGACATCTATTGCTGAGGAAACCCCTTTGTAGTAATGTCCGTCCCAATGAAAATCCTATATTAGGTCCCTTGTAATAGATGTTGTTTTAGGGACGTAAAGTAAGGATAACAGGAATGGGTAATCGGGTTATTGTTGGTTGGTGAAAATTAAATATAATTATTTATTGTGAGTTGAAAAACCTATATGCTCACCAGGCTCCCAAGCCTGGCCCACTCAGTCTTATTTGTATTACAGGAAGTGGCGCGAGGGCATAAGATGGATGACTCATCAAGTTGTTTTGTTTATGAGTCTGTATATGTATATAACTGTTGTATGGCTTGTAATATGTTGTTTATGCTTTTGGTCTGTTTATCGGAACATGACATCCCGAATATTATTATATAATGAAAATGCATCTCTTGATGAAATGCTTTGATAAACTTTATTTTATCCTATTATGTTTTGGGAAAAATTTCGCAACTCTTTTAAATCAAAAGGATTTACTCTGAAATTATTTTAAAAGCATAAATGAAACCGGTCTTTTCTGGCCGAGATTTTGGGGATGTCACAGTTGGTATCAGAGCATTAGTTTAAGCGAATTAGGAATTTGTAAAATTTCTACACTTAAACTTAGAATGCTAAGTGAAGGTTGTTAGATGTGTTTCTATTATATTTCAGACACGAGCACTAGTTTATTTTAGGAGAGTTGGCTAAAATTCTTTTATGTGCTAAATATTATATGTTGCCATATATGATATTATTTGTTCGGATCTATGGTCTGTTGCTGACCGGATATGGAAACCTTATGTGTTTAGGATTCTAAGTGTATGACGACGGTATTAGAACTAGCATGTAAACGTTTCAGAGTGATATGGAAGATCGTAATATCTATCATGAATGAAGATCTAAATTTCACCTTATTCAGCGTATAGATCAAGAATGACAATAACAAGAAGCGGTGTTGGAAACGCAAATGAGAACAAGAATCAACCACCTGTATTTGAACAAGTAGCTGTTGAAGCTGTTGCACCAGAACAGATCACCATGGTTGGAGTGCAAGCCATGATTCAAGCTATGTTAGCCGAATAAAGAGAAGAAATGTGACAGATGTTGCATGGAAATAGGGACGAACCTATCATACCCATTGTGGAACCCGAACTAATTCCCGAACAATCAGAGGAAGGGAACAATAGTCGCATTGTGAGTCACGTTGGGACTCAAGAAGAACGAAGGAATGATCCTGGAAGGAGAAACAACAAGGATGGAGGAAATGATGGGCGTGGGTGTAAGTACAAGGATTTCATGGCATCCAAACCACCATGTCTGTCCGAAAGTCCGACGCCTGTGCAAGTTATGGACTGGATCTCCGAAATAGAGACTATGTTTGAAAGTTGCGAGTGCAACTACCGACAGAAGACCGCTCTTGCAATCCCTCTGTTAAAATCTGGGGTACTAAGCTGGTGGAAGTTACTAGCTGACTCGATGCCCAAAGGAGAAGCTAGCAAGATGTCTTGGGAAGACTTTGTGGAACAGTTGAAATTACAATACTGCTTAAAGCAGGACCTTCTGGAAATCAATAACGAGTTTAAGAATTTGAAGAAGGGAAAGATGAGCGTTACTGAATACGCTGCAAGTTTCACGGAGAAGATGAAACTGGTTTCATACCTAGTTCCAACTGAACTAGCAAAGGTCAACAAATTTGCTCGCGGTTTACCAACGGACTTTGGTCAAATGGTTAAGAAAGCAACAAACTTGAAAGCTACCATCTGGGCTGCTAAGAATGTTGAGACCTAGATCAGGGTGAAAGGTCTAGAGAGGTTAGAGGTTAGTGAAAAGAGGAACTTCGATGTACCTTAGGTTCTAACAAGAAAAAAAAGTTCTCGAAGTCTAGTTCGAGAGGTGGAGGAGGTGAAGTGAAATGGTGCGATAAATGTAAGAAGAAGCATCATGGAAAATGTGAGGTAGTTGCCACATGTTTTAAATGTGGAAAGCCAGGACACTATGCCAACGAATGCACCCTCACCAAGAAAGTATGCTATGGGCGTGGTGAGGAGGGGCACATCTCAAGGGGTTGCCTGAAGAAGAAGAAGGCAACTAGACCCAATATTCCACCAAAGCCGAAGGCGAGAGCCTTCCAGATGACACTGGAAGCTGCTAAAGATGAAGCTGATGTCGCTTCAGGTACCTTTCTCGTTAACAAATTGTCTGCCCAAATTTTATTTGATTCTGGAGCCAACTACTCTTTTATTTCGCATGAATTTGGTAGAAAACTAGCTTTGCCTGTTGATAGACTATATAATGCCTTATTAGTCAAAGTTGCTAGTGGAAAGTGTGTACCTATTAGCCATTGTATGAAAAAATCTTAATTGACTTGAATAGGAATAAGTTTCACGAGGAATTATTGCCAATCGAACTTAATGATTTCGACATCGTGCTTGGAATGGATTGGATTAGCGCCAATGACGCCGAGATATTGTGCAAGAAGAAGATAGTCAAAGTAAACCCACCTAAGAAAGAGTCGTTTATGGTGTATGGAGATAAATGAAGAGTAAATTCTGGAATCATTTCATTGATGAAAGCCAGAAAGTGTTTGGCCAAAGGATGTACATCGTATCTAGCATTTGTGATAGATGCTAAGAAGGAGAAAAAGGCGATGCAGAGCATTCCTGTCATGTGTGATTATCCGGAAGTATTTCCCGAAGATCTTCCCAGATTACCGCCTGATATACAAGTGGAGTTTAAAATAGACTTGTTAACAGGGATGATGCCAATAGCAAAAGCACCTTACCGATTAGCATCGACGGAGATGAAGGAGCTAATGATGCAACTTCGGGAATTATTGGACAAATGTTTCGTTAGACCTAGTTCGTCACCCTGGGGAGCGCTGGTGCTATTTGTAAAGAAGAAGGATGGAAATATGAGAATTTCTATTGATTACAGAGAGCTGAATAAAGCAACGATAAAGAATAGATATCCGTTGCCGAGGATTGATGACCTGTTCAATCAACTTCAAGGTTCGAGCTATTTCTCGAAGATCGATCTTAGGTCAGGATATCATCAGATGAAAGTAAGAGAACATGGTATAGAGAAGACTGCATTCAGAACACGATATGGACACTACGAGTTTTTGGTTATGTCGTTTGGACTAACCAATGCTCCAGCAGCATTCATGGATTTAATGAACAGGGTTTGTAATCCGTTCCTTGATAAATCTGTGATAGTGTTCATAGATGACATTCTAATTTACTCAAAAAGCCGAGAGGAGCATGGCAGACACTCACGAGATGTGTTAGAAGTATTGAAGAAGGAGAAGTTGTATGCAAAGTTCTCCAAATGTGATTTTTGGATTCGAGAAGTCCAATTCTTGGGTCACGTGGTCAACCAAGAAGGGATAATGGTTGATCCAGCAAAGATTGAAGCTGTGATGAAGTGGGAACAACCAAAAAGTCCCACGGAGATTCGAAGCTTTTTGGGATTAGCTGGATATTACCGAAGGTTTATCCAAGGCTTTTCTTCGATCACTAGTCCATTAACAGCTTTGACCCACAAAGGAGCTACTTATGCTTGGAGTGATATGCATAAAGAAGCATTCGAGAAGCTAAAGAAAAAGCTATGCGAGGCACCGATACTTTCTCTACCCGATAGAGTTGAAGACTTCGCTGTTTATAGCGATGCGTCTGGGGTTGGATTGGGTTGTGTTTTGACGTAAAGAGATAAGGTGATCACGTATGCATCTCGACAGCTGAAAGAGCATGAAAAGAACTACCCGACTCATGATTTGGAGTTGGCAGCGGTAGTTTTCGCTCTAAAAATATGGAGGCATTACCTCTATGGCACGAAGTGCAAACTTTTCACTTATCATAAGAGTCTCCAATATCTCTTTAGTCAGAAAGAATTGAATATAAGACAACGATGCTGGCTAGAATTACTTAGATACTACGATTGTGAGATACTTTACCACCCCGGTAAAGCAAATGTTGTAGCTGATGCTCTCAGTCGGAAATTCAATCTTGAAAGGAAAAGACCAAGAGCGTTGAGAATAGAAGTTGTCACGACAATTGTGGAGAATATAAAGAAACCACAAGAAGAGGCTTCTGAGAAGAATGACTGAAAGGAAGAGCGTTTGGGAAAACATTGGTGTTCGGTATAAACAGACATGGACTGAAGGTGTTCCAAGATCGAATTTGGATACCTAAGACAGGAGGAGTCAGAGATCTTCTGATGAAAAAAGCTCACAAGACGATATACTCGATTCATCCTGGTAGCACTAAAATGTATAGGGACTTAAAACCCTATTACTGGTGGTCGACGATGAAGCTTGATGTTGTGCTAGAGTCAAGACACAACATCAGAAACCGTATGGGAGTTTAGAACCTTTACCTGTGCCTATGGGTAAGTAGGAAGACATTGCTATGGATTTTGTCACTAAACTACCCAGAACGAAAAGTGGTCACGACATGATTTGGGTGGTCGTTGACCGATTCACTAAGAGTGCGCATTTCATAGCAGCCAATGAGAAGTGGTCTATGGAAAAGCTTGCGAATTCTTACATGAAGGAAATTGTGAGGCTTCACGGTGTTCCGTTAACGATTATATCGGATCGTGACAGTCGTTTCACCTCAAGGTTTTGGAAAAGTCTACAAGAGAAATTGGGTACCAAGTTGTGTTTGAGTACAACTTACCATCCACAGACTGATGGTTAGAGTGAAAGAACAATACAAACACTCGAAGATATGTTGAGGGCATGTACCCTGGAATTCCAAGGTAATTGGGATGAACATTTACCTTTGGTAGAATTTTCCTACAATAATAGTTTCCACTCAAGCATTAAGATGGCACCTTATCAAGCATTGTAGGGGCAGAAGTGTCGTACACCGTCTTGTTTGATTGAGGCTGGGGAAAAGCAGTTTATAGGACAAGAGATAGTCCATCAAACTGCTGAAAAGTTGAAAATAGCTCAGGATCGTCAATAGAGTTATGCTGACAACAAGCGAAGACCGATGACTTTTGAAGTTGGAGATTCAGTTTTGCTTAAAGTCTCACCGTGGAAGGGAATTATAAGATTTGGTAAAAGAGGAAAATTAAGTCCAAGGTTTATTGGACCGTTTAAAGTTCTTCAGACGATTGAGAATCAAGCTTACAAGCTCGAACTACCAGAAGAACTGAATGGAATTCATAACACTTTCCATTTGTGTTATTTGAGGAAGTTCACGGGAGAAGTTCCCGACATGATTCCACTTTCGAAGTTGAGAATTGATGAAAACAAGAGGTTAATTGAAGAACCGGAGGCAATCGTTGATCGAAAAACTAAGAAGTTGCGATGCAAGATGGTTGAGTTAGTGCTTGTCCGATGGAAACACACAAATGGGTCGTATCTCACCTGGGAAACGGAGAGTGACATGATGAGTCGCTACCCGCAGTTGTTTGTTGATGTGTGATTTCGGTGACGGAATCATTCTAAGGTGGAGAGAATTGTAACGCCTGTGTTTCTGGGCTTGGCATTAATAGCAATGTATTAGTCTACGTTAACCTTTGTAACCCATTTTGAAATAATAAGAATGTATTATTTGAGTATTATATGTTTTGTGCTTAGTTGTGTGGCTTAAATGAATTAAGAATAAAAAATAAGCGTCAAAATAAAATAATAGATAAAGCTAATATCTTTGGATAATGTTGTATTAGTTGAAACGAGGTTTCCGAATATATAAAGAATGCCGAAATCCGAGTTATAACGAAGAAGTTATGATCTGTTGAAGTTTCACGATAGAACCGGCACGACGCCGAATGACGTAAAATACGAATTTAAGATAGAACGATATCTAGCCTTAGTAATCTAAACGAAAGTTGAAGAGTTCATTAAACCCAGAGCGTGCATAAAAAGAATGCCCAAATCTGACTTCGTATGAGGAAGTTATGATTTTTTGAAGTTTCAACTTAGCAATATGCAGCCCGAATACTCGATTTGAGATCGAGCGGTTTTTAGCCGAAACAATCTAAATGAGAATTGAGTATCTCGTTAACAGTAGTGAAACGATAAAATGATAGGCGAAAACGAACGTCGGATGAAGAAGTTATGAATTTATAACGAAATTTTCCTGTCCCCGCCTACTAAAAATAATATATAAGTAATATATTTATAATATATTAAAATAAATTCAAAATTAGCCAACGGAGTCTCAACGAGAGTTGTAGATCATAATCTCACCTACGCGTCGATATAAAGATCGTCGAAAATGGAGTTCGTATGCGAAAGTTATGAATTTCTAAAGTTCGGGGGGCGAAACCCCAAAACTGTCAGATACCATGACGTGGCAAGCAGTGCCACGGCGTGGCAAGTCTTCTGACACCTCCTGGAGTCCCCCAAATGCAACTTGAAATGATGCATGCAGTGACGACTAAGCCCACGACGTGGAAAAAGGTGCCACGACATGGCAAGTGCTAAATTTGCCCTATAAATAGATTTGAAGGGCCAACCGTTTAGGGTTGCTATTTTCTCTCCTCTCTCTCCCGTTCTACCTCGATTTACATGCACAGAAGTACCCCCGAAGCCCCGTTATCATCCCTAGTCCCGAAGCCCGAAGATCCCGAGAAGAAAAGAGTTTCCGAGCCGAAGCTCTGCTTACGAGAAGCCCGGTGTGTGAAGATATTCCAGATCTACCGAAGAATACTACTTCTGCAAGTCGTAGTGCTGTCTGATCATCTTTTGATCAAGTGAGTGTATATTCCTTTTCTTCTAACACATAGATATAAATTATCTCCGAGTGAATAGGTGCTATGTGTATATAGATATATATTATCTGTTACTTGGAATGAATATGTATATTTGGAACGAGTATTAAATGATTATCTTATCAGTTTATAAGTTGCATATGTATGCATATGTATATTGTTATCTACAAAATGTTGGGTAGAAATTAGGTATATAGTTGATGTGTGATAAACTGATGAGAGGCCTCGATGTTGTTGATGTTGACCTAGTCATCCAACGGAGTATGGATGACGACCACAGACTCTTTCTAGACAGTTCAGTGGAACGCTAGCAGGTTCATAACTTGTAGGTGTTGTGAACGATGTGTTCACCGGTGTACTCTATCCCCCTCATGGTTGCCTTTAGGACATCTATTGCTGAGGAAACCCTTTTGCAGTGATGTCCGTCCCGATGAAAATCCTATATTAGGTCCCTTGTAATAGATGTTGTTTTAGGGACGTAAAGTGAGGATAACGGGAATGGATAATCAGGTTATTGTTGGTTGGTGAAAATTATATATAATTATTTATTGTGGGTTGAAAAACCTATATGCTCACCAGGCTCCCAAGCCTGACCCACTCAGTCTTATTTGTATTACAGGAAGTGGCGCGAGGGCATAAGATGGATGAATCATCAAGTTATTTTGTTTATGAGCCTGTATATGTATATAACTGTTGTATGGCTTGTAATATGTTGTTTATGCTTTTGGTCTGTTTATCGGAACATGACATCCCGAATATTGTTATATAATGAAAATGCATCTCTTGATGAAATGCTTTGATAAACTTTATTTTATCTTATTTTATTTTGGGAACAAATTTCGCAACTCTTTTAAATCAAAAGGATTTACTATGAAATTATTTTAAAAGCATAAATGAAACCAGTTTTTTTTGGCCGAGATTTTGTGGATATCACAAGTACGCCCTACGTACTCCCTATGTACACCTCGCATACTAAGGTTATCCTTAAACTCAAGTTCCTTCCGAAGGCCATAACTTCTACATTATAAGTAGGGGTGAGCATGGGTCGGTTTGGGTCGGTTTTGACCTAAAACCGAACCCAACCCAATAAAATCGGTTTTCAAAAAAATAAAAACCGAACCATAAACCCAAACCGTCGGTTCGGTTTGTTGGTTTTCAGTTTTGTCATGGGTCGGTTCCGGGTTTAAACCCGAACCCAATGATAATCCCAATTAAACTGATTTGAGGCTTGATAGAGGTTAACGATTCCTTATATTAAGGGTGAAACATGCGCAACTTTGATACACCCATCGATGTGGGATAGATCAAATTGCAAATTAAAATAGAAAAGTTAGGGAAAACTTTGGATGGCAGCAAGATTCGAACCCTTGACATCATGTTCAAGGGGAAGGCGCTCAACCGCTGGGCCAAGAGCGTGTTTGTATATCTAATTCGCGCCTCAGATATATATATATATATTCTTATGATTACATATAAAAAAACATGGCACTCAACCATTGAGTCGGTTTCTCGGGTTGGGTGGGTCGGTTTCTAAGCAAAAACCGAAACCGAACCCGATTTTTCGGTTTTTAAAAATTTGAAACCCTAACCGTCGGTTTTGCTTCGGTTTCGGTTTCGTCGGTTTTGATCGGTTTCCTGGTTTCTTGGTTCGGGTTTGGTCACCCCTAATTATAAGTTCGATTTCGATGATCCTTATATCCATGAAAAGGTAATGAGAAGCTCTATGCTTTTATCAAATCATACTTTCCTTAAAATTTCCTGACCAAAAATCCAGGTTCCATAAAATCCTGAGCTGGCACTTTATCGAAATAGCCCATTGGCTCCAAAACACAAACCAAACACCCGGATTGTCTAAATTACATTACCCACGTCCAAATAGGAAACGATTTGGGACAGGGCGTTACAACTCTCCACCACTTAAATTAGATTTCATCCTCAAAATCATTCATTACGATCCCAGGCACACCAGATTGCTTGAGAAACACAACCATAACCCTAAGTACACAACAACCTTCCCAAAGGAAACTGAGCTGAACTCTAGCAAAGCTCTCCAAACCAGAAAATGAATGAGTCCTATCCTACCCTAAAACAATCCCATGCATAATAGCCACATCTACTCAACCTGAACTCTGAAGTCCCAAACTGGTCTGACTCCCTGACAGACCGCTCGTACTGAACCATTATTAATTCTATTTCACTTATCAATCAGACTGACTACTTAACTTCTGATTACTTGAGATTCCCACTATAAAACAGAATCACAGACCATCCGCTGCTACTGACAACCTTTCGCTTGACCAAAAAGGATTAGATATTCCTTCGAGAGAAGACTCATCCTGATGATAACAATTCCATGACTATAATGAACAACGTGAGACAAACTGGGAGATAAGCCTTCGAGTGCTAAACAAGACACTACTTCCTTTAACTGCTGAACCAATACACCATTGCTGAGATTCCGAAACCCCATACATGCCTGACCCCCACACACGTAGAACCAATCCAAAACATAATCACAAGAGCCTGATCTACCATCAAAATTGAAACCATCGTTTAACCCTGAACCCTTCAACTAATACCCTTCACATACATATTCCTTAATTCATATCATATTGAATGAAGACCTTGCACATAAACCCCCATGATTCCCAACATGAGTTCCCACCTAAAACCACCTCTGTACCTAATTCATATACCGAGATCTAGGGATCTACAATTGTGTTTCCCCCAAAACCTTCTGATTCACGGCAACCCCTCACTAAACTGGGATATAAAGGTTCCCACACCATCATTGAGACTACCAGTCTCCGCACCCGTTCTAGTCACCAAGTTCCCAAGCGTCCAAATGACAAGGATGTCCTATCCTCAATATCCTTCTGCACCACTTACTAACCACACACTCAATCCTACAAACCAAGATCCATTACCTTGACCCAACGGTCTCTATCAGGTTTCCACTTGCATTACCATAAACACACAGGCCTCACTCTGGGGTCCCACCGAAACTATACCATGGAGATGCCTCGCCCACAAGTCCCACCTATCTAGAGCTACACATGCCCGACTCCTCCTTGGACCCCAATGGTTCTCATCCTAAAACAAAGAAATGCTTCCTGATAATCCTAACCATTGTGCCTAAGGCAATAACGGATCTCCTTTATACCTTTGATAGCCTACCTCAAAGTAGTGAATGCTACGATCCCAATACAGACTTACTATATCAACTCGATCCTAGTACATATTTAAATTCAAGTATTTTGGTATTCTACTATGGGACTCGGCGAGTTGGAGGCCCAACTCGTCGAGTAGACTCGACATTATGCAGGGGTTTTATTGATCTACTCGACGAGTCGGGGGATCAACTTAACGAGTAGGAGCTATCTAGACAAAACCCTAATGTTTAGGGTTTGCATCCTATTTAAACACTTTATCTCATCCCAAACCAGCCTCCATCACCCCTCCCAACTCAGAGAAACCCTAGATTGAAACCCTGACCTTGTTTGAGTGATCTTGAGCCATTTTTGTGTGTTTTGTGGTGGTTTGAAGTTTGAAGAAGAGAAGGAAGCATGGAATATCAAGAGAAGACTAGTAGATCTAGAGGTTTTTGACTTATTTCCATCCCATTCAAGGTAAAAGGATTCAACTTTGACTTCTCATTTGATAGATCTCCTCCAATGCTTAGATCTTATCATTTTGGGTCATTTCTAAGGCCATATTCGGATTGAGTGTATATCATGAAATTACACTTCAAATCTTGAACCATTGATAGTTCCCATGGCATAAAGGTGCCAAATTTATAGCCATGGGAAGCCCATGCATCTTATAGGTTCATACAATGCATGGATTTCATATAAGCATACAAAGGCATCTCTCTTAGATCCTTAGCTATAATCTAGCATGCGAATCACATAATCATATCATATCCCATAACAAACATGTATTGGTATTTTGGGAACCACTTACTTGAGCTCGGCCGATTGCACGCATCACACCCCTTTCTTTTCAAAGTTCTTTTCTCTTTCCAAATTCCTTTCAAAATTCTTTTATAAAAATGAATTTTCTTTTGCAAATTTTCATACCAAGTCCTCAGTTTGATTCCAGACACACCCGGGAGTGTGTTCGAATCCCTCAAACCAAGGCTCTGATACCAACTTGTAACATCCCAAAATTGAAGGCCAAAAATTTTATTTTTAATATAAGAAAACCTTTAATAACTTTGTTCCAGACATTGAAAACATTTCAATTAAAACAAATATTATAGTCTAATCCCAAAGGTCACATAATGCGGAATAACATGGGTGAATGCGATGCGATCGTTCCGAGCTCCTTATTCTTGAAAACTGAAAATACATGAAACCAAAACTGTAAACCGTAAGCATGAAGCTTAGTGAGTTCCCAAAATACCACATAATATACATATGAACTGGGCCATACATGCCGTATATATTGTGAGTCGTACATATCAAACATATCCATAATCAAGTAATGTGTTATGTGCCAAACATAGTCTTGTCGTTATGTCACAGGCCGCACGTGGTCTTTCTTGCCAAGCCTGGGGCCACCCCCTCGGTCTTACACACAAGTGCCAAGAGTCACCTCCTGGTCTTCCATGCAAGCATCACAAAGAAAACTAGCATACATACTAATCTACTTAACTAATCAACATATAGTGTGCTAGGAGCCACATCTTGGTCTTTCATACATAATGGCATACAGTGTGCCAGGATCCACCTTTGAGTCTTTCATACATTTTTCCTAGGGCTAACCCCCGTGTATTGCTACCATACATAATAACATACTGTGTGCCAGGAGCCACCTCCTGGTCTTTCATGCATAATGCCTAGGGCTAGCCCCTAGGTCTTCCTATCATACATAAACTAAATGGGTTAACATTGATGCCTTCGACCCATACAAACAGTGCAGAGACTTACCTCTCAAGCTGATTGTAGAACTCTGTGAATAAACCTCTCGTTGTTAGCTGGCGGATCCCCGAACTGCTGGTCTCTCGATTCTCCGAGCTACCATTACCCAAAATGACAATTAGTCCAAATCAATAATCCTCCTTAGGGTAAAAATAACCATTTTACCCTTAGTATAAATTGGTCCATATCTAAGGCCCAAAGCCATTAATACAAAAGGCCCAACACTAGGTAGGCTTGCCAAGCCCACTAGTGGCCCACTAATAGCCTAATTTGCTAAATTGGGCTCAATCCCTTTGATGGGCCTTACCCTAAGCCCAAACATATTCTTAGCCCAAAACATCTGACTTCTGATGGCCCACTAAGACCCAAAGACCCAAAGTCCACTGCTTGGCCCAACCCAAGGCCCAAAACACACCAAACCCATAACTAATGAGTACATAGGGCGTACTCCTTTGTACGCTAAGCGTACTGGCTGAAGGTGGTCTACGCTGCACGTACCTACATGTACGCCTAACGTACTCTTCTGTTAAGCTACTTTTCCCATTAAGTGCTTAATACTCTACTCCGGAAGCTACAATTAAGTCATCTTCAACGTCTTAATCCATAAAGTTGATTACTTGGTGGCTTGCAACCCACCAAATGAGCCTAAACTTGAAATGTGACAACAAACTTCCATGGAAAGGGCTAGATCTCATGGATGGTCACAAATAAACCCTAAAGATTGAAACTTTACTGCTTATGGGACTCACATGACTCTAAGGGTGGCAACCGTGGACCTGGAAAACGAGTTGAGTCATCAAGGTTCATTATTGGGACCTAAAAGGTCCAAAAACTCCATTCACATAGATTTAAGCATACTTGAGGAAAGTTTCAGACTTTATACTTCAAGATGATCTGAAATGGAACCACAATCTTGGATCTACTGCTTCTCCTTTGATCCCCCACCTTGCTATGCTCTTCACTTGCTTGGAAAATGGGTCTACAACCCCAAAATGATCTCTAATGGCCTTCTTAGCTCCAAGAACACTCAAAGAAGATTAGGGTTTCATGAAAAGTGTTTAAGGGTGAGAAGGAGGTTGATCCTTGAGGGTATAATGTTCTTTATATAGTGACATACACTAAAAATTAGGGTTTAGGGACTTTGAGCGTACACTCAACATACTTCTCGTACGTTGGACGTACGTCTCTCCACACCCACATCCATATAACCTTATACGTTAGGCGTAACCCAACTTACGCTAGGCATACCCATCTAAACACACACATGCATTCCTTGCATGCATGGGGCCGCCTTATCACAAAACTCCATTAGGGGCTAAAATTTACCACAACTACAAAGTGCCATAACTCCTTCATTCTAAGTCCGTTTCCAACGAACTTTATATCCATGAAAAAGGTGGCGGGAAGCCCTACGCTCCTAGCCACAACCCTAATCCTAAAACCTTTCGGATAAAACCCGAGACCCATAAAAGACCGAATTGCCCCTACCCTTTGGCTTCCGAGACCACAACTAAGTACTTTCAAAACCGGGTGTTACAATGTGTTTATTCTTATCTGGTTAACGACTACTTAGCAAGGCTTTTAAGTTTGAATTGTTACTTCTAGAAGAAAACTAACAATCCAAATTGCGGGGACTTAATAATGTATAGTCTAGCTTGAAGCTACACCCATACCCTCACTATACTGAACTAAATATGTACCAAACTAGAAATCTATCAGACCAAACATAAACCAAATCTTGTGCATACTGATGCATGGGAATCAAAGAAAACAACTTGTATTATGATGCATGGCAGATGGATCCTTTGACCAATGAGAAACAGATGTTAAATGACTAGTAAGTACATGAAAGTGTACCTTCAGGGCATATGACCATTAATACGATAAGATGGCAAACTTGCTCGGTACATGAAGAGGTCACAACCACCTAACATTGACTATAATTAGGCGATGAGAATCACTCTTCAAGGTACATAACTATATACACATCATATTAATTCTCATTCTGACTCACAATAGAGCTTCTTAAGATCGCTTATGACTTTATCATCAGAGCGTTGGTTCGGGATCCCCTCACGGCCGATTAGCTTACGAGTTGTTTGTTGTCTCCAAGTTGAATAAGGTGAGAAAGAATTGTAAACTCTCGTGGGCTCAACATTACCTATCGGGTGTACAATTTCTTTTAACTTGAACGCATCATCATCATTTAAATCTAACCCGACACGAGCATCGGAAAAAGTTGTGTATCCACTTGATGTCGTTTTGTTCTTTCTCCTCCTTCTCCAAGTAGTTTGGCTTCAAATTCTTTCCATTTTAGACTATGCGATAACACTAATTTCCAAAATTCATTAATCTTGAACGGTTTTTCCAGTGTCCTCACAATACAAATTATACGCCTCTTGAAGATTTTCTTCATCACTTTGACCGCTTCCCCTTTGAATTTTTAGGTTGTTGTATACCCCGTTCATCTTCAAAACATTCTTCGTAGATTCTCGAAACTTTGAAGTTAGTTGGCGTTTAGTAGTTTAGTTATCACAACCCTCATTTCTCTACGAAATCTTTCAGTAATGCGTAGCAAAAAATGATCAATCAATCGTGCATTTCTTTGCTTTGCATCCTCCGGTCGGATTTTGGGGTTGTTGGCATTCATTTTTGTTGTTTAAATGAATAAAACAGAGAGGAAAAGATAAAAGACGAAACTGCACACAAAAGACATCAAGAATGTAGTGTTCTTGATCCCGTTCTCGTCTATCTGATAAATATTTTTAAATTTGGGGTCTTCTTTGTTGTTTTCCATTACAGTGGGGACTAAATTTAAAAAATTTCAAAGTCAAAATGAAAGCAAAAGGTATATACAAGACAATTCCTGGCTACCGGACTGATTTCTGATTATTGCGAGAGGAAATGGGAACGAGAACGAACTTCTACAAGAACCCTTCTTTTACATATAACAAAGATTTCGACCTCAACTCAGTTCTTCAAAATCTAAAAGGTAACAAAAATCCCAACTTTATGTCTTCAATTGCACACAACACGCAATCGTTCTGCTGGTTTGAGGATTTTTATTATTTCAATCTCACAGCTTATAATGCTGCCACCGGAAATCCAACTCCGCCGGATGATGAAACGGTCTCCAGCAAGGGAAAAGGCCTCTTACAATCTAACCGCTGCAAGCGGCGGAGGATTTCACCTTCCATGGCTAAAAGAGACGAAACTGAAGAAAGTGATGGACCCATGTCTCACCATGATTATATTCAGAAAATTAGGTGAATTTGTTGTAATTTAGAAAATAATATTCAAAACCTTATGTGGTGAAATTTAGGGCTCTTATTTGTTTGTGTCGACACAGGAAAGAAGCTAATTCGATTGAAGCCTTTGAGGAATTAACTAATAAAGTGTTGGTACACTCCACTCCATATCATATTTTTCATAATAAAATAATTCTGTGATCTGATTTTCAATTTGATTGCAGGAGGGCGAGGGTTCGGCCTCTGGTGGACGATTGGTGTTGGGGTATGACAGTAAGTTTTTTTGATGACCAAAAATACAATTTCAATATGATTATCACATTAAGTATTATGGGTTCTTAAACAATTTGTCCATGTGTGTTTGTCTTGCTCCTTTGTGTTCTACAAAACACAAGGGAACACAAATATTGAAGTTGTAGTGATATTATGTTCAAACAACAGCTGCCATATTTTCTTCTTCTTCTGTGTGATAAATGGCTTACAAGTCTGTTATATAACTTTGTTTATATATATATATATATATATATATATATATATATATATATATATATATATATATGTATTATAGGTGATGCAAGTAGTGATTTCTCAGAAAGAGAAGAAACCAAGGATCCTCTTCCTGAAAGTGCTGGTTGGTTATTGTCTCTTTGTTTTAGCAATCAATTAAGCTATTGTGCTTATTGTTTTGAAATCTGAACTAAGTTTGGTCTTTTTTTTAGGAAATACAAACAGTGGCAATGATGTAATAAAGGAAAGAAGCTCACAGAGGTTTCCTATTCCTGGAGAGCCTGTATGTGTGGTGTGTGGCAAATATGGGGAATATATATGTGATGAGGTGGCTTCTAATTCTATTATCTATACACATTAAACAGGAAACCTAATTTCTTATTATATTAGTATATTAAAAGTAACCAAAGAAGTAAGAAGGTCTTTTCTCTTTTGATCCTATTCCTACCAGACTGATGATGATATCTGCAGCATGGATTGCAAAGCTGAGCTTTTGGACAATCTAAAAAATTCTCAGGTTCATATGATAAAACTTAAAACGTCAAATCCAATCCACAACTTTTTCAAATTCAAAACCAATAATTGGGACATTTGTAGGGGCCTCCAACTCCAAGCAACCAAATATTAGTCAAGGGACCTAAATTTCAATTGCAACTTTCTGAAACTGACACTTGGGATTTCAACCGTCATCGCTGGTCAACAAACAGATCTATTCTATCTTCATATCAATGGTAGTTGCTTCCATTCATACAAATACAAACATTTGTTGTTAAATCTTAACGAAAGTACTAAATATATGTTTATTATTATTTCTAGTTGGAAATGTAAAAAAGCCGGTCATCTTGCTGAAGATTGTTTAGTCATCATGGAATCAAATCCTGAATCTCAGGTATGTTTTTCATGATAAATCTTGAATCTTGCTGAAGTGTGTATGCTAACGTTTGAGCTCATTAAATTAAACTGCTTGTTTTCTAAGCAGGCATCAAGTGTTATACCTAGGGATCTTCTTGAACTATATAAAAGGTTGTGTGTGTGTGTGTGTGTGTTTTCTTTTGTTGTTGCTTCAAGATATTTACATAATAAAGTGGTAAAATAATCAAGTATTTCATTTGATCTTGTTGACCATATATACCTACGTCTGTGTTTCTTTATGTGCAGATGCCACCAAATCAGCAAGAAATCCACAGGGGCCGGATGTAATGCCTGCAATAGTTTGTCTACTTTGGGGGCCTGCCTTGATTGTAGAATAACATTATGTGATAGGTAACCAACTTTCCTTTTTAGACCATTTTTCCTAATGCATACATATATATATATATATATATATATATATATATATATATATATATATATATATATATATGTATATACAGATATTATTATGATTTAGTGTTTAAAACAAAAGTAATTCTTCCTTCACATGTTGAATTCCAGTGGAGGGCATGTGGTGGAGCATATCCAAACACACCCTTCCCATACCAAGTACTACTCTTTCAAGCTCAACCGTCTTGTGAGTATTCTTAATTTCCCATGTTTAAATAATAATAATAATAATATTTTGAGAATATTATTACATCATGCATCTTTTAGGCTAATAATATATATATATATGTATGTATAAGGTTAAATGCTGTAAATCAAGTTGTAAGGTGACTGATATAAAGGATCTTCTTGCTTGTCACTTTTGCTTCGATAAAGCATTTGACAAGTTTTATGACATGTACAACGCAACCTGGTAAGTACATTTTTATTTTTTGTTTTGCTTTAAAAATGTTGTATAATCTTCAATATGATGATGAAGGAGTTTTTTTTTTTTTTTTTTTTTTAAAATCTTTGAATTATAGGAAAGCAGCAGGAATTTCTATCATCGCTGGCTCCATTTGTTGTGAAGATCACTTTGCTTGGTATGGTTATGGTTTCATACAACATTTTGCACAATAATTAATGTTTTTTTTTTTTTTTTTTTTTAAAAGAAAATTTGCATTAATGTTACAACAGGCATCGGATGAATTGCTTGAATGCGGGCGTGGAAGATAGTGCCTATATTTTTAAAAAGCACAACATGCACATGGGGAGTCAGAAGCGATCTCAGTTGAGTGATTTCATTTTCTAAAACCATTCAGGAATGAAATGGACAAATGGTGTGGATGTTGTAATATTTTAGAGAAAGAGTTAATTGAAAGAGAGAATTTTGATACTCTTATTATTTTGGATCCAAAATCAAATATTGAACACCGAACTAGTCCTTAATTTTGAACGTGGATTGATTCTCTTATATATGTATATGTTTGAAATCCAATCAGTTTGATTTCCATTCATTTTAGTGTATCTATGTGTTATACACTTTATGAATATATATACTAGAGAGAATACTACTTAACTAATAAATGTCTAAAAAGAACGGCAACAAGATAAACATGGTCATATGACAATAACAGAATAACAAAACAAAAGGCTAACTTGTTTACTACAATTTCAAAATTTTTACTAGACTTGTAATTAAACAATGGCTACACAACAATGAATATTTGAAGATCAAGAGAAGTCTAAAACAACAAACACGGTTAACATTAAGATTCTAAAAGTCTAGAGTTATCATTAAATAATTTTTTAATTTTTTAAAATATACATGAATAATAGATAAAGTAGACATCTTAATAATGAAACATATTGAGACGTTAAAAATACTAAAATGAAAAGAAAAAAAAGATATAATTTAATTATTCACTTTAGTTGGTTAACAAAATTCAAAGTTTGAAATAAAAGACCGAATCAAATAAGATTTCAGAAAATCACTCTAACCGAAAACCAAATAAGATAACCATATAAACCAAAATTTATTTGTTTTGGATGATTTATTCGATTTTGATTTTGTGTGTTTTTTTACACATCTACTCTTCCCCAGTAAGATTGGGATGATTGGAGGGGAAAAATAGAAAGAGAAATTAAATATCTTCCTACCATTTGTTTCTATTTTTCTTTTTACCGTATCAAATGTTGATATGTGTCACTTTTAATTACACATTTAATGAAATTAATAATCATTTAATCCACTTGTCAACATTTGATAAGGTAGGAGGAAAAGTAGTAACAAATGGTAGGCGGATATTTAATTTCTCAAATAGAAAATGACGACCGTACCCTTGAAACGTTCTGAATAATCGTATGCGAACTACTCCTATCATGCTTCTTCCCAAATAATCTTCTTCGTTCTGCCTCCGATTTTTTCTTCCTGCGTCTGCGATTCTTCTCTGCATCACCAGGTAAACTCGATTTCCTTTTTTGGCAACCCTTTTCTCCTTCCTGCATCATCGACCCTTGCGGGAATCTTGGCTGCAAGTGGTGAACCTGATCTAGAATTGTAAATATTTGATTTTTGGTTGTGAACCTGATGAAGAATCGTCTATGATTTCCTTTTGACCTGATGAATTTTTTTTATCGAGTCTTGATGACGAATTGATAAATGAGAATTGTGAATATTGAATGACCTAATTTGGAATTTAACCTAAGATTCGCTTCTTTGTTTGGAAAGCATGGGAGGACACGGAGGTCTGAATATTCTCCCTCAGAAACGTTGGAATGTGTACAATTTTGATAACCGAGAAAAAGTTCGCCAAGACGAAGAAGCGGCGGCCAAAGAAGAGCAACTCAAGCGCGAACAATCTCGCAAGCGCGACACCGACTTCCGCGTCGAACAGCTACGCCAAGCCCGCGGATTGGCTTCGGTTTCAGCTTCCTCACACCAATCCACCGCAGCCGATCCAGCACCCACACCCACACCCGAAGCGGAGCCAAAGTCAAAGCATATTAACTTGTTTGAAGGAATCAGGATATTTGATCCGGTTGATGTTGATAATAAGAAGAAGATTGAATTAGGGGATGAGAAAAGGAAAGGGGGATTCAAGAGGATGAAGAAGGAGGCCGAGCCTCCAAAGGTGGTTTTGCCAGAGGATGAGAAGTATAGGTTAGGGTATGGAGTGGCTGGAAAAGGCGTAAAGCTACCATGGTACTTGGAAAAACGCCCAAATGGTGATGATGATGTCCATAACAATGATTCCCAGGAGACAGTAGTAACTAATAGCAGTAAAAAGAAGAGTGTTGAGGAATTACGGGAAGAGAGGCTGAAGAGGGAAGCAAGAGAAAAGGAAAGGGAACGAGCTTTGATGCAGAAACACAAGCACAGGAATGATAGAGGAGGATATTATTCAACAAGGTAAGCTAAGGGTGCTTTTTAATATGTTTGTTTCAGCTTATCAACATGAACTGTATGCGATAGATAGATAATATCATATAAGAGGTAATAACAGATTTTTTTGAATTGCCCTTAGTAAGTTCCAACCTCAAAATTGTAAGTTAACTTTTTTAAAAGCTAGATACAAATTTGACAATGAAAACTAGTGAATAAAAAAAAGTATTGTAGATTGACTGGGTGGTTCCTATGTTAAAGTTAAAACATTTTGTTTGAGGGAAAAAGAATCCAATTCCACCACGATCCGGTGTTTGGTTCAACGATGGAATTGGAATCCTAAATGGGAGAAAATACTTTCCTTCAAATGGGAAGAAGCTGATGGAATTAAAAGGAAAATGAAAGATTATCGTTACGCCCTTTTATTTTTGACAAAACCTATCTAAAAAACCAAACCCTATCTCACGTTCGTTTAATTGCTGAATGATTGAGGGTTGTTGTTTTTCTTGAATCGATTTCTGTGTCCTCCAAAAGATCCAGAGCTGAATGTCCACGAACAGTAGTAATAGTATGTTATTATTATTCAAAAATAAAGTTTACCAAAAACAAAGAATCAAAAAAATTTGTAAGATGGATTCTGTTGAAAGCTAAGCAATATCAACATCAGAAACAAATTTGACCTGCAATTCACCATTGGCAACAGTATTAATAATATATCATATCACATGAGAGCGAGAGCTCATTGATTAACATTTGACTTTCAGTGTTAAATACAATTACAATTCCAATTCCTGCTCTTGTGATTTTGGTATTCAGAAACCTTCCATTAGGTCAAGATATGTAAGATTGTTTATATACAACCAAGTTGAGGTCACTCGGAATACGATGTAAACTAAAAATTTCAACTTAATTATAAAAACCTATCAACTTAAAAAGAGATAATCAGTAGTTGTAGCCAATGGAGAATCTCACAGTCGATCATTTAGCTTGTAATAGCAAAAGTTGAGAGTATAGGCAGGCTGATAGTTATGGAAAGATGCATTGACTTGGCTCCATTCTTGTTATGCTTTGCACATGAAGATAGATAAATTAAAACTTAAATGGCAAGAAAGACTATGGTCACATCAATCAATAGTAAAATTGAATATGAACTGTTACATGTGTCACTTGGTAAGTTATTCAGAAAAGGCAAACTATAAAAATATAGGGTGATAACAGATACGAGTTAAAACTTGCAGCAGGGAGTGAAAATGCTTGAGTGAAAGGTAATAAAGAAAGGTTAAAGAGGATCTGGGGAAGGCTTCGTCCAAATTGAGTCTCTTTTGATTTCTTAAACTGCAAGTGAAGTTTATATAGAGGGGTGGAATTGGAATTAAACAAGTGAAGTTTATATATATAAGTGAGTAAAAGTGAAATAATATATATACAAGTGAGTAAAAGTGTGATAAAAAGTGCTTCCATTTGTTGAACAAAAGTGGTAGTGAGCTATGTGTTTCTTGCAAACAATGGAGATGTTGGTCCTTTATATACGTGATCAAATGTAGGGTTAACCTAATCAGATAAATGGTCAGGGGAATTTGCTGTCTGTCCAAGGGGTTTTGATATTTAGAGGCAATATACTCGATCTATTTTATCTTTTCAAATTATAATGATTCTAATTGATTATAAATTGTTAAAATGTGTAAAAATATTATTTGGACAATTAGGATATTTTAATTTTTAAGTTGGACAAATATGATATTTTGATTTTAAGTTGGATAATTATAATATTTTGTTGTTTAAGAAGGGTATATATGGAATTATCCATTTTTTCTAAACCATTTAAGCTGCCTAATTTGGTCAAAACTAACATCATTGCAAATCTGCCAAATAGATGAGAGATGGATGTGGTAGCTGATAGAGATCGGAAAGAACAGTTAATTATATATACAATTAAAAAGGATAAATATGATATTTTGATTTTAAGTTGAATAATTATAATATTTTATTGTTTAAGAAGGGTATACATTTTTTCTAAACCATTTAAGCTGCCGAATTTGGTCAAAACTAACATCATTGCAAATCTGCCAAATAGATGAGAGATGGATGTGGTAGCTGATAGAAATCGGAAAGAACAATTAATTATATATACAATTAAATTACAACATTCTTATGAACAGTACCCAACCCTGGGTACTGTTCATCGGATTAGTTTGTCAACCATGATTAGTTTAACCCCTTCTACCTACCGTTCCTTCTTTCACCGCTTCAGATACATCTGCTTCTTCATTCTTTATATTCGGCAATCTCCACCGCGCAATCACTCCACCGATCACTCAAAACCTTCACCAGCATGTTCGGTCCTAAATCACTGTCTCCGGTTTCCTTTATTTGGCATCGTCTCGCTTGCCGAGGGATTCCCTTAAATCGTATGTCGCTCGCCCATGCTTCACCGGTTCCACTCTCGTCTGTCGATTCGTCGGCTCACATAATGATTTTTGGAGTGTTGGTCGACTGGTGGGTGGTAGGGTTTTTAGGAAGATTGATATTGGGTCGGCTGACTTGTCGGTTCAGATACTGGTACCGAAGAGAAATCGATGGTTTAAAGATTTATGTTTAATCAATTGTTCTAGGGTTTGAAAATTTCCGTCGCATCTTGCACTCTTCATTATAGTAACTCTCCAAGAACTTTTCCGGCTCCTCCAACTCGTGGCCCAATTGGACAAATCGGTTGGTCGTTAAATCAGGGAAAACTTGAAGGCGACCACCACCGCCCCAGCCACGACCACCAATGTCGCCTCTCAACAATCTGCTTCTTCTTCTTCTAATACGGCCTCGGTCTCAAAAATTTCTTCAAAACCCCCCAAAGGCCGTTACAAGCTTCATCAAGACAAAACACATCCTTCTTCTCCCCTTCCCTATGCCTTCGCCAAGTCCATCACTCAGGTAATCAATTCTCCTTAAAACGCACTTGTGACTTCTCTCAGTTCAAATGATATAGACTATTACTTATTTGTTAATCGTCATTCATATAAGCTGATGTTGAAATCAAAATTAGGTATAAATGTTTGATAATTGATAGTAATAACACAAACCCTAGCTTACCTTAATTTAATTTCTAATCTATCGCCATGAACATCAATTGGATCAGTGGATAAACATATTTTTTTTTCACTCTGTTTAGATAAAATAGCACACATCAAAGACCAACCAGTTCAAGCAGCAACAAACATTGCTTTACAGCCTAACTCAAGCTATAGTGCTGCAAGCAGTGGAGTTAGATATGAGACATCATTGTTTTTAGGAAGCAGTGGCAATGGCAGCCGAATAAGAAAAGGTAATCTTGATTTTTTATTTTTGTTTCTTCAAAGTTAAGGATCAAATTAACATGCATAACATGTTCCAGGATCCAATAAAATCAATCACCTTTGGTAACTCAAATCCTACCTGTCATGCATATGGTTCCAAAGCCAAAGAAAGGCATGATTTACTAATTGGGTTAAACTCGGGAGATGGTATTCTTTCCCCAAATTCTCCATTTCAAATGGATTTATACATAATTTTTACACTAAAGTAATCACCTTCTTCACTTTTAGCAAATGTTGGGAAGAAGTTAGTTGGTGCTCATCATTACAACAAAGATGGAACCCTTAACTACAGGTAACATATCATACATATCAGATGAGATACAATCTCTTTTTGGTTATTTTGACCTTATAAATATAAACCATATTTATAAGTAATTTTCTCAAAAATATGGTCCTGGTGACTTGACATTTCCTGTAGTCAAGGATCAAACTCAATTCTCTGTTGCACATGCAAGTTCTAGAAATGTACATAACTAACCTTTTTGTAGTCAAGTATATCAGTTGTACATTCGAGAGACATTGGAGTATATTTCAGTACTCAATATAATGCCAGTATGGAAAAATAGTCAGTTTACTTGGTTAGACCAAAGCCATAAAAAATGGAACCACGACTGCAAGTTGCACAAAAAAAAAAAAAAAAAGGGAGAACCTGCAAAAAATGGTATATTAGATTGACAATGTAACTATGTTGTTTGCGCTTGAATTTACATTATAACTATCGATTTTCTCAACTTGATATGCTCTTTCATGTCCTAAATCCACATTTAATGAATATTGTCTCTAATTCACATATATTCACACATCATCCCACTTTGACTTTATGCCATTTTAAAACTCTATAATTTCAAAATCTACCGCTTACAAGATCTATCTTTATTATTTTTCTTTTTAAAGAAGTGTACTTTAAAAAACAAGCAATTATAACAGCCTACTTTCATTTTAGAATTTTTTTTAAAACATTGGAATTTGGAAATCTAACAATCACAGCATCCTACTTTCTTTCGACTTAAACTTGATTTTGATAAGGATGCTGCTATTTATTTGGCTCAATCAAGATGTTTGAATTTGTTAATATAATTTGAATTATTTATTGACTGATGGTCGATTTCAGGAGGGAATAATGCCAATGGACATGAAGTCAAAGTTTATTGAATCAGAGTATGAGATGGTGGTTGACTTCTACATATGTTCTCAAGTGATGTATTTGTTCAAATAATCTCAAGTTTTTTTATGCAAATGTTGATGAAAATTAAAATATATCATTTTTAATGGACCATATATTTTTTTTCCTGTTAATCCTATTGGATTTGTGTCTGTTGTCATGGATGGTGATACACTGCTTTGCATTGTATGTTTCTGCTATGTAATTCACATCCAATCCATGCAAAGTATGGGCACCTACACTAGTTATGATTAAGAAAGGGTCTTAATTATTATTATTTATGATAATTGAAATTAAGCAAATAGACAAAAAGTGCAATTATGTTATTTTATATGTATTTCAATTTTTTTGTGAACCAAACAGAATTTAAAATTAATTCCAGTTTTATTTCTTACTAACCAAACATGATATGAAATTGAATTTAAATTTCTGACAAATTCATTTTCCAATTCTAATTTCAATTTCTTCATAAACATTTTACGAACCAAACAATAGCTTTGAATGGAATGGAATGGCGGTATATGGTTTTAGCGATGACTAATGAGAGTGTTTTTGCACCATAAGTCAAAAAGATTATGGCTAGGTGCATGTCTATCTCTCTTTCTCTTGGGGAAGTTGATTATGATGATGATCTTGACATGACATGTTCCTCACTTGTTCTTGTAATTGCTGGAGGTAATTGTATGGACTCACCTCTCAAGTATGTATGATGGATGGTATAAGAGCTTGGTGCTAGTAGAATTTTCATTATTTATTTGTTCACACAATTAACACATACATATATACTGACTACACACCCATAAAATGATGAACATTATTAACATATAGTTAAAGTTCAAAATTATGATTTAAACAAATCGATAAATAAAAAAACAAATAATCTAGGATGTAGTCTTGCTATTAATCGTTATCTTCCAAAAATTAAGTATTTATTGTCATTTTAATGTTTCCAAAATTTTGTGACATGAAGGTCTAATTTTTAATTTTAGGCTATGAAATGTGATTTATTATTAGCATTTTCTTCATTTCTGTTTTAAAATAATATAGAATATAATATATTTTGTTGATTTCGAATTTCTAAAATATCCGAAAATTCAAAAAAACAACTATCCGAATACGAATCCGAAAAAACGGATATCCGAAAATCCAGATATCTAAAAATTCAGATAATTTCAATTTGGATTTTCAGCTCGGATTTACGGATATATATATATATATATATATATATATATATATATATATATATATATATATACACACACACACACACATATATATATATATATATATATATATATATATATATACACACACACACACACATATATATTTTAACACACCTAATGGCAAGGGAATGGGGGAGAAGAGAGACAAGAGAGGCATGAATGAGAGAAAATAGGAGGAGAAGGAAGATGTCGAAGAAACTGAAAACAACATGGGAGTGCCAAGCTTGGCATGTTGAAGACTTTCGTTTTGGAGGCGGGGAGGTGTGGGGCTCGGCAAAAAAATGCTACATTATCATTGTTATGACAACAGCCCCCGACCTAACAAAATATGTCAGATCATCGATAAAATCGAGAAAATTCTTTGTAGTCGTTTAAAAAATCTTATTTTCTGTATTAAATCATAACCAATCATATATATAATTAAATAAAAAACATATGAAACTGTAACGTCCCAAAAATACCAATAAAAAATTCATTTTAAACCAAAGAGTCATACAAACATTGGTTCCAAATCCAATCAATATCAATTGTATTTTCAAACATCAGAGTATATCAAAAGTAATCAATGCGGGAAAAGCCATCGACAAATGCAGTGTAGTCAAGCCGGACCCTTCCCTTTAGAACTGAAAATACCTGAAAAATATTTAAATCATAAACCATAAACACAAAGCTTAATGAGTTCCTTAAAATACCACATATCATACATATAATACAAAATGTTATGTGTCATTCATAGTCTTACAATCATTATCATGCCATAAGCTACATCATGGTCTTTCTTTCCTATGCCAAGGGCCAAAACCCAGGTCTTACTAACAAGTGCCAAGAGACACCTCATGGTCTTCCATGCAAGCATCACATGACAACTAGCATCCTACATATAACTGCTAGGGTTCAGACCCTGGTCTTCCATATAATTTCTAGGAGCCACCTCCGGGTCCTTCATACAATTGCAAGGGACACCCCCTGGTCTTCCTACATGGTATAGTGAGAAGACTCACTTGACTCACAAAATTGACTAAAATTCAGCTTAATGCCATGCCGTCCTCGACTATTAGATTTCCCCCAACCAACGAATGGGTGCTAAACACCTCATAATAATCCATACAAGGTAAACCGTAAGTCTACCTTCTAAAGATAGACATTTGGCCAAAATTCAACCCATGCCAAAAGTCAATGGTCAAGGTCAAACTCAGAAACCATCAATGCCAACCATCTATGAGGGTAGAGATGAGGACGTGGAGAAGACAATGTTCCGAACTCGTTGTGGTCATTACGAGTTCGTGGTGATGCCGTTTGGGCTCACCAACAAACAAACGACATTCATGGATTTAATGAATCGGGTATGCATGCTGATGCTTGATCGTGTTGGAATAGTATCTAAGGCTGCAACTATATTAGGCAAGTATTTGACCCGATTGTGCATGGTCCTTTTGGGTTGCCTTCACCATAGCAACTTGGTAGGATGATTTATTATGAGAGAATAGATATTATTAATATATTATGAGAATAATATAAGGAATAATAATACTATTATTTGATTAATATAAGTCATAGATTAATTAGTATTAATTTGGTGACTTAGAGAGATTAATTAAATAAGAGGGTATAAACTGTCAATTGTTTGATAGTTACACTTTTGGCTGTAAATCCTTATAGGATATAGGATGGACGATTTCTAGGGCTAGGATAAGCCTCAAAATCATCCAAGGCATATCTAAGGAAAGGGTTAGGATTACTTAGAGTCTAAGTTATCTAATTAGGGTTTAAGGGTAAAACCTTAGGAGCCTTACAAGTATAAATAGACCCCTTGGGATAGGGAAATCGGACCTCCTCTACAGCAAGGATACCCTGGCCGATTTCCTCCTCTCTCCTCCCTCTCAAATCATTCTCTTTGCTAGTTGGTGTTTGTAAGCCATTAGAGGAGTGACAATTGTGACTCTAAAGCTCCAAGAACAAGAAGATCAAACAAGTGTTTCAAGGTATGCTTCTAACTCTGGTTTTGTATTGTTCTTATACCTAATTAGCCATTAGGAGTCTTGGATTCAATGCATGTTTAATTAGAGAAACCTAGATCCAATCATTAGGGTTTGTATGCGCACATAGGAATGTTCTTATGTACAAAACCCATCAGTGGTATCAGAGCGTAGATTGGTTTCTATTAAATTGATGCTTGATTGTTTGAATGTTAACTGCAAAATTCGATTTTTGTGTTTCTGAGTCATGGAATCGGCGAGTCCCATAGTGGACTCGGTGAGTTGGCCTGACTTGGCGAGTCCAGTTTGGGTACTCCGCGAGTCCGAGCGTCAGGAAGAGCCAAAATCGGGATTTTTTCATATTTATCTTATGGAAACTTACCTTTATCATATTAGATCAACCCAAATCCGATTTTATGATATATATATGACTATATTTTTTTATCTAATTGAAGATATTTATCAATTAATAAAATATTTAATTTCCTTTTATGATAATTATTAATTATTTTGATTAAATTGGTAAATTGTTTTTCAAGAAATCATAAATAAATCAAATATGGATAATTATGTGATTAATTGTTAATTTGAATTATTTGATCCTTTATGTTTTAAATGTTTAAAAAACTTGCCCTCAAGTTTTGAAATTTATGTTTTGTGATTAAAAGTTTAATTTAGACAATTTAAATTTTAAACCCTAGAATTTTACAAGTTTAAAATCCAACCCTATACTAATATAATATTACAAGATTAATATCTATATATGTATAACTTAAATGCTAGTCTTACCGTTAGTAGGCCTCATTCACAAAGCCGGACTATAAAGTGGGTATAAGGTTGCAGCCTATAAAATAGCGCTTAATGGGTGTACACTCACACCCACCGCTTGCTTGATCGGTGGAGGGTCGTTAGCCGAACGAGTAGGATAGGGCAACCTCGTCCTCTCATTAAAAGTATAATATGAAATATAAAGTAACTACATGTTTTCTTAAACTTTCCCAATCTTAGTTACTTTAGGAAAAGTGAATTGATGCAATCCCATGAAATTACACTTTGCACCTTGCTAAGAAGTTAGTGGAGCGTGTGTGGTTTACCGACACACTAATTGGTTCTAAGAGAAGGTGGCAAAGGGTGATTCATTGTTTATCATAGTTCGATGGAGCGTGTGTGGCTTACCGGCACATCGAATAGGTGATCGTTACAATGAAGGCACCATGTGAATTTGCATGGTAATTCACACCCGCTTTGTGATCCTCGGTATCCCAGTCACAAACAAGAGGGGCATATCGAGATTTAAACATGCCATTGAAAATGTTCAATGAACCTCATCCAAACCTAGGAATTCTCAATACATTTAGGACCTAAAGTTATGTTTTTCATGGTGGAGAATTAGTGAATCGTCATTCACTTACCTTCAAAATTGTTTGCATATTAGATTACGACATCCCTTTTCTAATGTGTAAATATTGTTGTTGGATCCTAGCCCTAATTTTTCTAATTGGGTGATAATTAGGGATTCACATTCTAATCCATCTTTGTCCTTTCTATTTATAGATGTCGAACGCTAACAATGCTGCTGCGAGTTCATTCACTTTGATGAGCCTTTGTCAAAAGGTCACCTTTGATGGAACGAACTTTAGCGAATGGATAAGATACATTCGCACGATTGCTCGCTATGAGGATAAGGAGTATGTCCTCGATGAGAAGCTCGAGAAAATCAATCCTGAAATCGCTACTCCGGCCGAGATGACCGCTTTTGAAACTCACGAGCGTGATGCAACGAAGGTACATTGCATCATGATCGCCACAATGAACTCCGAATTCCAAAAGTCGTACGAGGAAATGTATCCGTACGAAATGCACCAACACTTGTTGGAGAGATACCACCAAAACGCGAGACAAGAGCGTTATGAGATTTTCACTAACATGATTTCCGCTAAGATGGATCATGGAGAGTCTCTTACCGTGCACCTGTAAAAGATGCAAAGGTATGTCGACCGTTTTCGCAAGTTAAATGTTGACTTTGGGGAAGACTTGGCGATCGACATGGTGCTTCACTCTTTGCCTCCAAGTTACAATCAATTTAGGATGACCTATCACATGAACAAAGAAGAGGTCACCCCAAGAAAACTCCAAGGTCTCTTGAGGTTCGCTGAGAGTAACTTCAAGGACAAGTCTGTTGCACCAACTCCCAATCCGCCCGCCGCTCCTGTCTTGGCAATTGGACAAGGAAAGGGAAAGAAGAGGAAGGCTTTGTGTAAGAACTAGCGCAAGGTTAAAGTCCGAGATGGTGCCTCTTCTAGTGGGACCAAAGTTGATCCCGCTAAGCCCTGACCTAACCTGAAGGAGGCAGAGTGCCACCACTGCCACAAGATAGGACATTGGAAGAGAAGCTGCCCAGAATACCTGCAAGCCATCAAGGAAGGAAAGATCAAGCCATCTTTCGCAGGTATATACACAATAAAATCTAACGAGTCATCTCATGATATTTCTTGGGTTCTTGATACCGGTTGTGGTTACCACATTTGTTCTAATGTGCAGGGACTAAGAAGAAATAGAGATTTGGAGCATGGAAGAATAAATCTAATCATGGGGAATAGAAGATCGTCGCCTGTGACCAAGATTGGAGTGTATTCTTTAGTGCTTAGGAATGGTTTATCTTTAGATTTGAACAATTGTTGCTATTCGCCAGAAATGGCTAGAAACATCATTTCATTTCATGGTTTGTTTAGACAAGGTTTTAGATTTTCTTTTAATAATGAGAATGGTTCTATTTTAGCTTATTTGAATGGTGTCTTTTACTTTGAAGCTATACCATGTAATGGAATTTATGAAACTGTTATGATTGTTGATAACTTAGGAAATGATGTTTTATGCATGGATTCTTCCAATAGTATGGATAAGGCATCCTTATGGCATTGTCGTCTTGGACATGTCAACAAGAAACGCATAGCCCAACTCCAAAAGGATGGAGTGTTGGAGTCATTCGACCTTAGGGAAGATGACACATGCGAGTCTTGTTTACTTGGAAAGATGACTAAGTCACCCTTCGCTGGTACGTGCGAAAGGGGTGAGAGTCTATTGAACCTCATACATACCGATGTGTGTGGACCGTTTAGATCTACCACGAAGGATGGAAACCGCTTCTACGTGACTTTTACTGATGACTATAGTAGATATGGGTATATCTACTTAATCAAGCAAAATTCAGAAACTTTTGAAAAAGTTCAAAGAGTTCAAGAATGAAATGGAGAATCAATTGGGCAGGAAGATCAAGATGCTTCGATCCGATCGAGGAGGAGAGTACCTAAGTCTTGAATTCCACAATTATCTCAAGGAGTGTGGAATAGTTTCACAATTGACGCCACGTAGGACACCACAATTGAAAGATGTGTCAGAAAGGCGTAATCGAACCTTGTTGGACATGGTTCGCTCTATGATGAGTCGTGCTTCACTATCTATCTCTTTTTGGGGGTATGCGTTAGAGACTGCTGCCCATATCCTTAACCGAGTACCTAATAAGAAGGTTGCCAAAACACCTCATGAGATGTGGACGGGGAAAGCTCCTTCATTAGCACATATCAAGGTTTGGGGTTGCGAGGCTTTCGTAAGACGAGATACTCACGACAAGCTCGCACCTCGTAGTGAGAGATGTATTTTCATTGGCTACCCGCAGAAATCCTTTGGATATCTCTTCTATAGACCGAAGGAAAATGTTGTCTTTGTTGCGAGGAGAGGGGTTTTCTGAGAACGAGAACTCATAGGCCAAGGAGACAGTGGGAGGCAAATCGATCTTGAAGAGATTCAAGAGTTGATAGATGAAGGAACCTCCACCGCTGGTGCTCAACCCGAGGAGGAAACTCCGATTGAACCGATTGACATATCATTACCTCTTAGACGCTCCGAAAGAGTTAGAGTTCAACCCCAGTTGTATGGTTTTCATATTACTACCGAAGGGGACATGTATATTAGTGATAGTACACGAGTAAACCTAGATGAACCTAATAGCTATAAGGAAGCCATGGCAGGCCCGAAGTCTGCGAAATGGAAAGAGGCAATGGATAGCAAGATCCAATCCATGTATGATAACCAAGTTTGGAATTTGGTTGATAATGTACCCGGACGTAAGACCGTTGGGTGAAAATGGATCTTCAAGAAGAAGACCGACGTGGATGGAAAGGTACACACATATAAAGTGCGATTGGTTGCGAAGGGCTTTACTCAAACTCCCGGAGTTGACTATGAAGAGACCTTCTCACTAGTTGCGAAGATAAAATCTATTAGAGTGATGCTAGCTATTTCCGCATTTCATGATTATGAGATTTGGCAAATGGATGTCAAGACCGATTTCCTTAACGGGAAGTTGGCTGAGGATGTTTACATGGCTCAGCCAGAGGGGTTTGTGGATCCGAAGCATCCGAATAGAGTGTGTAAGCTTGAGAAGTCCATTTATGGATTTAAGCAAGCGTCTCGTAGATGGAATCTTTGCTTCGATGAGAAAGTCAAAGAGTTTGGATTTGTATGAAGCGAAGATGAATCGTGTGTATATGTCAAAGCCAGTGGGAGTGTAGTAAGCTTCCTCGTTCTATATGTCGATGACATATTACTCATAGGAAACGACGTCCCGAATCTGCAGGAGGTTAAGTCGTGGCTCGGGAAGTGCTTCGCTATGAAGGACCTCGGAGAGGCTTCCTATATTTTGGGAATAAGGATAGTAAGAGAAAGAAGTAAGAGACTAATAGGACTTAGTCAAAACACTTACTTAGAGAAGGTACTAAAACATTTTAGTATGGAAAACTCGAAGAAGGGAGAATTACCGATACAAAGTAATGCCAAGTTGAGTAAGACTCAAAGTCCGAGTACCGAAGCCGAGATAGCTGAAATGAGTCGAGTTCCATACGCTTCCGCAATTGGCTCAATCATGTACGCTATGACTTGTACTCACCCTGATGTAGCCTTTGCTTTGAGCATGGTTAGTAGATATCAAGGGAACCCTGGCAGAGCCCATTGGATTGCAGTGAAGAATATCCTAATTAACTTCGGAGGACGAAGGAATGGTTCTTAGTCCTCGGAGGGAGTGATGACTTGAAGGTGCGAGGGTATAGTGACGCCGGTTTTCAAACCGACAGAGACAACTACCGTTCCCAGTCGGGCTGGGTCTTTACCCTGAATGGAGGAGCAGTGACTTGGAAAAGTTCCAAGCAGGAAACCGTAACTGATTCAACGTGCGAATCAGAGTACATTGCAGTGAGCGAAGCGTCGAAGGAGGCAATATGGCTGAAGAACTTCATTGATGATCTTGGAGTTGTACCTGCCATAAAGGAGCCCATGGAGATTTTCTGTGATAATGAAGGAGCGGTTGCCTTGACCAAGGAACCAAGAGATCATGGTAGATCACGACTTATCGACATAAAATATCACTTTATTAGACATCGTGTAGAAGAAGGACAACTCGTAGTAAAGAGGATATCATCGGAAGATAACCCAGCAGATCCGCTTACGAAGGGACTGAGTAGGGTTAAGCACTTGCAGCATGCTAGGAGTATTGGGCTGAAGGATGATATTAGCATAGATTAGATAGTATTAGAAACGTATAATAGATAAATTTAATTAACATTTGATGATTAAATAAAGGAGTTTTATTTATAAGTAATGTTATTGTCTTATGTTGATTGTTTAACTATTGTTTCACTTTGCATGTTTTAACTTCCAGAATAATTGAGTTTATTAAGAATAATCGAATTATTCAAATTGTCCTCAATCGTTTATATGTCGGAAGTAGATATGAATGAAGATTGTCATGAATAGGTGTGTAGATTGTCTAAATGGGTTTAGACATAGCAAAAGATTGCTGAAACGTTCATGAGTGCTTATGAACTAGTTTTGAGCATTGGAACAAACCCGCGCTTGCTGGAATCACCTTATGGAATGTGATAAAAAGGGTGATCGCAAGACGATAATATCATATAGTCTTAAAACCTAGATATATGGTTTGTTATTTGTTAATTGATTGTACATTGATAATGCGAAAACACATTGGTAACTCAATGTTAATAAACGCATTGTTGTGTATAGTTGGTTAATGAATAAGTAAATGCATATAAGTCGAAGTTTATCTGTAACTTTTATCCTAAGAAGGAAAAAGTGATATCTCGGCCGCTCGATAATTTGATTTGACTTATGTGCTGGGCCCGGTCAGAACTGAATTGATGTGTTTGATTAAGTTCTATGTCAAATAAATCGGAGATCGAGAAACCAAATGCTAGACTAATCATTCCATAGAATTGTCAACATGATATCTAACAGAGGATTGTATGATATCTTATCTAAAGGACAAAATTGATTCAATTCATGTTTAATTAGAGAAACCTAGATCCAAGCATTAGGGTTTGTATGCGCACATAGGAATGTTCTTATGTACAAAACCCATCAGATCGTTAGGTCATTGTTTTTATCGATGATATCTTGGTTTATTCCAAGACCAGGAAGCAGCATGAGGAGCACCTTCGAGAGCTGTTGGGAGTTTTGAGGAGGGAGAGAATTTATGCCAAGTTCTCGAAGTGTGAGTTTTGGATACAGATGTCCAGTTCTTAGGACACCTCGTTAACCAGAACGGGGATTCTGGTCAACCCGGCTAAGATTGAGGTAGTTATGCAATTGGAGGCCTCGAAGTCCCCTTCGAAGATCAGGAGTTTTTTAGGGTTTAGTAGGATATTATCGGAGGTTTATTCGGGATTTCTCAAAGGTTGTTATACCTCTCACTCATTTGACTGGGAATGGGTGTGGATTTTCGTTGGGGCCCTGAGCAGCAGGCTACGTTCGAATTACTAAGACAGAAGTTATATATGAGGCCCTATTGTTGAGCCTTCCGCAGGGCGTGGGTGATTTTGTTGTATATTGTGATACTTCCATCACCGGTTTGGGGGCAATACCCATGCATAGAGGGAGGGTTATTATGTATGCTTCTAGGCAGCTGAAGCTGCATGAGGTTCGGTATAGTGTTTTCCCTCAAGATTTGGCGGTATTATCTATATGGGATCTGGTGTACCATCTACAAAAATCATAAATTAGTTGGGAAAACCCCAGCCAACACGTCGTGTTGACTTGCAACCACATTGTGGTTGCCTGAGTTTCAACAGCTTAATACATTCAGTTGCTTTCTTCGACTCCAAAAGCTCCAAAGCTCATATCTAGGCCAAAACGTGATCTAGAAGCATAAAGTTTCCAACTTTATCCATTGGGACTACCCAAAAAGGTCCAAACCCAAATCCATAAAGCTTAGCAATGCAAGGGCTTAACTAATAAGCACTTGATCTTTAAAGTACTAAGTCCATCCTTTCCAGAAGTGCTTCAAACACCTAAACCATCCAAAGGTTAGTACTTTATAAACATTCATGCCCAATGCATGTCTTGAACCCATATTAGGTTAAAATGAGGATTTATGCCCTAATCTTTATGCATGACATCAAAACTTGATTATAATCCAGATCCAAGACATTACTAGATCACCTTGACTTGGAGATTCATAAAGTTGCAAACTTTACGAGGTCGAACCATTCCAACATTCAAGAATAAGAATCTAAAGGGACAAAACTCAAGATCTAACAACTTGGATTGATAAAAATTGAGTCTTGGACACTTACAAAGGTCCAGAAGAGTCCCAAGATTAAGAATGGGGACTTGCTTCCTTGATATTTTCTTCCTTCCTCCTCCTTCTTCCTTCTTTAGCTTTAAAAAGCACCAAACTAGCTCAAAATGAGGGAAGATGATTAGGGTTTGCAAGGAACGATTTATGGGAATGGAGGATGATGTGAGGGAGGCTAAAAGGGGGTTAAGGATCCTTAAATTGGGCTCATCCCTTAAACTTTTAGGTTTTCTCCATCAGCCACCACCACGTCGTGGTACAACACCACCACATCATGGTGGCTCATTAAACTCCACGGTCCAAGGCTTATCGGCACGCCGTGGCCAAAAAGGAATCATGCACAATATGGAAATAATTTCATACCTTATCATTGGGATGTTACAATTCAACCCCCACCCACTTAATCTAGACTTCGTTCTTGAAGTCTGCCGCGACGAATAACTCACGGTAATGCCCCGCATATCTGCCTCCGGCTCCCAGGTCCGCTCGGAGCCCCTCTGATGCTGCCATTGTACCTTTACCAAATACATCTCCTTTATGCCACCAGCCTCTCAACATAGTTCAGACGCTCATCGACCTGAATATCATCAAAGGAAACCACTGCATTATCATCCAATATGCACTTTCGCAACTGCGAAAAATGGAAAGTGTTGTGCATATGACTGAGCTCCTTAGGGAGATCCAACCTGTAAGCCACCTTGATAACCCTGGAAATCACCCGAAAAGGTTCAATATATTGGGGACCCAATTTCCCCCTCTTCCTGAAGTGGATCACACCCTTCCAGGGTGAGACCTTTAGAAGTACAATATTGTCGACCTGAAACTCTAACTCTGATCGACTCCGATCGGCATAACTCTTCTGCCGACTCTGAGTGGTCTGCAATCTTTTCCTGATCTGCTGAATAAGCTCCATGGTCTGAAGGACTACTTCAGTCCTTCACATAACCCTGTGGCCAACCTCTCCCCGAAAAACCAGGGTGCGACACCTCCGACCATACAAGAGCTCAAAAGGCGAAGCACCAATGCTGGAGTGATAACTGTTGTTATATGAGAACTCCGCAAGAGGTAGGTAGGAATCCTAACTCCCACCAAAATCAACAACATAGGCCCGCAACATATCCTCGAGGGTCTGTATCGTCTGCTCATTCTGACCGTCGTTTTGCGGATTATATGCAGTGCTGAAGTGTTGCCTTGTGCCCAGTTCCTCGTGGAACTTCTGCTAGAATCAGAAGTGAACCGAACATATCGGTTAGAAACAATGCATTCTGGCCCTGTTGTTGACACTATCGCTTTTGTTCCTAACCCATGTATAGTTGGATGCATGTGTTGTAGAATTTTTATTCAAAACCCACAAGATTAAAAAATGAACAAAAACCCACAATAGATGTTTCAAACACAATTGATAAACAGACTCAATCATCAAATCCCCTTTCAACGAAGAAAGTTTTTAAAGTAATCCAATTTATCAAGAACTTCAGTTTTTCATTTAAATAGAGGAACACCTATGTTCGATGAAAATATATGGAACTTATACACTCATAATTAACTAAATTTAAGGATATGGAGACACAAAATTCAAACATACCTTCATGATGGAGACTAGTAGTCGGTGAATGATAAATTTATCGATTTGTTCAAATGTATGGTTCTAATATTGAAGGGTAATTTAGTCAATTAGATAGTTTTGATAAATTAATATGATTATAAAATATAAAAACTAATTAAAAATGTTTAAAAAATTGATTTTGATAAATCTAATATTTTAAAAGTATAATCTGATATTTAGATTTTAGATAAGAAATAGAAATATGATTTTTCATTACTGTTTGTATTCCATATCTATTATCAGCATCCGTGTTCAACCAAACACGTCCTAAATAAATTATTCAGCTAATTAACACGATGATCTTTGATTTACAATATCAAACAACCTGGTCAACTACGAATCGATGAAAAGTCAACGATTTGTCGATGATATACGTTTCTGCTTACGTTTCATGGAAAACACTTTCTAGTTCTACAAGGGAAATCTCTCTCTCGGATCACATATCTATCTCCAATAATCTTCTTATTTTTGGAGTAGCCAAACTGCAGCAATCTTTTAATCAATTTACTTTTTGGGTTGATCGACTTTAACCTCGCAAAAAAGAAATGAGTACAGGGGAGCTTCTCAACGTCGAGCCTGTGGAGCTCAAATTCCCTTGTAAGTCCTTCGATCCCATAAAATCTTGTCAAATAAACTGCTTTTGTTATGTGATTCTGAAACTTGTTCTCTCTTGTTTTTTTGTTTGATTAAATTAGTCGAACTGAAGAAACAGATATCTTGCTCCATTCAGTTGTCGAATAAGACAGAGAATCATGTAGCTTTCAAGGTAACATTCTACTGAATTCTTAATCAAAAATTTAATTTTGATTTTTATGTCAATTGATCTCGGATGGATTATGTTGCATTTTTTTTTTTCGAACTTGGGTTATGATCTAAAATTTCGAGGAAAGGGGTTAGGGTTTCTAAACTTTTGACGAAAAAATTCAGGTGAAGACTACGAATCCGAAGAAGTACTGTGTTCGTCCGAATAGTGGAGTTGTCTTGCCTCGATCAACCTGTGACGTCACAGGTATGATTTCCCCAAAATTTAGTTTTTGACATCCAGAAATCGAATCAAAGAAGGCAAGGTTTTGAGTATTTGTGGTCTGTTTGTTAAATTTATGGCTTCTGCTACAGTAACGATGCAATCTCAGAAGGAAGCCCCTGTTGACTTGCAATGTAAGGATAAGTTTCTCCTTCAGAGTGTGGTTGCAGGTCCAGGGGCAACCGCAAAAGATGTTACCCCTGAAATGGTAAGAAGATGAAATAAGATTTGAGAATTTGATAGCTTTTAGCCATGGTGATTTTGTGTTAATTTAAACTACAGTTCAGTAAGGAGGCAGGACATGCTGTTGAAGAGTGCAAATTGAGAGTTATTTATCTTCCTCCACCCCAACGACCTTCACCAGTTCCAGAAGAAGAACCAGAGGAAGGATCTTCACCAAAAGCTACAATATCCAATAATGGGAATTCTTCTAGTGGCTCTGAGGTTTGTTTTACTTTTACTTTTATTTAAAGGTTTTTAGATCTAATAAACAAGGGCATGGATTTTCAGATGAAATCGCTTATTTCAAAGTTGACAGATGAGAAAGATGCTGCTATCAAACAAAGTAACAGAATCCGTCAAGAAATGGTGAGTTTGATGCTGTTAATGGATGATCATCTGTTAAAAAAAATGTTAATGTGTTTGGTAATTCGTTGTGTTTGTGTAGGAACTATTGAGGCGTGGAGGCAACAAAACTCAAGCTGCTGGTTTCTCCTTCATCTTTGTTATTGTGGTGGGGTTGATCGGTCTACTTTTGGGTTACATCATCAAGAAGTAAACCATTCCCATTTGTTTTCTTTTAAGTTGTTGAAAATTGATGTACAACAATTGATTAATTCTTTTTTCTTTTTCTGTTTCTGATTATAGTATTATGACATTAGAACTTGAAAGAGGCGTGTGATAGATTAATCCATACCATGCATACGCCTTTTGAATGCGTTGGTAACCATTTTTCTACTCACAACAATACTCCGGATGGAAAGGGTTAATTGTACATTATCTTGTTTTTCAATATTCACTTCTAACAAGTTATTCAATGCAATGAAGTCTAGGTTTGTTTATGCAAAAATTTCCAAGCTAAAATGAAATTCTGATTCTAAAATTAAAATATAGTCCAATGTTTTCAATTTTGGTTGTGTTTACCAAACTAGTTGAAAAGGTAGCTTGTAAGCTAACTAATAAAATAATAATGTTTGATAAAAATACCTGATAATCTAAATGTCAATTACCAAATGGCTAGCCGTCTACTGAGTTGGAAAAATTGTTTTCCAAGGGGTTGAAGGTTGAAGTCTTGCTTGAGACATTAAGGACGTGTTTGGTAAAAATAACTGTTAGTTGGAAGCGGGTAGCGGTTAGCTGGTAGCGAGAAGCTGTAGTTTTTATTTGTTATATAAATGTTTGGTAAAAATAGCTGGAAGGTTTTGAAATATATAAAATTACATAAAAGGACAATTGATTAAAAATAAATAAATATATAAATATATTTTTAAGGGTAATTATGGAAATTGATTTCAAAAGCTCAGGAGCGTTTAACAAAACACTACATGAAGTAGCTTTTAGAATAGGAGCGTTTTGTTAAAACTAAAAGCTAAACGCTCGTACTACCAAACGAAATTTTTTGTTTAAACTAGAGCGTTTTATCAAAAGCTAGAAGCTCTCAAACGTTCCAAAAGCTCCGTATCAAACACGCCCTAATACACACAATTTATGATAAGATTATGAGCCGTTGAGAAGAACTAGATTTCAATTATAAAATGACATAAAATAACATTTAGATATATAACTAAGATGAGATTAAGATAAAATTTGGATACCAGTCATAAAAGTCGTCCTAACGAATTTTTAAGTTTTTTCTCTAAATTTACTTTTTTTTTTTACAAGTTTTATTTTAAATTGTTTTTTTCGAGCTCTTTGTGTAGCTCTTCATTCTTCAAACTTCTTTTACTATGTTTTTAACAAATATGTAAACATTAATATGTTAAAAAAAATTGTATGTCTTTTACAACTTTTGTTCATTAGAACAAATATTTGAAAAAATGAACGCATACTCGCAAATACGAATAATCTCAAGTTTCTTGTATAAACGATTGAGGATGATGAGAAAATTTTGTAAAAAACACTTGTGCAAATAGCTACGAAAATATGTAAAATAGCTGTTTAAAAGTTTGAGTATAGAAAGGTTATTTGAAAAACCTATGACAAAATATAAAAGATAATCAATAAGGTATCTCAAATAATTTTTTAAAAGCTATTTTAGTGATCTTATTAAAACACTAACTTGTAATAATTATATATAGAAAAAACTAGCTTATAAACGAATATGTCAAAAAGAACAAACCTTAATCATAACCAACTGTGAGTCTCCAACCACAACAAGTTCACATCTATAATATCTCTTTTACACCTCTATACTGGCTAGAGGTACACAAATACCAATTTTGAACCGATTTTGGTTTTCAGAAAATCATTTTTTAAATCCCGTTATTACCAAACATGATTCAGTTATAATTGGTTTGTTTTTTTTAATTGAAATTTCGTTAAATAAAACGGTCATGTTTTGGAAAAACTGGTTCCTAGAAAACCAGCTTCGGTTCATTTGTAGGTGTTCTCAAAAAACCGGTTTGACAGGTGCACCTTTATTACTGACTAACATTCAGTACAAATATTTTATGGGTCCTATCCACATTAAAAAGGCCCCAAATCCGTATATCAATTTAAATGAGCATTGAAAAGAAAAAACTCCTTGACAGAGAACCATTGGAAAATATTCAAATCGATCGATTAAATGGATATAAGAATTAAATTACATTTGTTTGGAATTCAAAGTATAAAATTCTTTTTTAGAAGATTTGATATTTTTACATCATAACTAAAATCTATTTCTAGATAATGGTTATATATTAGACCTTTTTATAATTTTGGAAAATATTAGAGTACATTATGGAGCTCAGCTTGAGCTTGTGAAACTCATAGACTTAATTGAGCATTGCTATATTTATATTTTTATCCTTTGGTTTATTCATATATACATGTTATAAAACTGAATTGAATTGAACTCACGAGCTTAATCTAATTTATGTTGTAGTTTAATGTAATTTTAATTTTCTAATAGTAAATTCAGAAGAGTCAAGCCGAGCTCGAAAATATTATTTACTTTATCGTGCTCAAGCTCGAGCTTGAATTTAAGGCTCGAGTTGGAGCTCCACTTTTCTCTAATCGAGTCAAGGTTCGAGCTTGTAAGTATTCAACTCGACTCCGGTTGATTACATCCCTATTAAAACCACACATGAAACCACGTTGGCTTAAAACTTGCAAAACCACACACAACCTAATATCGACAATATTACATAAAGAGATTATCTTTAGATGACGAAATGGACACAGTTCAATTTTATTATCCATTACTTTTATATAATATTCAAAAGATTAAATTAAAACAAAAAAATTGTTGTGTCACGGAAGAAAATAGGAGATTTTGAAAATGAAAAGCGCATTGCTACCGATTCCAGAAACATCGAGTGTCTTTCTGGAAGAATCGACACCTCTCTTCAAGCTTCTCATTTCACCACCTATATATACGTATGTATATCACCGGACCCTGCTTTGCTTCACAACTCAACAAAGCAAGTGACTTGACAGTTAAAGTCGTCATCCAGTAAAGAATCTAAACCTACACAATACTACACAATAGTCATCAATTGTTATCGGAGAAATGGCAGCTTCACTCGCTGTTAAAAGGGGCACCACTGGCGTTGCAACAGTGCTTAACAAGCTATTAAATCCACTCCGATCTGTTTCTGCTGTTCCTTCCGTCCAACGGTGCTTCAACACTAACTCGTCCCAGATGACTGCCTATGACGATGACAATCGCGGTGTCGATGTCGATCGCCGCGCTGATGCAACTATCTCTCGCCGCCGTGATAATGATCTATTTTCTGGTGAGTCGATCGTCAAACCTATTTGTCTTTGCTTCCAGTTACTCGGTGTCTCTTTTTCTACTTGATTGTCCTAGTGGCTTTTCTAAAATAATCGCAATTTCGAAATTATCCCTCATCAGATTTTGTTGTTTCGGTTGACGAATTGTCGGTTTTCCTATTAACATCTCCAATTTGCACTGGTTTCAGACGTATTCGATCCGTTTTCTCCATCGAGAAGCCTAAGCCAGATCTTCAACATGATGGATCAGTTCATGGGGAATCCGCTTATGTCGAGCTCTCGAGGAGGAGGATTCGGTACGAGACGGGGATGGGACGCAAAGGAAGACAACGATTCTCTCAACTTTCGGTTCGACATGCCAGGTATAGACAAAGACAACGTTAAGATCTCTGTGGAGCAGAACACTCTGGTGATTCGTGCAGAGGCGGAGAAGGAAACGGAGGATGAGGAGGAGCCGCCGCGTAGGTACTCTAGCAGGATTGATCTGCCGCTAAACGCATACAGGGTTGATGAAATAAAGGCGGAGCTGAAGAACGGTGTGCTGAAAATTAGGGTTCCAAAAGTGAAGGAAGAGGAGAGGAAAGATGTGAGGCAGATTCAGGTGGAGTGAATACTGAATAGTTATGGTGTGGAAATGTTGAGACTTCTACTTTTGTTTATGTGATGATGATGTGTCCGTTTTCTAGTGATATATGTAGTGAAAAAATAATAATATACTGCAACTAGTTTTCAATGGGAATCTAAGGTTTCGTTTAGTTACGGAAAAACAATTTTTATTTTGTTTTTTGTTTTCTCTTTTCGATTTTTGTTTTCCGTTTTCATTTTTCATTGAAAATTTTAGAAAACGCGTTTAGTTAAACTTATTCATTTTTCATTTTTAGTTTTAGAAAATAAAAAAACGTGTTTAGATGTGTATTTTTTTATCGATTTTTATTTTTAAAAAATGGTAGCGGTGGTAGGGAGTGGATGGTGGTGGTGATGGTAGCGGGTCGGCGGCGGTATTGGTGATGACAGACGATGGTGGTGGTGGCAGCAATTGTGTCAGTGGTGGTGATGGTGGCGGCAGCGGTGGTGGTGGTGGTGCTAGTGACGGGTTAGTGGTGGTGGTGGTGGAGATGGTAGGTCGGTGATTGTCGTGGTGGTGTTGGGTGGGTGGGGGTGCGAGTGTGTGTTTGTGGGGTAGGTGTAGGTTTGTGTGTGTATGGGTGTGTGTGTGTGTCTGTAAAGGTGGGGGTGGGGGTAGGTGTGGGTTTGTATGTGTGTGTGATGGGTGGGTATGTATGTGTGTGTGTGTATGGGTGGGTATGTATGTGTGGGTTGGTGTATGTGTGTGTATGGGTGGGTTGGTGTGTGTGTGTGTGCGTGGGTGGGTGGGGGTAGGGGTGGGTGTGTATGTGTGTGTGTTTGTAGAGGTGTGTGTGGATGGGTATGCATGTGTATGTGTGTGTGTGTGTGTGGGGGGGGGGTAGTGTGTGTGCGGGTGGGTATGTATCTGTGTGTGTTTGTAGGTGGGTATGTATGTGTGGGTGGGTATGTATGTGTATGTGTGTGGGTTGGTGTGTGTATGCGGGTGTGAGTGTGTGTGGGTGGGTATGTATGTGTGTGTTTGTGGGTGAGTATGTATGTGTGTGGGTTAGTGTGTGTGTGTGCGGGTCGGTGTGTCCGTGTGTGTATATGTGGGTGGGTGTGTGTGGGTGGGTATGTATGTGTGTGTGGGTTGGGGTGTGTGTTTGTGTGTGAGTGGGTATGTATGTATGTGTGTGTGTGTGTGTTTGTAGGTTGGTGTGTGTGGGGGTGGGTATGTATGTGTGTGTGTATAGGTAGGGGTAGATAGAGGTGGATGGGGTGGAGTGGATATATGTTTATAGAAATATTTTGGAATTAGAAAAATATGGAAAACAATGATTATCAGTTTTCCAAAATTTTTCAACTTCTTTGTAATTTTAGAAAACGGAAAATTTTCATTTTCCGTGAAAAATTTAGAAAAATAGACGAACTAAACGCGTTTTCAAAATTCTCATTTTTCTTGGAAATTTTTTTCTGGAAAACGGTCCGTTTTTCCGCAACTAAACACACTCTAAGGGTGCGTTTGGTTGTGGAAAACTGTTTTCATTAAGAAAATGTTTTCAGAAAATAGAGTTGAGTTTTCGTTTTCAATTTTCAATGAAAATTTTAGAAAACGCGTTTGATTGAAACGGGGGAGTTTTCATTTTCCATTTTAGAAATTTGGAAAACTTTGGAAAACTGTAAAAATCACTTTTCAAATTTACATACAATTTGGAAAACTGAAAATTTTCATTTTCTTGAAAAATTTTGGAAAACTGAACGAACCAAACGCGTTTTCAAAATTTCCGTTTTTCTTGAAAAAATTTCCTAAAAACCTGAAAATTTTTCCACAACCAAACGCACCCTAAAATTTTCTCATTAACCATAATCTTTTTACTGTGAATTTATCATTATACATGCAATTAATTCATAACACACTTAGGCTATAGGTATAGTCACCGGCTATTTTAGAAAAGTCATTAATGTGCCACATCATGTTTCCTAGCCATGAAAATCACTCTACAATGTTTTTTTTTTTTTTTTTTTTTTTTTTTTTTTTTTTTTAGTTTCTTTTTATTTTTTGTCATATTTAGATTAAAATTAAGAAAAAAAAACCTAAATTAATCATAATTAAATATTTCACGTTACATAAAAAACATAAAACATAAAAATTAAAATCTAGATTACTAAAAACCATAAAAATTAAAAACCTAAATAACTAAAAACCATAGAAATTAAACATAAATATTAAAAACCTTAAAACTAAGGTCTATACTTTTTCCAAACTTGTTGGATTTTTAGAAACATGGTTAATATTTTCAGGTCCATACCCGGTTGCGGTTTCGTGTTTAAAATTTGAAGATTGGTGAATGCTTGTTTTCGACGCCGAACTTCCTCGATTGATTTTTTTTTTTTTTTTTTTTTTTTTTTTTGTAAAAAACTTAAAGTTTTGTCAATTTTCTTTGCAAGTACGTTTTCGTTACTCGTTTTTTTGCTTGAAGACACCGCTTTTTTCTCTTTATCCCTTCCTGGTGGTCGACGAAGTTGGACTTCCGGTGGACCCTCCCATTCGGTCCCGTCATTGAGGTCGACACCAAAACCCACATCCGACTCGGAAGTTCTTGGCCTTTTGTTGGATCCGGTGGTTGATTCCAAATGCGAAATCTCCAAGTTAAGGACCCATTTGGACCCTTACGACAAATTTCCTACGCTTTTTGGTGGCCGAACGCTTTACCGTCATTGGTAACTTTGAATTGTTGGCAAGGGGTTGATAAAATATTGAAATCGTTACTACCACTTTTATGCATATTTTTTAGATTTTCAAATATGTCGTTAAACTTGGTGCACGCCGCTCGTAGTTCACGCCATTTTCCATTAAATGTGTCGTACGTTAGACCCATTTGCCTTTCCAAAAGCGAGTGAAAAGTGAAAATAAGAAGCAAAAAACTGTTTCCCGTTTGCGCGTTGCCCGTCCTCGAATCACACGATATATAAATCCAAGTTTTAGCTAAAGCTTCCTCCTCTTATTGGATCCAAGTCGTTCCTTTTTTATTTGTAGCTTTTCCTTTTGATTTCCTTCGCCTAGACGGTTGTGTTTCTTCGACCCAGTCATCGTAGTCGTTGTCCATATTTATGGGTGGGGATTGAGAAAAATGGACTTGAGATTGTCGTGTTTGGAATTGTTGAGATGATTGTGTTTGGAATTGTTGGAGTTGAAATTGTTGAAAACCTTGGAATTGGGGTTGATTGAATTGTTGTGGTCTTTGTTGTTGGAAGTAGTTTGGTTGAAATGGAATGCTGATAAATAGAGGTTGTTGTTGTATTGGGGGTGCTAGCATTTAAATGTAACCTTGATATTGATCATTTGGAATGTTTGGGATTGTTGGGGTGTTTAGAGTGGTATAGGTATTTTAATGTTGTTCCATACTTTTGAGAGAAAATGAGAAAGTAGAGAGATATGTAAAGAATTGTTATGGTGTAAAATGATTTAAAATTGTTTGGTATTTATATAAGTTGTAACATCCGTCTCTCGATGTATTATTTAATTTAAGTAATTAATATTAGTGATTGGACTAACAATGAGACAAATGGACTTATGGAGTGGACCTTAGCAAAATGGGCCAAATAGTTGGGCTGCCCATAAGTCGTACGCTAGGCATAACTTGGCGTACACAGGGCGTAGAGGCGCCTAGGATTCGGGAGGGGGGGGGGGCGTATGTACGTACGCGCAGCGTACCTAGGTGTACGCACAGTGTACGTGAGCATACTCAAAACCCTAGTTTTTCGGGTTTAAGCCATATAAATACTCCATTATTGCTCAAACCCTAGCCTCCTCACCAGTCCTTCACCCTTAGAGAACCCTAATATTCCCTCATACTCCATTATTGTGTGTGTTTGATCTTTTGATCTCATTTTGGTGAAGAAAAGCTTGGAAGAAGAGAAGAGGAGTTGAAGAAGAAGAACTTGAGTATCTTGAGCTCAAGGATCTGGAACCATTTCATCTTTTGGCACTCAAAGGAGGTATAAAGCTTCCATATTTCCTCTTAGAAGCTTAGATCTAGGATAATGGAGCTTTGGATACTTTTAGGTCCAAAGGATGGATCTTTTTCATGCAACCTCATTTTTTAGCTTAGGGTTGCCACCCTTGGAGCTCAAAGCATCCCTTTAGCAGTGAAGTTTCAACCTTTAAGGTCTTTATGTAGCCATGCATGAGATCTAGCTATTTCCATGAAAGTTTATTGCTATTTTTCAAGTTGGGTTCATTTGGTGGATTGCAAGCCACCAAATGATCTACTTTATGGGTCAAGACATTAAAGAGGACTTGGATATGTGATGTTATCCTTTGGATTAGAGTATTAAGCAGTTAATGAGAAAAGTGACTTAATAATGAAGTACGTTGGGCGTATATGCAGGTACGTGCAACGTACACACCATTTGTCCAGTACGCTTAGCGTACGTAGGAGTACGCCTCACGTACTCAACAAACATGGGCTTGGTAATTTGGGCCTCGGTTTGGCCCATACTTTGTTCTTTGGATCTTTAGGCCTTAGTAGGCTATCAGAAGTAAGAAAATATGGGTTAAGAATATGTTTGGGCTTAGGGAAGACCCATTTGAAAAGTTTGGCCTAATTTAGAAAATTAGGCCATTAATGGGCCTTTAATGGGCCATTGATTGACTTAGAAAGATTAGATGGAATTAGGCCTTGTTTATGGTCCAAATCAGAGCAGGGGTAAAATGGTCATTTTACCCTTAGAAGGATTCTCGGTGTGCCTGACTAAGTATTGTTGTATAGAGTTAGTCGGTGAGTTGCGGGAGCAGCCATCAGAGATTCCTCACGCACAAGTTCAGCATTCAGTCTGAGAGATGAGTTTTCCTTCAGTAGGAACGGGTCGAAGGCACCAATGCCGGCCCGTTTATGTATTTAGAGTATGTCGGGCTTCGGTCCAATGTCGGGGTTATCCCGATGCAGATAATATGTTTTTGGACTTCAGTCCGATGTCGGGTGGTCCCGAGAAGAGTATATGTATGCTTGATGCCTTTGTGATTCACACATGTTATGTGTTATGTATGCCGGGGTAAGCTCGATGTAGAATTAGTTTTCTCCTCCAATGGAATCCACTCTCTTCATCTATAGATTTCTCTTGATCATTTGATGATGTTGCTGTTTGTAACATCCTAAAATGAGGTATAATTTTCATTCTTTAATCTTTCTTTAATATGTCAAATTAGCCCTTATATTGTGAAAGGTGGCAACTCAGTATGCAGGGCATACACATGAGTATGCGCAGTGCGCTCATGCACCATACAGGATCGTGGGAGCCACCTAGTAGTACGTTGGGCGTACGGATCAGACACAAACCCTAATATTCCTTTATCCCCTTTAAATAGAACATGATAATCTCATTTCTAGCCATCCTTATCAGCCTCTAACCCTTTCTAAAACCCAAATTTCATGTGTGTGGCTTGTGAATGTGATTTTGCAAGTTTTGAGTGATTCTTGGCTCTTGTAGTTAAAGAAGAAGATTTGAGAGAAGAATAGGGTGCCATCAAGCTTAGAGACCCAAAAAGTTCCTATCTTTGTGCGTCATTTTTAGGTATAAAGCTTATACCTTGGCTAGTGTTCTTTTAGATCTCTTAGTGTAAGTTTTACGAGCTTAAGTCCCCAAAGTTTGGACCTTTTTGATTTTGAGACTCCCTTGAGAGTTTAAGTTGTCCTTTTATGTATATTTGGGTTTCTAGGTTGATAAAAATGTTTTCTTGATCTTTCCTTTGTCCCTATGCATGAGTAAAGTACCTTAAAATGAATGAAATAGTGTTTTAGCCTCTCCTAGCCATGCAAAGGCTTAAAGCCCATGACTCTATGGATTAATAGGTCTTAGATTAGTCAGATCTATGTATGAACTGGTTGTCTTAGCGGATTAAGACCAAAAATTAAGGAACAAGGTAGTTCGTGGAGTACGCTATGCATACTCCCAATTACGTGCAACGTATCCCAGTGATGCCTCGTCACGTGCTTAGCCATGTTGTACACCCAACGTAAGGTGTAGTACCATGGTTCTAAAAGGCACGCCATGGTGTTCCTCAAGGCGTGCCATGGCGCGAGGCGTGGTGTAGCCGTTACGAAAACATCCAAGGTGGGTTTGTGAAGTGTGGCGCCCAAATAACGTGTCAAGGCGAGCCTTATCACATTATGGCGCAAGTTTTTTTTTTTTTTTTTTTTTTCAGGTCTAAAATAAATGAGTTTTTGTTAACTTTTTTTCTATTAAATATTAATATAACACTTCTAAAAACTTCATATATTTGATAAAATTCAATAATTATATGATTTATATCTTTTAATGTATATAATATAGCCATGCCTTGAAAAACGCCATGACTCGCCAAGGCTTGTCATGGCTTAACTTTTACCTTTCCGCCAAGCCACGCCTTACGTTATTTAGAACCTTGTGTAGTACACCTAGCATACTTGCTAGGTGTTGACTTTCTGTTGACTTTTGCTGATTTTGACTTTTGGTCAAAGTTTATGATTCGGGACCTAAAGAGGGGAAAAATGGTTCTTTTTACCCTTAGTAGGTTTATCTGTGGACTTTGGACTTGTGAGTGGTTTGGACCTTAATATAATTAAGGTTAATTATTTTGTTAGCTAGGTAGGGTCTAGATCCGGTAGTTCGGGTGCTAGGTTTTCATGTCATCAATATCAGGTGAGTCTTCTCACTTACTGAAACATTCGGAATTTCAGGTATGTTATCGTATGGTTGAATTCTTGAGGTATACGGAGTGACTCGATGGGTTGGGAGTCCAACTCGTCGAGTAGGGTCGAGTTTTCGTGTGCGATTTAATGAATGGACTCGCCGAGTTGGTGTTGGGCAGAGAAACCCTAATTTCCCGGGGTTTAGGCCTATATAAGGGAAATTATGCCTCCATTTCCGCCTCATCAGTCACCCTACACCCCTGAGAGAAAACCCTAATTGCTATTTGAGCTAGAGAGTGAGAGAGAAGCTTATATTGTGGTTCTTGTGCTTCATTTGAGGAAGAGGATGAAGTTAACAAGCCAGGAGCTGGAGGTGAGGCTGTTGGATCCAGTGATTTCCTATCCAGAGCTCCTGAGGAAAGTATGAAGTCTTTACCTTTCTTCTTATTTTGGATGGATCTCATATCTATGGATTTTGGGGATTTTTTCCATCTTTTTTTTTTTTGGGTTTTGAGTAGCATGAGTTATCAAAGAGTCTAGACCTCAGATCTGGACCTTGTGAGGTCCTTAGAGTCTAGTTGTCCGAACTTTATTCATCCATAGGAGGGTGTTTGGGCTTAATCACTCATGAAGGGCATGTATTAGCATTTTTGGAGCAATAACATCATGCATGAACGTAAAGATCGAAGCTTTACGTGACTATTGAGCCTTGAGATGACAGATCTAGTGTTTGGAGTGATAGATCTATTTCAAATCATTTGAATGAGCTTTGGGTCTGAATGAACTCGCTGAGTCGGTGAGCCGACTTGACGAGTTGGTTAGGGTTTGTCTTGAAGAGATGAATCGTGTGATGGCTCAGAGAGTTGGAGGTCAACTCGACGAGTTGAGCTGGACCTTCACGAGACTTCTAAGGATGTGAGCGGACTCGACGAGTTTCATGAGTGCACTCGACGAGTCAGGTCAAAAATGGACTGTTGACTCGAGTTTGACTTCTGTTGACTCAGGGTTTGGTCAACATGAGTAATGGAGACCATGGAGGGGTAAAATGGTCTTTTACCCAATTCAAGAGTTAGAAGGAGAAAGAATATCCCTCAATTATTAGGGTCGTGTGAAAGAGTGTTAATTAGAGATATTCATCCCTTATGTTAGGCAGAGGCTAGCTCGAGATACAGATGTGCGGTTATTTATTTGCTGCTTGTCAGGTGAGTCTTCTCACTATTCTTTACCTAGAGTGGTAACTATGTGTGACCAGAGGGTCTTATGTGATTGCTTGAGTTATGCATGCTTGTATGATATGTGTTGTATGTTATATTATGTCAAAGATATGGACGAAACTTAGTCCCTACTCTTCGAGCGCGATAAATTTGATACAATTTTGTAAATCGGAGATAGAATGAGAATTAGCCAACGTAGTCTAAATGAAAAATGTAGTACTCGTAGCTACCAACGCGTGGATATAAAGAACGTAGAAAACAGATTTCGTACGTGGATTATACGGACGAAACTTAGGGCCTACTCTATGATCAAACCCCTATAAATAAATGATGAATTCTACATATTTTCTTCACACCATATGTAACACCGTAAATTTTCAAAATAATTTTCGCATTTTATAAAGAACATAATTCATTTATTATTCATAAAAAAACATCATTGTTTGAACTCATTTCAAAACATATACAAATCCCAAGATCTCATAGCATAAAAATCTCGTGTGTGTACTGGTCAAGCCGACGCCTTCCTGCGAACATCACTGATACCTGAAACACATAACACGACAACTGTAAGCATGAATGCTTAGTGAGTTCCCCAAGATACTACTTACGCACATACGCCTTTCCAGGTCCTGACCTTCCGATCCATGTGTCTCAGGGGACTTCCGTCCCGACTCGGTAAACCTTCCGGTCCTACCTGCATCAACCTTACGGTTCACATCACAACGCCTTCCGGCCCATATCATATATGCCTTCCGGCCCATAACATAATGCCTTCCGGCCCATAACATAATTCCTTCCGGCCCATATCAAGCATAGCATACATAGCACATACAAACGATTAACTTATCATATCCAATGCATATAACTCATAACATATCCGACCTTCCGGTCACACAATAAAAACCCTTTAGGGTACAGTATAGTGAGAAAACTCACCTGACACTAAGAATCAACCTCCAATCATGCTGCTTGCCAAACACCGACTTCTAACTCTGTGTCAAATCCGATAATTAACCCAATCAGGAACTAAGTCCAATTTCTCAATCACCAGGTCTAAAGATAGACCATCTACCAGTCCATTACGGTCCTAACCCATTGGGCCCACCAAGGCCCAATAATAATTGAGTTTTCCCCAAGGCCCAACCTCATCCTACAAGACCAGCCCAACATGAGGCCCAGGACATCAATTAAATTCTCAGATCACAGGCTCCACTAAGCAGGCCTAAGGATTCCGGCCCATCACTTAAAGCCCAAAAGATCACCGAGTCTAAAAGCCCACAGAGGGGTTATGCGGGGCGTACCTCTCTTGGTACGCTCAGCGTACTCAAACATGCACAAATCTGATCGGGGACCTCAGCCTAGTACGCGGGGCGTACTAGGATTACGCTGGGCGTACTCTCAGTTTTGCTTAAATACATTTCTGGGTCTTAACCCGTTAAGACCTTGACTTATCTCTTGGATCTGGAGTTCCTAACATCTCTTACTCCATAAAGTCATCAACTTTAAGCCTTTGCATGGCTGGTGAGGTCACAACACATAAAAACTCTTACTTTCATAACCCAAAATGCTCACAACATCATGCATGGGTAGATTCACACGATCAAGATCTCATTTTTATGGTTCTTCACCATTAGATACACTTAAAAGGACAGCTATTAAGCTTTGGAGTGCATCAACTCATAAAGTCTCAAGCTTGGGACCAAAAACCCTAAAATCGGCCCTAAAATGCATAAAACAGAAAGAGAGGGAAAGTTTGGAGCTTTATACCTTCAAATGGGGCTCAAGCCCCAAGGAAGCTCAGATCCACAGCTTGTTCTTCGACTTCACACCCTTTTGATGCTTCTTCTAGACTTTCCAAAGTCCACAAGAACACAACAAGCTCATTCATGGCCACCACAAACTTCAAGGACGGATATTAGGGTTTGAGAGGGTCTAACCACTGAGGAAGGTGGCCAAAAATGAGACCATCTCTTTCTTTATATAGGGACACTTCATTTAATTAGTTTTTTCCTCTGTGCCTAGTACGCCCAGCGTACTAGGTGGCTCAGCTTAAGAAAAATGCGCGTATGTACGCTAAGCATACGCATTATGTACGCCCAACGTACTTGGTTGCCAACTTCCTGAATTTAACGGCTTAACTTGTCAACCCTCCAAACTTTCATAGCTTCCAAGATAAAACCTTGTTTCCACCATCCTCCTACATATCAAAAAGTAATGAGATCCCTTATCTTTCAAGCAACTCGCCTCAAACTGAAACCTTCTCGCGCCCGACTCGTGACCCACCAACACGAATCCCGAACAGTCTGAAACAAGATGTTACACCATAAGCCTTTTTTTCTCTCTCTAACTTCTCTCTAAACCTACCAAAACCCCCTTAAAGCCCTAGGAAACTACCATAATGCTAGAAGAAATATCCATAGCGCTCGATGACTCTGAGAAAAAGAGCTTTTCGGCTCAGAAGTTCTGCTCCAACGGAGCCCAGTTTTTAGCAAAACCCGCTGTAAGTGAGATACACCTACCCTACTTTAAATATAGCTTATGATTAAATGTAATATCGTTATTATGAACCTATGAATAAGATTTATCAATGATTCAAAGTCTTTATACTGAGTGATCTACTTATAGGGATGATGTCTATGATGTGATTTAATGAGGTGTTTAAAGTGGAATTTCCAAATAGTATACTTCATATACCAAACATACCCTGCTTGATTGTTACTTACTTGATAGATCATGAAAATAGACTTTGAGTTAATGATGAATCTAGAATAATAATTAGCCTCAATAAAGATTAGACTAAAACATAGCAATAATAATGTTAGGTTTCATCGGAGGAAAATAGAATCATTAGAAGTGAAGCAATGCCTGAGTTTGGAATCATCACTTTAACATGTGAGTGCATAGTCCCTTTCATGAACATGATTTTCATACAAGTATTGATTGAACTATTAAATATATGTTTATGTGAAAATTATTTTATGTTACCTGAAATACGTGTTAAAGAACATACCTGATAATATATGATGATTTAGGATAAAGAGTAAACCTAAATTAATTATGAGGCATATTGGGTAGTATTTTATTATGAGTACGAGTGAGATATACACAGAGAATATAACTTTAAAATATATCATTGATCTGGGAGCATGGATTAGACATGATCATTTATCCTTAGTCTGAGAGTATGGATAGGGCATAGTTATTTTTCATTAATCCAGGAGTATGGATTTAGACATAGACAATTTTCCTTAGTCTGAGAGTATAAATAGGACATAGTTATTTGTCATTCATCCGGAAGTATGGATTGAGGCATAGTCAATTTTCCCTAGTCCGAGAGTATGGAATGGGCATAGTTATTGATCCGAGAGCATGGATTAGACATACTTGATCCGGGAGTATGGAATAAGTAAAAAAGGTAAATTTTAGATCCGAGAGTATGTACAGTGTCGTTGAGAGGATTAACGGGGTGGGGTAAGAGTTGCTTATGCATTGTGAAATCGTATACTTGTGAGTTCTAAATTATATATATGATATAATATTGTGGAATTGAAATACCTATGTACTCACTAGGTTTCCCAACCTGACTCACTCAATTTATTTGTATCATAGGTGTCGATATGAAGCTATATTACACTGAGAGATTAAGGAGACGTAGATCACTAGTGTAAATGAACGTAGTTATCATGTTTTTCTGGAAACAAATTTCACAACATGTTTCATTAAAAGATACTATGGTTTTCAAAATAAAACATAAACAAATCGGTCTTTTCTGGCCATAAAAATTGGGATGTCATATATATATATATATATATATATATATATATATATATATATATATATATATATATATATTAATTTGACTATTTTTTGAAAATTTATTAAATATTTTGGCTAATTTTGTAAATTATCTATAAGGAATTGTGTGTTTTAATAAGTTAGCATGTAATTTATAACATAAATAAAAAAATTTAAGGTCAAAACTTAAGAATAAAAAGTTAAAACGTCAAAAAGAGACAATAAATAAGGTAAATGAGTAATCTAACCTTTACAAATGATCACTTTAAAAAAATGGTCCTTTTTTTGTAAAGTAACCACATTATTCGGAACATATTGTTCCGGAGAGGTCTCCAAATTTCCGGAGTACGATTCCGGACCATGGTTCTGAAATACTTAGTTGATTTTTTCAAGGTTAGATTACTCAGTTTCCATTTATATAATCTATACATTGGTGACAACCATCAAATTCTGGTCAATCCAAAGTCAACAAGTCAAACCGATAAACTCATTTAGTGATTGTATTGATAGGGTATATTCTATGCTTTCTTATGTACAACTTTCTATTATAATACAAAGTATCACTCAGAAGTTTCACATGTTCAGAATTTCTAAACCCTAACCAAGGCTAGTGAGGTAACGACTCTATAAATCATTATTACATACCCTTCGGGGGTGTAAAACACTCATAGCGAGGCATAATGGGGTTTACAAACCTTGCATTATGGGGCCAAACACAATTGAAGGCTACACATGAAGTCTCTCTCTCAATCTCTCCCAGATCTCTCTCGAAATCTCTCTCAAAACTTTTGATAGTGAAAATCACAATTTCTAACATTTATATGATCATACATACCATCCCGAACCTTCCCTAGGCCAAAAATTACTTTAAACGGAAGAAGGAAGTCGAAAAGGGGCCTGGAGATTCGCAGGTCACTATTCACCTACGAACTCTTGTAGGTCCTCGAAAGCCTCAACCACTTTCATAGTCAAGTGGAGGTTCGCAACCAACCGAGAGATTTCGCATATGGCATCCTTCGCAGCGAACCGAGCAATCCCACATCTACACCCTCCCTCACAACGAGCATCTTTTCGGATCCGACAATCTTCGCATCCTCTTGGGCTCGTTCGCAGGTCTTTGGTAGAACTCGCATTCAAGCCTTCCCATTCACAGGAACCCCTCTCGCACCCAGCAGCCTCTTGTAGAAAACCTTTCCTCTTTCGCACCGAACCTCTTGCGTTCGCAGGTTCACAAAAAAATATATTTGTGATTTCTAAAAACACAAATCACACGTACGTAATTGGTACTATACAATATGAGGTTATAAACAATAGTGGATCTACTAAACCAAAATCCAGACTTCCAGTTGGAAACAAGTTCATGGCCCCATCCTCATCATTGCAAAAGTTGTAGAATGTGACAATGCAAGGCAACTAAAATATGTTTTTCATTGAAATCATTCAAATCTTTGAGTCTTTGAAGTCTCTTTCTTTGTTCTTTTTTTTTTTGGAAGAGACCAAAACCTCAACAAACTTTTCTTTATTCTTCATTTAATTAAAGTATTACATGAGCCTCTAAAAGGTAATTTTCTTGGCTAAATCTGTTAGTTCTTTTGGTTAATGTATATATTTTCTCAAATGATTTCATTGATTAAAACCTTAGTTAAGAATGAAAGCTTTAATTAGTTGGGTTAGATTACATGAGCCTTTAAAAGGTAATTTTATTAGCTAAATCTGTTAGTTCTTTTGGTTAATTTATAGATTTCTCAAATGATTTCATTGATTAAAACCTTAGTTAAGAATGAAAGCTTTAATTAGTTGGGTTGGATTGAAGCCAAAATAAAGAAATAGGTGATTGGTAGTGTGTTGCAAACACTGGTCTAACCACTTTTCAAGAAATAAAATTTATTTTTAACAAAAATTTCTCTATTCTATGCTTTAGAGTTTCTCTTACTTTTTATAATTGTTTTTTTATATTTTTATGCAACGTTAAGAAGGTACCAATCATAGAGTCAATCAATAAAAGACTACCAAAAGCATTCATGGTTAATCAGTTTATGAAAATGTATGCAGTTATATCATTGTACTTATAAAAGTATTCTTACCATGCATTATAATTTGTAAAATATACCCAAATATATCAATTAAGATTGGTTTGGATAGTGGGTATATGTTTTAAGAAACATATACTGTAATTGAGGACTAAATTAATGAGAAATCCCTATCCTTTTGTGTAACAAATGTGGTAGTAGACTAACAGTGGGTGTGGGTGTTACCTATAAAAAAAATTGAAGTAAATAAATATAATGTAGGTTCCATGGGTATAACTAATGTATTTGATTCAAGTATTGTGAAGGCCAACTTAGGTGGCAATCATGTGTTTGAATATATTGCTATGTTGGTGGTTCGTGACTTTTATGCTCGTGAGGTAGTGAATGGCTGTGACATGAGTTCAAATGGGATTAGGGATTATCAAAATTTTAGTGATAGTCCTGAACTTACACGTTTACAATTGTTATGAATATGTTTTATAATTAATTAGTTTATAAATTAATTACATTTATTTTAGCTAATTACAAAGCAAATGTCATCTTCTAAGTTATTAGTAAGCTTATTAAGTTTCAAGGATGTTATACTTCACAAAACCGTGTCGTATACGGGTTATAACATAGTAAATTTATAAACTAAAGGGATTTGTTTGAAGTAATATTACAATGTTCAAATCATCTTATTCCTTGTACTTCAAAATATTTTCGTTAGTCATTCACGAAATGACATCCCATTATCGCTTGGACTGTCTATAGAATACGAATTCCCAGTGATCAACACTTCTAGGAACCAATATAAAACACCCCAAAATCCCCTCTACTCAATCTGTTGAAATAAAGGATCCACATCTACATTACAAATGTCTAACCACCTCCTAAAACATATATTCTGAAACATAGTATCGCATTTGGATCTATCTCTGAATACCGAAAGAATTTCCCTGCCAATTTTTGGTTTGGAAGAGAGTGTAATATGTTGGATTAGTGTCTAAGTCCATAACTAATTTGGTATGTTGTTGACCCGCTGGTGCATGGTCCTTTTGGGTTGCCTTCACCAAAGCAACTTGATAGGATGAATTATGGAGAGAAAATGATTAAATATGATTTATTAATATATTTTGGGAATAATATATTAAAGGAGAAATCATATTGTTTAATTAATATTAGTCAAGAATTAATAAGAATTAAGTTTGTAACTAAAAGAGATTAATTAAACTTAAGGGATTCGAATTGTAATTATAAGATAATTGCAATTGGGCTATGGATTGCCTTATATTATAAGGTTGGACAAATTCTATGGGAAAACACATTGGAAATCGTCCAAGGCCTTTAAGGAAAGGAGTCCATGGGTTGCTTAGGGCTTAAGCATCCAAATTAGGGTTTCCTTGTTAGATAACCCTAATAGCCTCACTATATATAGAACCCTTATGCTCCAAAAACGTGGTGAACTAGTGGTCTAGGGTTTCCACACGTTTTTGAGAGCCTCCTTCTCTTCTCTTCTTCATCCTCTTGCTCTTGGTGTTTGTAAACCATTAGAGGAGTGACATTTGTGACTCTAAGCTTTCTAAAGTCATTACAAGGAGGATTTAAGATTGTTATTGCTACATAACAATCAAGGTATGATCTAAACCCTAATTATATGATGTATTGAGTATCATATGCTAGATCTAGGGTTTATAGTCTTGGATAAATTGCATGTACAATAGAGAAACCTAGATCCAAGCATTAGGGTTTATATGAGCACATAGGATGTTCTTATGGCTAAAACCCATCAGTGGTATCAGAGCCTTGATTGGTTTCTATTGTATTGATGCATTATGTGTTTGTTCAAGTTACAAATTCGATTTTTGGCCAACCCGCCTGATGAACTCGGCGAGTCCCATTGTGGACTCGGCGAGTAGGCCCCTACTCGGCGAGTCCATGGGGGTACTCGGCGAGTTCGAGCGTCAGAAAGAGGTGATTTCAGGATTTCTTGCTGTTTTGCTTAAGGATAATTACCATATTCGTTTTAAACCTATAAAATACGAATTTTATTGTTTTCTTAAAGAATATCCTTGCCAAAGCACAAGATAATTACCAATTGATTAGATAATAACTTCCTTATATGATAAAGATTGGATTATTTGTATTAATTGGGTAACTTATTTTGCAAGAAATTGAAATTAGGTCAAATATAGATAATGATGAAATTAATTGTTTAATTTATATTATTTGTTATTTGATCCTTGTGTTATGAAAAGTTTCAATTTTCCCCTTTAGGTTTTATAGTTTAAATTTGAACTCAAAAGTTTAGTTTTGGAATTTAAATATTCGAAACCCTAATGTTTTGAAAAATGTTTCAAAACTTGCCCTCAAGTTTTGGAATTTAAATTTTGATTAAAACTTTAATTCTAATGTATATTTAAATTCTAAACCCTAATGTTTTGAAATGTTTCAAAACTTACCCTCAAGTTTTGGAATTTAAAAGTTGATTAAAAGGTTAATCTAGGAATGTTAAATTCTAAAACCCTAATATTGTTTTTGAAAAGTTCAAATCACACCCTTATGGTTTTATTAGTTAATTAAGGTGTATAATTAAAAGAGGTTTAATAAATCCATAAAAGTTTTGGTTTACAATTTAATTGAATTAGAAGTATAATTGTTAAATTTGACAACCTAGTATTTTAAAAGTGTAAAATACACCCTATACTATAAAAGTCTAACATTATATATATATATATATATATATATATATATATATATATATATATATATATATGAGTAAAAGTCAGTCTTACCGTTAGTAGGTCTCATTCACGAAGCTGGTCTATAAGGGGTGTTTAAGGAAATTGCCTATAAAATGGCGATTGAATGGGTATCCACTCTTACCCACCGCACTCTTGACTAGTGGAGGGTCGTTATCCGAACGGGTACGATAGGACAAAACATTCCATTATAAGTATAATGAAGTACAAAAGTAACTAACTGTTTTACAAATTCCCAATCTTAGTTACTTAGGCAAAAGTGAATTAATGCAATTCCATGAAATTACACTTTGTGCCCTTGCGAAGATGTTAATGGAGCGTGTGTGGTTTACCGACACACTAAATGGTTCTAAGCAAAGGTAGCAAAGGGTGACTCAATGTTTGTCATAGTTCGGTGGAGCGTGTGTGGTTTACCGGCACATCGAATAGGTGACCGTAACGTGTGAGGGCACCATGTAAGTTTGCATGGTTATTCACACCCGCTTTGTGATCCTCGGCATCCCAGTCACAAACAAGAGGGGCATATCGAGATTTAAACATGCCATTGAAAAGTTGAATGAATCTCAAAGGATCTAGGAGTTTTCATAGATTTAAAACTTAAATTTCTTTTTCGTTTTTCATGGTGGAAAATTAGTGAATCGTCATTCACTTACCTTCAAATATTCTGCAACTAGATGACGGCATCCCTTTTCTAGGTTGTAGCGTATTGTGTTGGGTCCTAGCCTTAATATCTCATTTGGGTGATTTGTTAAGGACTCAATCTATCAACTAACTTGAATTTATGTTTTCTCCCGTTTTGTAGATGTCAAAGTTCGACAACTATGGTTTTCCCAAGTCCCGTGGAACAAGCATTCCACATGAAGATGATATTCCACGATTCGATCGAGGAACAAGAGATCATGCTTCACATCCTCCTCCTCCTCCCGTTGTTCTCCATAACCCACAAGATAGAAGAATTGAAAGGTTCAATGTCACTAAGGCCCTATTGGAAATGAAATATGAAGATGGTAAACCCGTGTGTGCCCACGTTCTAGGAATGAAATCACACATTGATAGGTTGAAAATGTTGGGTGTGTCATTCCCGGATAAGTTGGCTGTAAAATGGGTTCTGCAGTCACTTCCCAAGTCATATAATGAGTTCAAAAGAAAGTATTATATGATGGATCATGATGAAAACCTCATTGACCTAACTTACATGCTCATTGCTGCTGAATCTGAAATGATTTGGAAAAGCAATGGACGTATTTGCTGCCAAGAGAAAGGGCGTTGGATACAAGTCTGCCCTAAGAGCCTGAAGAGTCCAGAAGATGGGAGAGTCAAAGAGTATGGCTATACTTCAAGTAAAATCCACTATCTAACTCGATTAAGTTCCTATTCGTTGATTCTTAATACATAATGTGATAAGATTGCATTTGAATGTTTTGCAGGATCAGTGAAAAGAGAGGAAGCTTGATGAAAGAGCAAGATAAGTCTAATCATGAAGAAATGGATCTCGATCGCATGGATTTGAAGATTAGATTTTGAGCTTAGATAGAGTTATTAGGAATATTTATTACATAGTTTCTCAGTTGATTTTGCATTGTAAGGACAAATGTTTTCCGCTGCTTTTATAAATAAAATAATTTTGTTTGATGTGTTTATTTATTTATTTCCTTGCAATGAAATCATTATGAAAAATTAATGTTCGTATATTTACAACAAATGGATGTGATCCTTAATTATGTTGTTTGTGGAATTATCAAGAATTTACCAAATAGGGAAAGTTTCTCATCGCCCAAGTTTTTATTAGATAGAGATTTGGAATCGTACAACAAGAATTGTATGATGAATAAATAAACTTTCACATTTGGAAATTAGACTAATTCGTTGACAAAGTGTCAAGTGAAGGACTAGGAGATCGAGTACACAAGGTTATGTGTTGATCAAGACCACCACAAGAGTAACAAAGATATTCTTCATGATTTACTAAAAGTTTAGGAAATATGATTACACTTATAAGATTAAATGTAATTCTGAATTGATTGTAAAAGTTTAAATCAATAAGCAGAACAAATAAGAAGAATCAAGTAGGCAGAAAGATAAAAGTTTCTCCATTCTAAGAAGAAGGGAGAGTACTTTTTATTATGTTTTATGATAAGTCTTAATGATTAAGAACCATATCTCAATTGATCCTCTAAGTGAGTCTTAGTACAATTGTATGTCTAAGAAGAGGAATCAAGAATTGAAGAAATGGTTAAATCAAGAAGTCAATCATACTTCATTCCAAAACAAGTCTTAGAGTTAAGATTGTGACATTAAGTAATAAGAAGGTTTATAACACTCATCAAATGAGGAAAGTTGTGATGTCTTGGATAAGACAAAGACCAACTAGGACCTATCTATGAAGTGTTTTGATAAAAACTACACTAACTCTTGAATATTTGTCAAGAAATGTTTATAGACAAGAGAATCTTATATGTCGAAGAGTCAGTGGGAGTCTTAATGGTCTTGAAAGGTTTCAAGAACAAATCAAAATAGACCTTATTGATCATCACTAGCACACGACTTGAGGTTTATAACCTATCGTGGTGATGTTATTTTGTTTCTGTGCCATTCCAATTGAGTTAATTATGCATGTGAGTTCTATGAGTTCTCATTTGAATGCATAAAAGGCAAGCACCTTGATCAATGAAAAGTACATTGATAGGAAAGGGTTAGTTGCTTAACTACTTGGAAGACATGGTGGGCAGCCGTGTTACCATAAGGCAAGAGTTCAAGATTAAGAAAGTTCGGTCCATAAGAGTTTGGATTTGTCGCAAACTTTGGTTTTGACAAATTCACATGAATAGAAACACATACACCGTTAAAATCTAAGTGTCATAAGATTTCCTCCTTCATGAAGATGGATGTGAGGAAATGCTTTCACCAAGAGAGATTTTAAGAAAAAAGAGATTGTAGAATTGTATTCTCGAATTCGATTATGGTTACGGTATCCCTTTCCATGAGTCGAATTGTGAGATTTTGCAATTAGTCTTAATTGTTTAGACACACATATGAACTATCTAAGGCAAATGTATATAAGTTTGAGAAGCTTAGATAAAGGATTATCAAAGCATTAAGTATTAGAAATATGAGCTTAAGAAATTCAATAAGTATTGTTTTTCTGAAAGTTAAGCTGTTTTCTGAATACATGTCAAAGCTAGTGGGAGCATAAGTGTTATGTTTATAATAATCATCATGATAGTGGGAGCATAAATGTTATGATTGTATGATTATTAAGGCAAGTATTGAAAGTTAGCAATATTAATTATAGAAAACAAGAGTCATACTTTGCAAGTTGTAAGGGTTGAATAGTTGTTTTGCTATAATTAAGGGAGAGAATATTATGCTTCGTTCCAAAATCTAAAGCTTAGATTGAGAAATTTTAATAAATTTTGTCAAGGATACATAGAGTGTTCTTAAATTTCGATTATGATTACGGGATTCCTCTTCATAATTCGAATTGTGAGAACATAGTACATAGAATATTATGGCAGAAGATTAATAAAGCATTAAATCTTCATGTAAGACATTATGCATCGTGTTCAATACGCTTCGGGTATGGGATCGATTGAAAATGCTATAATATTTGACCATTCTAAAATTTTCCAAATGTCTAGCGAATTTAGAGGGAAGAAGGACAAGAATCGGTTTTAACTAAGATAACTAAACAACTATCAAAGGACAATCCGAAGTTCGCCGAGGATTGGTCACTTGTGAGTAGTTGGAAGTATAGTATTGAATGGACCATATCGACATTATTATGAATAGATAAGATTCTATTAAGAATGAGTTTTCGTATGGAAAATATGGAAACGTGTCCATATTGGGAATTGAATATTGAAAATCTATGTCTAGATTAGAAACTTTATGCAAAAGGATGTTTAAAGAAATGTACTTTGAGTGAGAGACGTCACATCTATGGAATTGTCTTGTAACAATCTCCGATAGAGAACTTTGTAATTTCATTAGCAATAGTCGTTGTGACTTTAGTGCAGTGACATTACGAAAGGATCATTGCATAAAATGTTAGAATCTAACATATTCTATAAGTGGCAAGAATTTGATATTCTTACACTTGTGATAAGGATTGGGAGTTGTAGAATGAGTATGATTGGAAATGTGTTCATTTGAGATATTTCACAAAGTTAGAACCATAGGTAAACATTGTGTGCATGCCGAGAGCATGGGACAAGTGTTGTAATTCAAGTAAGAAGTTGATTACCCGAAACAACAAATAATGAGTAATCGATATGGTGATAAATAAAAGGTGTTTTATTTATACTCAAAGGTTGAGGCCATATGGGATTAGTATTATTCTTGTGTTTCACTTTGCATGTTTTGACTTCCTGAATAATTTAATTGGTTTAGAACAGTCAAATTATCCGAACGGGCCACAGTCGTTCATATGTTGGGAGTAGGTATGAATAAAGACTGTCATGAATTGGTGTGTGGATTGTCTAAAGAGTATTAGACATAAGAAAATGTTTGCTGCAATGTTCATGAGTGCTTATGAATATGATTTGAGCATTGGATTAAACCCACGCTCACTTGGATCACTTCATGGATTTTATCACGAGTGATTGGTGAGACGATAACATCTTATATTCTTGAAACCAAGATGTGTGAGTTGTATCTTGCGAGCCGGTTGCACATTGATAATATGTAAATGCACCAATAACTTGGTGTTATAAAACATATTGTTGTGTGTGATTCGGTAAGTGAGTGCAAGCAAGCATTGAATCAAAGTTTATCCGTTCCTTTTATCCAAAGTAGGATAAAAGCGATATCTTTGGGCCCCTCGATGATTTAGTGATGATAAACGTAAATGCTTGGTCGGGCTAGGGCTAATTTGATTTGTTTAATTAGTCAGTCGTCATAAATCGGAAGTCGAGAAAAGGTACAGAGAGAATGATTAGAAATCATGTCTTATACAATATCTAGAATGGAGGAATATATGATCCCTTATCTAAAGGACACGCGTATCTGATAGGATCAGAGTTGACAGCGGCTTTGGAAAGCTACGATTGCAGATCAGGATCTGAAGTCATACGCAGAATAGTTATTAGACTTATCCAAGTGGGAGACTGTTGGATTAGTGTCTAAGTCCATAACTAATTTGGTATGTAGTTGACCCGATGGTGCATGGTCCTTTTGGGTTGCATTCACCAAAGCAACTTGATAAGATGAATTATGGAGAGAAAATGATTAAATATGATTTATTAATATATTTTGGGAATAATATATTAAAGGAGAAATCATATTGTTTAATTAATATTAGTCAATAATTAATAAGAATTAAGTTTGTAACTAAAAGAGATTAATTAAACTTAAGGGAATCGAATTGTAATTATAAAATAATTGCAATTGGGCTATGGATTGCCTTATATTATAAGGTTGGATGAATTCTATGGGAAAACACATTGGAAATCGTCCAATGCCTTTAAGGAAAGGAGTTCATGGGTTGCTTAGGGCTTAAGCATCCAAATTAGGCTTTCCTTGTTAGATAACCCTAATAGCCTCACTATATATAGAACCCCTATGCTCCAAAAACGTGGTGAACTAGTGGTCTAGGGTTTCCACACGTTTTTGAGAGCCTCCTTCTCTTCTCTTCTTCATCCTCTTGCTCTTGGTGTTTGTGAACCATTAGAGGAGTGAAATTTGTGACTCTAAGCTTTCTAAAGTCATTACAAGGAGGATTTGAGATTGTTATTGCTACATAACAATCAAGGTGTGATCTAAACCCTAATTATATGTTGTATTGATTATCATATGCTAGATCTAGGGTTTATAGTCTTGGATAAATTGCATGTACAATAGAGAAACCTAGATCCAAGCATTAGGGTTTGTATGAGCACATAGGATGTTCTTATGGCTAAAACCCATCATAATGGATGCATCAAAAATCATGTCGTGTTGCACAAATATAAAAAGGTTTATCACTTCATTCCGAAACGAAAACTGAACAATATTCCGGACCGGTTCCTTGTGTTTCGGAAGAGTTCCTCATTTTCCAAAACAGTTTCTCGCATTCTGGAGGCTCCCGAAATTAAATTTTAAGATTTAGAATAGTACATTTCGATGTAAATTAACAATAACTAAACATCTAAACTACTTTTCAATTGGTCCTACAACAATTACTTCTTTAATTTAAACTCCATAACGTTTTCAGTTCATTCTTGAGATGATCTACGTATTCCAGAATAGTAATTGTAAATGAATAAGCATGTCATACAAACAAGAAAACTAGGTTTTTAAAGTGAAGAACGCACCCGTAAAATAACGGGGTCGTAGTGGTCTTCTTCCATGTCAGAGTTGCATGTTGGAAATCGAAAAAAGTATAGGGTTTGCATGTCGGAATTGAATCGGAAAGTCGGAACAAGATCCGTGTGATATCCCCATTTTCACGGCCAGAAAAGACTGATTTTGTTTATGCTTTATAAAAATCAGAGTACCTCTTTTTAATAAAAATATTGCAGAATTTGTTCCCAGTAAAACATGATAAATACGTTATTAAAGCATTTCCAAAGAAAAGTATTTTTATTCATTTTAAAACATTTGGGATGTCATCGTCAATACAGAAACATAATCATAAACAGAACTTACATTCATTATCACTAGTGATTTATATCTCTTTAATCTATCAGTGTAATGTGACTTCATATCAACACCTGTAATATAAATAAACTGAGTAGGTTAGGTTACGAAACCTGGTAAGTACATAGGGTTTTTAACCCACAATAAATAAGTTTATTAACTTTATCAAACCTAACAAACCCGATTACCCGTTCCCGTTATCCTCACTTTACGTCCCTAAAACATCTAACACAAGGGATATAGTCTAAGGGAATTTCATCGGTGTAACAACACATGCTTCGGGGGTTCCCCAGCAATTCATGTCAGAAAGGCAACCATGTGGGGGATGGAGTACTGCTGGTGAGCACACAGTTCAAATAAACACCTACAGGTTGCGAGTCTGCTAGCGTTCCACTAGACTGTCTAGAATAGTCCGTGGTCGTCATCTATACTCCGCTAGATGACTGGATCATCAATAACATCTATAACGAGGCCTCTCATTATTTTATTTGGTCACACAACAACTATTACATCTACCCATGTTTTACCCAACATATTTTGTAGATATAAAATACATA